>NC_139983.1:35087075-35159575 GCF_963993115.1 Abramis brama | reverse complement strand
GAGAGAGAGTAAATGAAGGCGCTTCTTCACCTCAGGGTTAACTGATGATGCCAAAGTTATTACAATAATAAATTATGACTAACAAACCTAACGTTCATTCATGATTTCTGACCTCTCTTGAGCATAGCCCAATCGTGTGTGTGTGTGTGTGAGTGTGAGAGTGTGTGTGTGTGAGAGTGTGTGTGTGTGAGAGTGTGTGTGTGTGAGAGTGTGTGTGTGTGTGAGAGTGTGTGTGTGTGAGAGTGTGTGTGTGAGAGTGTGTGTGTGAGAGTGTGTGTGTGAGAGTGTGTGTGTGAGAGTGTGTGTGTGTGAGAGTGTGTGTGTGAGAGTGTGTGTGTGTGTGAGAGTGTGTGTGTGTGTGAGAGTGTGTGTGTGTGTGAGAGTGTGTGTGTGTGTGAGAGTGTGTGTGTGAGAGTGTGTGTGTGAGAGTGTGTGTGTGAGAGTGTGTGTGTGAGAGTGTGTGTGAGAGTGTGTGTGAGTGTGTGTGTGTGTGTGTGTGTGTGTGTGAGAGAGAGTGTGTGTGTGTGAGAGAGAGTGTGTGTGTGAGAGAGTGTGTGTGTGTGAGAGAGTGTGTGTGTGTGAGAGAGTGTGTGTGAGAGAGAGTGTGTGTGAGAGAGATTTATTATTATTATTAAATCCAAAAGCTTTCCATAGAGATTCAAAGTGTCCATTGGAAGCAGTTCATCTAATGATGTTTAACAGTATGATGACCGTCGTCTGGAGTAGAGCCGGATCAGGGTCTCGTGTGTGTGTGTGTGTGTGTGTGTATAGATCATCTTCATATTCAGTGTTTGATGCATTTAAATGCTTGTTCGTCACTTTAAACAAAGTCTGTAGCAGCAAAACTAAAGTCCAGCTTCGGTTCCGGTTCTTTTGCTGATCATCTGCTCATGTCTCGATGAAAACACACTCAGCACTTCTTGTGTGTGTGTGTGTGTGTGTGTAAAGCTGCAGCTGAACCTGTAATCACTCGGATCACGATAAAGCTGTCAGAATCACATGATCTGGAGAAGCACATGATCTTTGCTCTTCAGGGGTCATTCCCGCTGCAGTGCCGGATCTGGACACACGGTGGCGCTGGAGGATCTGACTTACACACGTCTTCAATTGCGTTTAACTGAAGAACTCGCAGGCATTTCTCCATCAGCTTCCAGCTTTCATAGTGTTTATATGTTCAGATGGATTATATACTGTTATATGTTTTATATACTGTACAGGAGGGAAATGAAGGGTCTATAATTTATATGGTAGGGTTATTTTAATGGATAGAGACAGAATATCAACCAAAAAATCCAGAAAAACACATTATATAAAGGTTATAAATTGATTTGCATTTCAGTGAGTGAAATAAGTATCCGATCCCCAAACAAAACATAATTTAGCACTTGTGGAGAAACCCTTGTTGGCAAGCAGAGGTCAGACGGTCAGCAGGTTTGCACACGTCTCAGGAGGGATTCTGGGCCACTCTTTACAGATCCTCTAATCTGGGCAACTCAGAGTTTCGGCTCCTCCACAGATTCTCTACAGGGTTAGGGTTAGGGTGTGGACACTGGCTAGGTCTCGCCCATGCTGGTGGAGAGGATGAGTGGAAGATTCTGTGTCCACTGACATTAGGACTTTAGGAATACTTTCTTAAAGTGACAGGACTAACCCGTGTTCCACATGAGCGATCTGTGGGAGGCAGAACTCTTGCTGGCTGCTTGAGGATCTAATACTTATTTCACTCGATCAAACGCCAATAGATTTACAACCTTTATATAATGTGTTTTTCTGGATTTGTTTTGTTGATATTCTCTCTATCCGTTAAAATAAACCCACCAAAAGTTATAGACCCTTCCTTTCTTTGTAAGTGGGCGAACTTACTAAATCAGCAGAGGATCAAATAATTATTTCCCCGCTGTATATAGTCTATTCTGACTTATGAATTCACATGCATGTTTTAAGGATCCTTCAGGCACACATGAATAACATTCAGACACAAAATACACTTCAGGAATATTTTAGCTTTATTGAAAACCACCAATCATGCAAAACTTATCAACTTCCATTTCTCCATCTAAAACACACACTTCTCATCTGTTCCACTAAAACATCTGTGTGAGAAACACACACAGTCCATCGTCCAACATGCGTCTGACCTTCTGACCTCGTCCCATTAAAGACACACAGTTATGATTTCTCTACTCAGTTACGATTACACTACACACAGTTACGATTACACTACACTAAACTATACTGAGGAATGCTGGGTAAAGAGAAGCGCTCAAGCTCTTCCTCTACACTGAGGCATGCTGGGTAAAGCGTGTTCTACTCGGTGCACAGGACCGCGACCCCGCGCTCGTAGAAGTGATGCGGGTCTTCCTTGGTGGCGATGTCAAAGTCAACGGTGAAGATGAGGTCGGCTCGCGTGAAGTTCAGATACACGGGCAGTGTGACCTGCAGAGAGAGAGAGAGTGAGTGGGCGAGAGTGTGTGTGTGTGTGTGTGTGTGTGTGTGTCTCCACTCACCATGTTCCTCTTCTCGCTGTTGCTCTGCTTCATCCAGCGTAGTTGTGTCAGGGGGAGGTCAGTGGAGATGGTGGTGGACAGAGAGAGCTTGTTGTTCGCACACACAGCTCCCTGCAGCTTCAGACCTGCACACACACACACATCAGCAGAGCTCCCTCAGACACCTTTTCACTCACTCTCTCTCACCCACTCACACTCACCCACTCACACTCACCCACTCACACTCACCCACTCACACTCACCCACTCACACTCACCCACTCACACTCACCCACTCACACTCACCCACTCACACTCACCCACTCACTCTCACCCACTCACTCTCACCCACTCACTCTCACCCACTCACACTCACCCACTCACACTCACCCCAATCACACTCACCCCAATCACACTCACCCCAATCACACTCACACCCAATCACACTCACTCACTCTCACCCACTCACCCTCACCCACTCACTCACCCTCACCCACTCACCCTCACCCACTCACACTCACACTCACCCACTCACACTCACCCACTCACTCACACTCACCCACTCACACTCACCCCAATCACACTCACTCACTCTCACCCACTCACCCTCACCCACTCACTCACCCTCACCCACTCACCCTCACCCTCACCCTAACCCACTCACCCTCACCCAATCACACTCACCCTCACCCACTCACCCAATCACACTCACTCTCACTCACTCACCCAATCACACTCACCCACTCACCCTCACCCACTCACACCCACTCACTCACTCACCCTCACCCACTCACCCTCACCCACTCACCCAATCACACCCACTCACTCACCCTCACCCACTCACTCACTCTCACCCACTCACCCTCACCCACTCACCCTCACCCACTCACCCTCACCCACTCACCCTCACCCACTCACCCTCACCCAATCACACCCACTCACTCACCCTCACCCACTCACCCAATCACACCCACTCACTCACCCTCACCCACTCACCCAATCACACCCACTCACTCACCCTCACCCACTCACCCAATCACACCCACTCACTCACCCTCACCCACTCACCCTCACCCACTCACCCAATCACACCCACTCACCCTCACCCACTCACTCACCCTCACCCACTCACTCACCCTCACCCACTCACCCTCACCCACTCACCCTCACCCACTCACCCTCACCCACTCACCCTCACCCAATCACACCCACTCACTCACCCTCACCCACTCACCCAATCACACCCACTCACTCACCCTCACCCACTCACCCAATCACACCCACTCACTCACCCTCACCCACTCACCCTCACCCACTCACCCAATCACACCCACTCACCCTCACCCACTCACTCACCCTCACCCACTCACCCTCACCCACTCACCCTCACCCACTCACCCTCACCCACTCACCCTCACCCACCCTCACCCAATCACACCCACTCACTCACCCTCACCCACTCACCCAATCACACCCACTCACTCACCCTCACCCACTCACCCAATCACACCCACTCACTCACCCTCACCCACTCACCCAATCACACCCACTCACTCACCCTCACCCACTCACCCTCACCCACTCACCCAATCACACCCACTCACCCTCACCCACTCACTCACCCTCACCCACTCACCCTCACCCACTCACCCTCACCCAATCACACCCACTCACTCACCCTCACCCACTCACCCAATCACACCCACTCACTCACCCTCACCCACTCACCCAATCACACCCACTCACTCACCCTCACCCACTCACCCAATCACACCCACTCACTCACCCTCACCCACTCACCCTCACCCACTCACCCAATCACACCCACTCACCCTCACCCACTCACTCACCCTCACCCACTCACCCAATCACACCCACCCACTCACTCACCCTCACCCACTCACCCAATCACACCCACTCACTCACCCTCACCCACTCACCCTCACCCACTCACTCACCCTCACCCACTCACCCAATCACACCCACTCACTCACCCTCACCCACTCACCCAATCACACCCACTCACTCACCCTCACCCACTCACCCAATCACACTCACTCACTCTCACCCACTCTCTCACTCACCCACTCTCACAGACACACTCTCACTCTCACTCACACACTCACCCTTGATGCCGAAGCTGCAGGCGTCGAGGGCTGCTCCCTGTGCTGATGTGACGTTGACCTCGAGACACAGTTCCTCCAGGGACCAGCTGTTGGCCTGAGCCACGTACTGGCGGGTGGCAGTGATGTAGGCCTCGGGCACGAACAGGCTCCCCAGGGTCACATGGATGTTCTGGAGAACAACACATTCAGCATCACACCCAGTGGAGGAAACATACATGTCAATGTGCTCTCTAGCCCTAAACATCAACACGATGAGTTTTATTAACACTTCAAAAGAACTTCCTAACAATCTCCATTACTTTTAATTCATTTTACACACAAAAAAGTCTTGACCACCTGATCACAACCACTAGAATATGGAAACAACTTTTGCTGTTCCTTCAGATTATAAATTATGTTCTTCCTCAGAGTTTCTGTCGTTCTAAAATCAAGATACATTTACTGGAGAAGCAGCAAAATGACTGAAGATATTAAGTCTGTTTCTGAGAAATTGAACTTGAACTTAAAACAAGAACAAATATTTGCCAATGGAGGGAAAACAGGACAGATATTTGTTCTCATTTTAAAGCACAACATTTTGATCAACTTCTCTAATTTCTTCAGTCATTTTGCTTCTCCAGTAAATATATCTTGATTTAAGAATGTTTAGATATTTGTGCTGGAAATTAAAATCATTTTTTGCACTGCTGGTGGACACATTTGTGAGTTTGTGTTAAAACCCCAAAAAAATATTGGTCAATGGAGTCAGAAGAATACACTTGATTCAAAGGGAAAACAAGAGTATTTTTCTGACTCCATTGGCAGATATTAGTTCTCGTTTTAAACACAAACTCACTTCATTTTGTTGAGTTTTTTGGAAATCAAGACTTAATATCTTCATTCATTTTGCTTCTTCTCCAGTAAATATTTAACAATGTTTAGATATTTGTGCTGGAAAACAAGACAGAACCACTGAGGAAGAACATCATTTAATGCTCTGCATTTATGAACCGAACACTTTTCCGCTGAGCACTGTTGTGTTTTTAGAGCTGCTTCACTGAATGGAACTCAGTTAGCACTGATTGTGTTTTTAGTTTTCCTCATCGAGTGTGTAGTGTTCTCTCGGACACCTTGAGCTCTTTAGCGCCCCCAGTGGCCGCGCCCTGCGAGATCTGCTGCAGCTGCTGGATCCTCTCGCTGAAGTCCGACACCCACTGGATCACCGTCATGGCCGCCGGGACGGTGTAGCGACACCAGCTGCGCGGGAGGATGCCTGAGGAAACAGGACAGGGTTAGTGATGAGAGCAAGGGGTCAGGGGACAGAGTAAGGGGTCAGAGGTCAGCTACCTTTGACCAGGTCGTTGATGAGCGTGCGCAGGTCGTTGGTCTGCTTCTTCTTGCCCTCACACACATGAACCACATCCGTCAGATCCTGACGCACGTCCTGCAGCATCCGAGACCCCATCTTCACCTCACGCTCGAAGAAGCGGAACAGCGGGTCCTGTGGAGGAACACATCATGAGGAGGGTGTGTGTGTGTGTGTGTGTGTGTGTGTGTGTGTGTGTGTGTGACCCCCATCTTCACCTCATACTCAAAGAAGTGGAAGAGCGGGTCATGTGGAGGAACAGTTCATGTTTATTGATGTAGAAGTGTGTTTTGTTTTGCATGTAAGGAGGTGACTCCAGGTATCCTGAGAGGATGGGCATGGGTATTCGTGCATCTCATCACCGTACTGTGCGCACGTTCACCAGCGCGTTTCAAGTGTGACAAGATTTGCCCGAACGGACCAATTATCTGCACAATACGACTGAAGCGCAGTAACCTGGTTCCCTAAGGATTCAACCCCAATCCCAATGAAGACGAAAACATTCATTTTCTGGTTGTCATACTCTTATTAAGTTACAATTAAAGTTAGTGAGTCCATGCTAACGTACAAACCTAAATAGCTAACTGTCCTCACATCATGTATAGTAGGCCGAAAACAGCCATCTGTGATCGCCAACACGAGGCTTCTCCCGCTTGCATTGTGTTCTGAAAACCCTTGCTTCCAAATTAATCTCGTTAACTACCATATTTATTTAAAAATCATTTATATATCCCTCCATGGCATATTTAAGTCCCACTTGAATGCTCCTCGATGAGAGGTGGTCCTTCTGTGTCCAAAATGCATCAAAAACATCTTGAGACGAGGTTTTCACACTGACAGCTGTCATCGTAAGACAGTTAGCAACTCTGTTTGTGTGTCCGAGATAGCAACAGTAACTAAGGGGGGCGGGGCTTACCGATAGGTCAATTGTCAAAAACATAAAACTTAAATATCGATTCTATACATCGGTTGTCGGCACATAAACATGCAAATAATTGGTATCGGTTATCAAAAAAAGAGTCAATGTCTAATCTAAAACATTAAAACAAGTGTTTCTCCAAGTTTTGGAGGGCTTGACTGTGCCTGACTGTGATCAGGGTGAGCTGCAGAAACCCTGAGGCCCGAGGCCCTTCCCAGCATACCTTGATGTTCTCCACGGTGCGCTTGAGCGGGCTGACGGCCTCGGGGATCAGCAGGAGCCAGTTGCGAGCGGTGGACAGGAGCGTTCTCATCCAGGCCGGCTGAGCGTCAGTCGTGGACGTCGAGCGCTTCTTCTCCGTCTCGTACGCCAGGTCGTCCTCATCCTCCAACATCTGCATCTTCAACAGCTTCCCCATCATGTCAATGCCTGAGCGCGAGGGACACGCCCACAGGAAGTGAGGTGCACGAGGGACACGCCCACAGGAAGTGAAGGAGGAAGATCAAATTAACCGTTGATCAAATTACATTGATGATGTAACTGACGCGGTTTTGTTTTAGTTGGCTTTAAAAATTGGTGCAATGACACATGACCAATCCTGCACATCGGTCAGAGATGAGTGTGTGTGTGTCTGTGTGTGTGTGTGTGTGTGTGTGTGTGTGTGTGTGTGTGTGTGTGTGAGAAAGCGCTCAGCACTCGCTCAGATCAAGTTGAGCGTCTGGTGTTTTTGATGAACAATATTGTAGATGTGAGCAGAAGTGAGTGTTTCTGAATGTCAGTTTGCTGTAGTGCGTTCATGTAGTTCATTACGCTGTGTGTTGAAGTGTGTTTTCTCAGGTTCCTGATGCACAAACACAGTTTTAGAATATAATTAAAATTTTGATAATACTTAAAGAAATTCCAAATTAGCTTCTCAGCCATTTTGACAGTCCTAGTCTGCGCAGAAGTTTGAGTTTGGCGTGAATGAACGAGAGAGAGTGTGTGTGTGAGAGAGCGCTCGTACCCTGAGTCGTGAGCAGGACCTTCTCTGCGTTACTCGGCAGCCCGAGCCATGATGGAGTCTGAGTGTCCGGCAGCAGCTCCACCCAATGGATGAACTCCTCACGTCTGACCGACACACACACACACACACGTCATTCACCAGCGTCTCGTACAGCACTGAACTCGTCACAGGAATAGCAGTGTTCATGTTTCAAAATTCATCATTTATGAAATTATTTCATATTCTGCAGTAAAGCAGCTCTACAGAAGACACTCGAGTCATTACTCAGATCAGTGTTGATGCAGTTCTATAACTGTGTCTCTACAGAAGACAATAAGAGTCATTTAGCTCAATTTAGTTCAATTTGATTCAAGTTTATCCCCAGAATTTAATCTGATTCAGCTGTTCATCACAGGGTTAGGGTTAGGCTGGGGTTGTGAAGGAGCGGCACAAATAAATCAGAGAATAATGTTATCCGAGAAGATTATTCTGTGTTCGGCCCGATCCCAGAGTTCCCAGCGTTCCCAGCTGTGGCAGAACCAGCCGAGAGTGAGGAGTGCAGGAGAGGGTTTCTATCGGCCTCCTCTCATGCTGATGGGACAGATCGTTGATTGGATTATTTGAACGTGCTCCTCACAAACTTTGTTTAATAAAACATTTACCGATGTTTGGTGAACTTTCACAGACAAAATCCTTTTCATGTGAAATACACGCATATTTTTTATACCGCTTCAGATGTTCGTGTAAATTTGCCACTTTGACCAGGAAAAAGCCGCTTGGTTTGACAGTGTTGTGTGAGCGGAGCTTATAGAGCGTTTCTACTTACTGAACTACTGTCCTCCGTAGAGCTGAACTCATTCACAACTGATGAACTTTACACTGTTATTGAGCTGGACTGAACCAACACTGATCTGAGTAATCTTCTGTAGAGCTGAATCTGAGTTTGAGTCTCGTATCTGATGAGGTTCATCACTGATCGTGTTCCTCACTGAAGCTGTGTGAATCTGCGCTGTAGAGATAAACATGTGATGCAGAGACATTAGGGTTAGGCTGACCGGATGCCGTCGGGCATCTTGATGTCCTTGTGCCCGTCCACTTTGAGCGCCAGCTTGAACTCGCTGTCGAAGCTGCTGGTGGTGAAGAGCCGATCCAGGAACGTGTTCAGGAGCCGCTGGTCGAACTCGTTATCGATGCGCCCGCCGTAGATCGACTGAGCCATCAAAGTCTTCAGCGCCGCCCACGGGATCTTATCAGGAGAGATGTTCTGCCGGCCCTGAGGAGAGCGACAGGTGTAACACACACACACACACACACACACACACTGAGGAGAGCGACAGGCGTTACACACACACACTGAGGAGAGCGACAGGCGTTACACACACACACTGAGGAGAGCGACAGGCGTTACACACACACACACACTGAGGAGAGCGACAGGTGTTACACACACACACACACTGAGGAGAGCGACAGGCGTTACACACACACACACACACACTGAGGAGAGCGACAGGCGTTACACACACACACACACACACTGAGGAGAGCGACAGGCGTTACACACACACACTGTGGAGAGCGACAGGTGTTACACACACACACACTGAGGAGAGCGACAGGCGTTACACACACACACTGTGGAGAGCGACAGGTGTTACACACACACACACACACACTGTGGAGAGCGACAGGTGTTACACACACACACTGAGGAGAGCGACAGGCGTTACACACACACACTGTGGAGAGCGACAGGTGTTACACACACACACTGAGGAGAGCGACAGGCGTTACACACACACACTGTGGAGAGCGACAGGTGTTACACACACACACACACACACACACTGTGGAGAGCGACAGGTGTTACACACACACACTGAGGAGAGCGACAGGCGTTACACACACACACACACACTGTGGAGAGCGACAGGTGTTACACACACACTGAGGAGAGCGACAGGTGTTACACACACACACACACACTGTGGAGAGCGACAGGTGTTACACACACACACACACACTGTGGAGAGCGACAGGTGTTACACACACACACACACTGAGGAGAGCGACAGGCGTTACACACACACACACACACACACTGTGGAGAGCGACAGGTGTTACACACACCCTGATGAGAGCGACAGGCGTTACACACACACACCCTGAGGAGAGCGACAGGTGTTTTACACACACACACACACACACACACTGTGGAGAGCGACAGGTGTTACACACACACCCTGAGGAGAGCGACAGGTGTTTTACACACACACACACACACACTGTGGAGAGCGACAGGTGTTACACACACACACACACTGAGCAGAGCGACAGGTGTTTTACACACACCCTGATGAGAGCGACAGGTGTTACACACACACACACACTGAGCAGAGCGACAGGTGTTTTACACACACACTATGGAGAGCGACAGGTGTTACACACACACACACACACACTGAGCAGAGCGACAGGTGTTTTACACACACCCTGATGAGAGCGACAGGTGTTACACACACACACACACTGAGCAGAGCGACAGGTGTTTTACACACACCCTGATGAGAGCGACAGGCGTTACACACACACACACACTGAGCAGAGCGACAGGTGTTTTACACACACCCTGATGAGAGCGACAGGTGTTACACACACACACACACACTGAGCAGAGCGACAGGTGTTTTACACACACCCTGATGAGAGCGACAGGTGTTACACACACACACACACACACTGAGCAGAGCGACAGGTGTTTTACACACACCCTGATGAGAGCGACAGGTGTTACACACACACACACACACACTCTCACCTTCGCCGTATCATCCAGCCAGGTGTCGATGGTGTCACAGGCGGAGCGCAGGTCAGACTCTCCGAACTCGTATTTCTTGGACCAGCCGAGCGGAGCGTAACGGAGCCGCTCCTGGATGACGGCGTGGAACCAGGCCAGGAGGAAGTAGAGGCGCGCGCGCTCGTTCGGGGACTGAGGGAAGAACAACAAGATGAACATGTGACAACAATCGACACGATGCTGAAGCTCACGGTGACACACACACTGGCAGCAGAGATGAGCAGAAACACTACATGCATATCTTTATTTTATTTCTAACCCCACATACCAGCACACCTTACATTAGGTGTCCTAATTATTATTATTATTACTAATAACATTTACTAATTTAGCAGATGCTTTTATCCAAAGCGACTTATGGGTTAGGGTTAGATCCCGCAGACAGATCAGATCCCGCAGGTATAACAGATCCCGCAGAGAGATCAGATCCCGCAGATATATCAGATCCCGCAGGTATATCAGATCCCACAGAGAGATCGGATCAGATGTGTTTCTGCGGACTCACCTTACACATGCGCGCCACAGGAATATTGCTGAAGGTGCGCAGCATGTTGGCCTTCATACCCGGAGGAGGCTCGAACACGAAGATGCGCCCGGCACGCAGCAGGTTCACCGGCACCTGAGGGAGAACATCAATCATCAGATGAGGCATTCATGACACGTGACACAGACGAGCACAGGAAGTGATGCGGGTCGGCGCCAATCGCCCCATGGTTAACGCGCCGACATATAGCGCAACTGCGCCTCCGGCGACCCGATTCCCGGCTCGGGGTCCTTTGCCGATCCCCTTCCCCTCTCTCTCCACCCCACGCTTTCCTGTCAAAATCTCTACTGTCCTATCAAATAAAGGCACAAAAAGACCAAAAACATAACTTGCAAAAAAAAAATAAAAAAAATAAAAAAAGGAAGTGATGCGGGACCTTCGGGTTGATCTCCATGGTGAGGAAGAGCCGGAAACTGGAGTGCGGTTGCATGGAGTGGAGTTTCTTCTCCAGCTGCATCAGCCAACCAGGAGCCAGATGCACGTTCTCCAGCATCACCCACCTGAAACACACACACACACACACAGGTGAGAGCAGCTCGTGAGCACCGGAGGAGTGTGTGCTGGTCGGACGCTCTCTCACCTGCCCGACTTCACCGCTGTGTTGATGTCTCGGTCCGCCTTATTAAACCCTTCAGCAGAACCTGCAGACGGACACACAAGAGTTCAGCTTAGGTTTGCTAACTTTCCATATCATGCAATTCTGAGAAAGTTAGAATTTTGAGTTTATTTCTCGCAATTGCATGTTTATCTCACAATTGTGACTTTATATCATGCCATTCTGAGATAAAAAGTCACAATTACCTTTTACATTTTGTATTCCCTGGCAGAAACAAGCTTCCACCGCTGAATCCAGTGTGTTATATATATCTGCATGTGTGTTATATATATCTGCATGTGTGTTACATCTGCATGCGCGTTACATCTGCATGTGTGTGTTTGTGAGGTCTCACCGATGGAGATGGAGGTGATGTGTTTGTTCTGCTCAGCGGCGAGATCCCTCACTAGACCGCTAGCATCGTACCCGGGCACAGAACACATCAGCACCGGCGTCCCCGGCTTCACCTGCATACACACACGAGCACTGAAGCAGGAGCAGCTCGCGTCTCACACACACACACACACACACACACACACGCCTCTTACCTCGCTGTCCACGATGTTGGCCAGGTCCAGCGGCTGATCGATGATGGCCATGAAGTTTTCTCCCAGGATTCTGGACACAAAGATGTGTGACATGGCCAGCAGACGATCGGGTCTGAACGCCTGGATCAGCAGCAGCTGGTGGACGGCCTGACCAATCACAGCTGAGGACACACACACGCGTCACTTCTGCAGGCGCTCACAGGACGTCAGGTCAAGTCAGCTTTATTTATACAGCGCTTTTTACAACACAGGCTGTTTCACAGCAGCTTTACTGAGATAACAGGAGAATAATGCAAAGTTTGTGTCCAGAAGAGAATAGCGTCTCAGTCCAGCTGAAGGAAGTTCAGAGATGGGTCATTTTTTTTCTCGTAAAAACTTTTGGTTAATTTACATATACAGCCGCTCTGGAGTAAACCGTGATGTCATCGTCCAGCTCAGTTCAGTTCTCATCATTGTGTCAGTGCAGGAGAGCAATAATATTGGTGAATATTAAATGTGTCGTTCACTCACTGGACGCCTTCTCTTCGCTCCACAGGTACGGCACCGACAGCTCAGGCGAGTTGCTCTCCAGCCACATGAAGAATTGCTGGAACACAGAAGGGGTCAGAGATTGATCAGAGAGGGGTCAGGTGATCAGAGGGGTCAGGTGATCAGAGGGGTCAGGTGATCAGAGGGGTCAGGTGATCAGAGGGGTCAGAGAGGGGTCAGGTGATCAGAGAGGGGTCAGGTGATCAGAGAGGGGTCAGGTGATCAGAGAGGGGTCAGGGGGTCAGAGAGGGGTCAGGTGATCAGAGAGGGGTCAGAGATTGATCAGAGAGGGGTCAGGTGATCAGAGGGGTCAGGTGATCAGAGGGGTCAGGTGATCAGAGGGGTCAGGTGATCAGAGGGGTCAGAGAGGGGTCAGGTGATCAGAGAGGGGTCAGGTGATCAGAGAGGGGTCAGGTGATCAGAGAGGGGTCAGGGGGTCAGAGAGGGGTCAGGTGATCAGAGAGGAGTCAGGGGGTCAGAGAGGGGTCAGGTGATCAGAGAGGGGTCAGGTGATCAGAGGGGTCAGGTGATCAGAGAGGGGTCAGGTGATCAGAGGGGTCAGGTGATCAGAGGGGTCAGGTGATCAGAGGGGTCAGAGAGGGGTCAGGTGATCAGAGAGGGGTCAGGTGATCAGAGAGGGGTCAGGTGATCAGAGAGGGGTCAGGGGGTCAGAGAGGGGTCAGGTGATCAGAGAGGAGTCAGGGGGTCAGAGAGGGGTCAGGTGATCAGAGAGGGGTCAGGTGATCAGAGAGGGGTCAGGGGGTCAGGTGATCAGAGAGGGGTCAGGTGATCAGAGAGGGGTCAGGGGGTCAGGTGATCAGAGAGGGGTCAGGGGGTCAGAGAGGAGTCAGGGGGTCAGAGAGGGGTCAGGTGATCAGAGAGGGGTCAGGTGATCAGAGAGGGGTCAGGTGATCAGAGAGGGGTCAGGTGATCAGAGAGGGGTCAGGTGATCAGAGAGGGGTCAGGTGGTCAGGTGATCAGAGAGGGGTCAGGTGGTCAGAGAGGGGTCAGGTGATCAGAGAGGGGTCAGGTGATCAGAGAGGGGTCAGGTGATCAGAGAGGGGTCAGGTGGTCAGAGAGGGGTCAGGGGGTCAGGTGATCAGAGAGGGGTCAGGGGGTCAGAGAGGAGTCAGGGGGTCAGAGAGGGGTCAGGTGATCAGAGAGGGGTCAGGTGATCAGAGAGGGGTCAGGTGATCAGAGAGGGGTCAGGTGGTCAGAGAGGGGTCAGGTGATCAGAGAGGGGTCAGGTGATCAGAGAGGGGTCAGGTGGTCAGAGAGGGGTCAGGTGGTCAGAGAGGGGTCAGGTGATCAGAGAGGGGTCAGGTGGTCAGGTGATCAGAGAGGGGTCAGGGGGTCAGAGAGGAGTCAGGGGGTCAGAGAGGGGTCAGGTGATCAGAGAGGGGTCAGGTGATCAGAGAGGGGTCAGGTGATCAGAGAGGGGTCAGGTGGTCAGGTGATCAGAGAGGGGTCAGGTGGTCAGAGAGGGGTCAGGTGATCAGAGAGGGGTCAGGTGATCAGAGAGGGGTCAGGTGGTCAGAGAGGGGTCAGGGGGTCAGGTGATCAGAGAGGGGTCAGGGGGTCAGAGAGGAGTCAGGGGGTCAGAGAGGGGTCAGGTGATCAGAGAGGGGTCAGGTGATCAGAGAGGGGTCAGGTGATCAGAGAGGGGTCAGGTGGTCAGGTGATCAGAGAGGGGTCAGGTGGTCAGAGAGGGGTCAGGTGATCAGAGAGGGGTCAGGTGATCAGAGAGGGGTCAGGTGATCAGAGAGGGGTCAGGTGGTCAGAGAGGGGTCAGGTGGTCAGAGAGGGGTCAGGTGGTCAGAGAGGGGTCAGGTGATCAGAGAGGGGTCAGGTGATCAGAGAGGGGTCAGGTGATCAGAGAGGGGTCAGGTGGTCAGGGGATCAGAGAGGGGTCAGGTGATCAGAGAGGGGTCAGGTGATCAGAGAGGGGTCAGGTGGTCAGAGAGGGGTCAGGTGGTCAGAGAGGGGTCAGGTGATCAGAGAGGGGTCAGGTGATCAGAGAGGGGTCAGGTGATCAGAGGGGTCAGGTGATCAGAGAGGGGTCAGGGGGTCAGAAGCGCTGTGTGAGCTCAGACACAGGTGTAGAGTGGCTCACCTCGTCCGCCTGGACGGTGGACACCAGGTCTTTGAAGGCCGGCACTCGGCTGAGGCGCACCATGGCTTCAGCCTGCTCTCCGCTCAGACCCTTCACCTTCGGCACACTCGCCCCGCTCAACACGATCTCCTTCCCACGCAAGTAGTGCTGGAACTCTGCGTCGTACGAGGGTTCGCTGGGAGACACGAGCACAGAGCGGGAGAGACATCAGGCCTTCATGTGTCGCTGTATAACCACTCAGACCTTCACTGAACCTCAGCCTCAGAGTCTGTGATTATAGTGCGTTTGGATGAGAAGATTTCTGTCCCTCCATTAAAAGTCTATTCAAACTAGGGGTGTGCGATATTGACAAAAAAAATTATATCTCGATATTTTCTGGGATTTTATCAATAATGATAATTAGATGATATTTTGCTGAGTGGTTTTATTGTGTTGGTTCCTGTGCAGGGTTAGGACCGTGGACAGCTGACTCCTAACGTTTGTGATATTCTTCATATTCTATATGCTGGTCAGTTTGCAGCAGTATCATCTTTTACAATAAGATTAAATGATTTTTAAAATGTAAGTCACTTAATATTACCTTCTTGTTTATTACCTTCAGTTGCTCATCATCTACAGAGACATGCACTGAAACGGGTCGCTGTGATCAGAGCTGATCTTGAGGAGGTAAAGCGTGTTGTTTTACAACCATTGAGGAATTTTAACCAAAGTATGTTACAAGCTTTACATGAAGATCCTAAAGAATCACACAACTTGTGGAAAATGGGCATCCAATGACCCCTTTCAATGATAATAAAATAAATACATGCGAATGGAGCCGTTTAATTCACACAATCGCTTTATATGATGAACAGATTGAATTTAGGCTTTTATTCACATATGAAGGTTGATCAGCGACTCAAACATGGAAAACAGAAGCTCAAGAAACAATCATGTTCACTCCTGTGATTGACACCAGAGCACTAATCATGTTCACTCCTGTGATTGACACCACAGCACTAATCATGTTCACTCCTGTGATTGACACCAGAGCACTAATCATGTTCACTCCTGTGATTGACACCAGAGCACTAATCATGTTCACTCCTGTGATTGACACCAGAGCACTAATCATGTTCACTCCTGTGATTGACACCAGAGCACTAATCATGTTCACTCCTGTGATTGACACCAGAGCACTAATCATGTTCACTCCTGTGATTGACACCAGAGCACTAATCATGTTCACTCCTGTGATTGACACAGTAATGGTCAGTACCTGGTCAGGCCCTTCAGGTTGATGCGGGCGAGCAGCACAGCGAACGTGATGTGGTCCTGATGCAGCATCCCTCGAGCCACGCGGTTAAACGCGCCCTGCAGAGGAACACACCACACACACACACACACACACTCAAACATGTCCTGAATAAAGGCCCTTCTCACAGCGCAGACGAGCATGAGCAGCACCAGTCTGATGTTATACACGTCATCTGTGGATCTTTGAGCAGTTTCATGTGTTCACTGTTGCTGTATTTCAGTGTATTGCCCTATCAGCATTATTACATGGCAGATACAAATTAAACATTTAACAACATGATATCATTAATACAATATAATAAAAACAAACATGGTAAAACTTTACAATAAGGTTCATTAGTTAACATTAGCTAATGTATTAACTAACATAAACTAACAATGAGCAATACATTTATTATAGTATTTATTAATCTGTTAATATTAGTTAATAAAAATACAGCTGTTTATAGTTTGTTCATGTTAGTTCACAGTGCATTAACTAATGTTATCTAATACAACCTTTGATTTTAATAATGTATTAGTAAATGTTTAAATTAATATTATTTATGATCAATAATGACACATTGATCATTCTTAGTTCATGTTATTTAAGGTAGTTAACTAATGAACCGTATAGTAAAGTGTTACCACAAACATTTTATAAAATTCACGTTTATTGAAGCTCAGCAGAAAAAAAGAAAGAGCTGAAGTGTGTTTTCCTGATTTCACACGTGCATGTGTGTGTCTGAGAGTTGTGGGTCTCACCTGGAACAGGTCTTTGGTGATGTGCGTCAGACGCTGCGTGTGGTCGCTCACACTCTTCAGGTTCGAGTTCTCGTACAACACGGTGTGGTAGATGTCCAGGAAGAAGTGCAGCGAGTACTGATAGAGGAAGTGCATCTGCGGGGCGAGAGACAGATCCGGCATGAGGAGCGGCGCTGGGGGAACTCAAAGTAACTCGAGTTATGTAATCAGATTACTTTTCCAAGTAACTAGCAAAGTAACACTACTTTTAAAATTTACAACAAAATACCTGAGTTACTTTTTCAAATAAGTATTTGCAAGTTACTTTTCTCATTTATTGACTGACAGTTCTCTTGTCCTCATGTTGAGAGAAATTGTGAGTAAGTGCAGAGGCGTTGTGTGTGTGTGTGAGTGTGTGTGTGTGTAAACATGGTTATTGTAGTTCTAGACTAAATGTGAGCGTGCAATCTCACAATCTCTGCAATCTTTACTCTGTCTTGCACAAAAATATTCATTATTCCTCAAAATGAATGAAATCAGTGAAATGCAAAATCAGAATAATACGCAAACCTACAATAATTAAATATATATATATAAAAAAATGAATTTTTATGCATTTAATCTCACTTTATTGACCAATGTATTTGGTGCTGACCTTCGATAGTTCAGTTACACCATAAGCAAAAATGACTTTGATTGAAATGATTTTTTGTTTATTATTGGTGAAATGTTAAACTTTCTACACATGAATTAGCATTTCCTTCAGTCTGAGGATTATTTTTTCACTTTTGGTCTGAAAGGGTCTTTACATCTGCCCAAAAATATAACTTTTTTGCTATATAAAAAAAAAAAAATCCCAGCCCAGGTGAGAAATGTGACGCAAAAGTAACGTAATGCATTACTTTTCTTAAAAAGTAACTAACACAATTAGTTACGTTTTAATGGAGTAACGCAATATTGTAACGCATTACTTTTCAAAGTAACTTTCCCCAACACTGATGAAGAGTGACACACACACACACACACCTGGTTGAGGGCCTCCATGGTGAAGTAGATGCTGCTGCAGGCCGAGGCCAGGGACAGGTACTGCTGCGACACCGACTCCACCTCCTGCATCACGATGTCGGTCTCCTCCACCTTCCTCGTCACCTCCGCCGCCTCCTTCTTCAGGTTCTCCAGGGTCGTGATGATGGTGTCGTCGTCCAGGATACGACCCTTGACCTCGTTCAGGGCCTGCAGGAGAGACTTCTCCAGCTGACGCAGACGCAGCTGGAACTCGCCTGAGCGGATCCAACACAACCACGTTACTTTTACACTCGACTGAAGCATAAGAACATCATGTGTGCAGATACTGAGGAAACATGCTGAGGTCACACTCGCTTCTCTGAGAAACAGCTCCTTTACTCTGACATGTGTGTTTCCGTGTTGGAACGTCTGTTTTTGTTTTGATCTGTGCGATACTTCACGTTGCCAATTGTCAACTGCGCTCGTTCCTGTTGTGTGTCCTCAAATCCAGTCTGAGGGGGACACCACAATCTCCCATATTTTACATTTGGACTGCAGTACCTATTCCCACCACTAGCTGGCACTCTTACAGACTACACCTTTAACACTTCAGCACGTCCATCACGAGTGGATCTCAGCGTTCTCCCTCATCCTCATCCTCCTCATCCTCATCATCACTCACCCTGGAGCTTCAGCAGGTCCGAGCGCTTCTCGTCCACGTCAGGTCGCTCGGCCTTCAGGACCTCGTTCAGGCACTGGCTCTGGAGGCTGCTGCGGGTCACCGTGAAGTTCACAAAGGTCACGCGAGAGCAAAGGTCGGGAGGGAACTCCACCTGCAGAGACCGCACAATTCAAGCGTTGTGTCATGCTGTGCAATTCATCAGAAAAATAACTGTGCCGTGATTAAATATTACTTGATGAATTTAATGATTTAAAAAAAAAATCACAGGCATTAAACAAGTCAGAAAAAATTCAATAATAGCGCTGGGAGAAACACATCCATTCATCAACGAGCGATTCTTTTTACCGTTGGGTCTCGTGTGGACAGGAAGATGACGAAGGACGGGGACAGATCGATGTCCTGATCCCCGAGAGTGATGAGCACTCGGCCACCGGTGCGCCGGACCTCTCGGTTCAGCACCGGGTTCAGGATCGGGTCGTAGCTCTCCACGTCCTGACACACACACACACACACACACACACACACACACACACGAGAGGGAGGACAGATGGGGGTCAGGGTTCCAACAGAAACTGTAACATGAAGTTCCAGGACTTAAGGACTTTAAGCTCTACTTATTTTGGTTTTCAAGGATTACAATCAGAGATCTCACTTATCAAACAATATCTTTATCATCTTTCAAATTTCAAAAAAAGGTAAACCGATAAATATAATAAATACTAATAAAACAAAGTCATTCTGAATCAGTCAGTGAGTGAGTGAGTGAGTGAGTCAGTAGTGTGTGAGTGAGTCAGTGAGTGAGTGAGTGAGTGAGTGAGTCAGTAGTGTGTGTGTGAGTGAGTGAGTGTGTGTGTGTGTGTGTGTGTGTGTGTGTGAGTGAGTGAGTCAGTAGTGTGTGAGTGAGTGAGTGAGTCAGTAGTGTGTGAGTGAGTGAGTGAGTGTGTGTGTGTGAGTGAGTCAGTAGTGAGTGAGTGAGTGAGTCAGTAGTGAGTGAGTCAGTGAGTAGTGAGTGAGTGAGTGAGTGAGTGAGTGAGTCAGCAGTGAGTGAGTGAGTGAGAAGTGAGTGAGTCAGTGAGTGAGTGAGTGAGTGAGTCAGTGAGTGAGTGAGTGAGTCAGTAGTGAGTGAGTCAGAGAGTGAGTGAGTGAGTCAGTGAGTGAGTGAGTCAGTGAGTGAGTGAGTCAGTGAGTGAGTGAGTGAGTGAGTGAGTGAGTCAGTGAGAAGTGAGTGAGTGAGTCAGTGAGGAGTGAGTGAGTGAGGAGTGAGTGAGTGAGTGAGTAGTGAGTGAGTGAGTGAGTAGTGAGTGAGTCAGTGAGGAGTGAGTGAGTCAGTGAGTCAGTGAGTAGTGAGTGAGTGAGTGAGTGAGTGAGTGAGTGAGTGAGTGAGTGAGTGAGTGAGTATATCTGTACCTGCACCAGCAGAGGGTTGCCGAAACGCAGAGCACTCTCCAGATTCTTCCTGAAGGCATCGTCCAGAAAGCTGGTGCGCGTGATCTTCCGGTCCTTGTACTCGTTCATGATGAACTCTGTGGCCTGACCCGACGGGTCGATGATCAGCGGATACCTGCAGGATGGGACACGCGTCAGAGTCCGTCAATGACCCAGCAAACCGCTGTTTGTTTGGTTTTAATGCCATGCCAGCTTTTAATGGCGATACATTTATGATAAACCATATCAGGATTAGGGCTGTCAAATAAAAATTAGAATTTCAAATATTCATCGCATAAAAAAAACTAAAAAAAACTGCACATTTGCATGTAAAAACTATGCACCAGAATGTATATATATATATATATATATATATATATATATATATATATATATATATATATATATATATATATATATATATATATATATATATATATATATACACACACACACACACTTTTAATAGTGAATGTAATTTCATTTCAATAAAAGATGCGATGCTTGATTTTGTTTATATTTGCTAACTGCGCTCACTGGCGCCCTCTTGTGGACACAGCAGACTATACAGTACTTTATCCTCTAATATGAAGCATTGCCTTTGTAATTCAAAAAGAATTCGAATTTTGCTACTATTTAAGAAAGAAATTCTAATTAAGTTTTTCAGACATTTTGACAGCCTTAACCAGGATTTATTTTAATTTCTTGCAAAGTGTAAAAAAGTTTTTTTATGCGAATAAACCCATGTTCGGGGATAAAGGATTTAAAAAAAAAAAAAAAATCTTCTCCTAAACTCTCGTGTGATCCTGGAACAGGTCTAGACCGTCTGGAGCATCTCTGTGAAGGTGTGTGTGTGCGCGCGTGTGTGTGTGTGCGTGTGCGTGAAGTGTCTGAAGTGTTGCTGCTCACCGGTTGAACCTCTTCAGCATGATGGCGTTCTCCGTGCACAGGTCGTCGGCTGGCAGAGAGTTAGCCTGCCAGCGCAGCCTCTCGTCAGCGTTAGACAGATACTCCGTCCTGGCGATGTCTGTGCGGAACTACAGATCAGGAGGAGATCACAGGTTAGAGAACTACACAGAAGATCATCACAGGGTTAAAGAACCGGGAACTGCAGGAAAAGCAGTAGAGCACAGATTCATAATCTCCATCTGCTGTTAGTCCTCCTCCTGATAATAATCACAAATGTTCACCGCTACTACATTTCTGTAAATCAGTTTTTGTGAATAATGAGTTTCTCTGACTGATGTTCTAGTCTTCATCCACACCGGCTAACAGCAGATGGAGATCATCAGTCGGTAATCTACTGCTATTCCTGCAGTTTTCTTTTTCTGAGTGTGAAATGTTTAATTTTCTGTAGAATTTGAAACACTGAATTTGTAAAGTGAAATAAAATGGACCGAAATGTGCCTGTCGAATATTATAGGTTGTATTTTTAAACAGAATGAACATTTTGGAAGTGAAATCTGAAAGGTGAATATGAATTATTGAATTTTTAATAATGAAAATTTGAGTGAAATGTTTTGAATTTAAATATTCACAGCTTGAATATACAACCATGTTGCATTTCAGCCCATAAAAATGCAATCCATTAAAATGCGAGCACTGATAATGCAATGCATATTCTTTTCAATTAGTGCAATTCAACAAGCTTTTTTGTTTCAAAAACATTCGTCATTATTCTTCTTCCACACGAAAGCGTCTGGTGCCGTCAGTACCTGCACGTTGGCCTGCTGGAGGTGATGGGACCAGGTGGTGAACAGGTTCTGCCTCATCTGCTGGTCGAAGTAGCCGGCGTACGCCACGAACGCAGCGGAGAGCAGACAGTCGCCCGCGATCGTGGACATCTGGTTCTTAAAGGTCTCGCTGGTCTTTTCCCAGCGCTCCCGCTCGGCTGATAAACTCTTCAGCAGCGCTGTGCTGCGGTTCACCTGCACACACACACACACACACACGAAGAAGAGATGGAGATCTCATTTTTTTTAATCAGTTGTTCTACAATCTTTAAATCTCTTAAAACTTATTTTTTAGGTGTTGCTTTTATGCGATTATTTTGTTAGTGTCACTCATATGTTCTTCTTAAATTGATTTGATAGCATGTTTTATGTATTCTTCTTATTTTAAAGACGCAGTGAAGTGTGTTATCAGCCGCACCTTCGCCTCCACGGCGGCCAGATCGGCTTTGATGGCCTGCGCTTCTGAGATTAGCACGGCGTACTCCTCCTTGTAGCGCGCGATGCTAGCCTCCAGGTCCCGGATCATCTGCTCCACCTCCTCCGCCTTGGTCTTGTTGTCTGTGGCGTCGTCCTCCAGCTTCTGCAGCTCGTTCCTCAGGGGCTCCACACGCTTCAGCATGTCTGCGTAATTCAGCTGAACACAGAGCCAGAGGTCAGGGGTCAGGGGTCAGAGGTCGGGGGGGGTCAGAGGTCAGTGCCGTACCTGAGCGATCGCCCACTTGACCATCGGCCCGCAGGCCAGAGACGCGCGGTTGACCTGCTCGTAGTTGTAGCTGGGGTTGGACATGTAGTTCTTCTTCATCTTCTCCCGGATGGAGTCGCTAGGACACGCAGAGAGTGTGTTAGCACGAGCCGACGGGTGTCAGACACACAGCAGAACCACACAGTGTCCCAACCACACGCCATCAAAGGCGTCGCTGCTAATCAGAGCTTCTGTCACGCGATACACGACGAGCGACAGGCGATTCTGTGTTAGAGACGCTCGCGGTTTAAACAACAACATACAAACACCATGATAATCTCTAAGTGCTTTATTTAATGTTAAAATAATTGAACGTGGGTTTGAATATCATTTACAGCCGTACTGAAAACATCAACGGATTATTCTCCTCAGATCTTGAAAATAAATGAAAGGAAACAAGAACGTTCAAACTGTGAGCAAACAAGCGTGATCGACATGATTCTGGTTTCAGTCACTCAGAATGAACTTCTATTGTCAAATTGGGTTAATATTCATGAATTTGATCATGTGCTTATCCATCTGCGCTCGCAGAGACTCCACCCACACGCTCTTCTGATTGGCTGTGGTGTTTGATTGGTCACGTCTGGTTAGGACACTGTAAAGCATCGACACACTCATGCAAATACAATGTTTTTCTTCAAACTGATACAAAACACACATTATCACAGTTAAAATATTTTCTTGAAGTTAATATTTCAATCATTCACATGTTAATGGGTCTGATAATGGGTTAGTGGCCACATGATGAATCCACACTGAGCTGAACTAATGACTGTCCTCTTCTGTAGTCTGAGTCTCGTGTCTGATTGGGGTCATCACTGTGCGTCTGTGCTGTGTGAAGCGCTGTAGAAGGGAAGCTGACTGGACGTACAGCTGAACAATAAAACCTATATTTAGTGTCATTTTGATTCTATTTATTCGGACATTACATGATGCTGATGTTACTTTGACACACTCGTCTCTGACTGATAACTGAATACTTCCCAGACTGCAACACTTAAAGGTCCCGTTCTTCGTGATCCCATGTTTCAAACTTTAGTTAGTGTGTAATGTTGCTGTTAGAGCATAAATAATATCTGTAAAATTATAAAGCTCAAAGTTCAATGCCAAGCGAGATATTTTATTTAACAGAAGTCGCCTACATCGAACGGCCCGTTTGGACTACATCCCTCTACTTCCTTCTGTAATGACGTCACTAGAACCGTTTTGTGACTAAGCTCCGCCCACAGGAATGCTCCCTCAACTCTACCGAAATTCGTTTATGTACTTGCGCACTTCTTATAACTTACTGTGTTTACTCAGCTCTTACGGTGATTTTCTGAAGTAAAACTGACGCTTCATCTTTTGTGTGATGTACAATAAACTTTATCAAACTCATCAGTATATGTTTGATCATCATTCAGACAGCAGACTTGTAGGCTATTAATAAATAATGGATACATACAAGCAGATGACAAATACGTTATAATAACCGTAATTAAACTACTAAACTATACCTGTTCCATCTCTATACAGCACTCTGACTCTGTAGGCATTATTGTCCGACTCGAAATGAACACCGTTACTGAGTTTCTGATATTATCATCATTCCGTGAGATGAGATTGTCCTGAGAGACTGAGCGCGAGCTCGTGAAGCTCCGCCCCCTGGGCCGTCCAGCAGCAGCTCATTTGCATTTAAAGGGCACACACTAAAACAGCGCGTTTTTCTGAGGCCCAAAAAATGACAATTTAAACATGCTGTAAAAAGTGATCTGTTGGGTATTTTGAGCTGAAACTTCACATACACACTCTGGGGACATCAGAGACTTATTTTACATCTTGTGAAAAGGGGCATAATACGGGACCTTTAAGGAAGTAGCTGCACTGAAACAATATATACTGTGATCGCTATTAAAGACCTTGAAGTGAGGCGTGAGAGCGCCCGTCTCACGCCGAGAGGAAGATGTGTGTGAGAGATGATAATACCTCGTGTCCTCAGAGACAAAGTTGACTATGCTGGAGATGAAATTGTCTCTGATAATAACTTGTCTGATCTTTTTCCAGTCACTAGTTTCCTCGCCGAGCAACAGGCAGATCGACTCTAGAGCCAGTTTAACGGCCGCCGGGGGGTTAGCCATAGCGCGCACTTCAACAAGGTGCTGCTTCTTAATCGAGCTGACGGCTAGAGAGGGAATGGAGGGTTTTAGGACCACGAGGACAAACGGTTCATGCGGCGGGAGCGTAGCGGCCGCGGCGTCGGGGAGAGGGACCGAGTCACGTGACCTGCCAGTGTCGGGTCTATGATATCATCAGTAGCTTTGTTTACATCCACCTTTTTTTATGCAAACAAACTACGATGGAAACACGTTTACAGAATAAATCCCTTGATGTGCAATAAAAACTCTCAACCAGTGTTGGGGAAAGTGTGTGTGTGTGTGTGTGTGTGTGTGTGTGTGTGTGTGTGTGTGAGACTCTTCATCAGTGTTGGGGAAAGTAATGCGTTACAATATTGGGTTACTCCCTTACAAAGTAACTAATTGTGTTACTTAGTTGCTTGAGTAATGCGTTACGTTACTTTTGCGTTACTTTTTCTCACCTGGGCTGGGCTTGTTCTTTTATAGTAAAAAAGTTCTGTTTTTGGGCAGATGTAAAGACCCTTTCAGACCGAAACTGAAGAAATAATCCTCAGGCTGAAGGAAATAAAGTCAAGTCATTTTTGCTTATGGTTTAAATGAATTAGACAAAGTACATTGGTCAATAAAGTGAGATTAAATGCTTACATTTATTTATTTATTTAAACTTTTAATTATAGGAGGTTTGCGTATTATTCTGATTTTGCATTTCACCGTTTTTTTTTTTTAGGAATAATGAATCTTTTTTGTGCAAGAGAGGTTAGTAAATGAATGCTCACATTTAGTCTAGAACGACAATAACCATGTTTACACACACACACACACACACACACACACACACAATGCCTCTGCACTTACTCACAATTTCTTTACTTATTTGAAAAAGTATTTTGATACAGATATTTTGCTGTTCATTTAAAAGTAATGCGTTACTTTACTAGTTACTTGAAAAAAGTAATCTGATTACATAAGTTACTTGTAATGTGTTTCCCCAACACTGCTCTCAACAGAGGATGTGATTGGATAGCTGGACTCACCAGCGGACCAATCGCAGCATCTCAAATGTTTTATGCGAAATTCAAATTTTGTGCACAAATTAGATTCACTCCATTGGATGTAAACGCAGCTAGTGAGTGTGAGTGTGTGAGTGTGAGTGTGTGAGTGTGTGTGTGTGTGTGTGTGGACTACGGTTGTCCTCTGTACACGCGGCGGCCACCGCTCCGCACCGGCAGTCAGTCACCTGATCTCATCAGCAGAAAAGTTCACAATAGTGGGGATGAAGTTCTCGCGCATAATGATGGAGCGAATCTGCTTCCAGTCGGTGGTGCTCTCGCCCAGCAGCAGACAGATGGACTCCAGCGCCAGCTTGACTGCCGCCGGCGGGTTGGCCATCGACCGCACCTCCACTAAGTGCTGCTTCTTAATCGACTTAACAGCTAAACGAGCCACGAGCGTGAGAAGAGACAGAAAGAGTGAAGAGAGCAGACACATTAGCGCAGTGAAACGAACGCCCAACACCACTAGCAATCACAAGAGAGCCGAAAGCAGAAAAACACCAGGAAACATCCACTGTCGCCTTTGGCTCGCTTAGCTGGGGTTTATCAAGACACTTAATATTCAGTAATATTATTGATATGATGCACTGACACTTTCAGATGAGAACAAAACTTGATCTGAAAAAATGACTCTTCAGTAGAGATGCTTTACAACTGAATCTGAGTCTCATATCGGATGAAGTTTGCTTCATTGATTCGGTTAGTTTGGTGTCTATTAGCTTTGAAACAATCTGTATTATATAAAGCGAAACTTGACTTGCTATAAAACACCGGCCACATGTCTCCAAAATATGGAGAGTGAACTGATGTAGTTTGGACTGACAGCAGTGAATATTTCCTCAAGAGTAGATCACAACAAGACAAGAAAAACTATTTCAAACTGTTTTTAACGTCTGGAGACGTGAAAGCCAAAGCCACAGCGTCAGTGTAAGCGCAGGAGAGCGGAGAGAACTCGTACCGTTCTGAGCCTCGATGACGGCCGGCTCCACCTGGTCCAGGTCCTGCTTCACTCGCAGCTGCTTGTCTTTGATCACTTCCTGCTGCTTGTACACTGCTTCCTGTATCTCCTGACTCATGACCTGTGAAGCAGAGCGAGAGGTCAGGAGAGCAGCGAGGGGTTTATCCACACCAGGGCCTGTCAGGGATGCTCTGAGTGAGTCTTGCCTTCTTCTTCTCAGCCTCCTGCTGGTCCTTCACCATCTTCTTCAGCTTGTCGTTGGCGGCAGCGTTTTTGACCTCCAGCTCCTGACTCTTGATCCGCAGGTCGCGCCGCAGCTCCTCCACCTGAGACACACGGAGAACACGCTAAATCAGGGTACTAAGCGGGGGAGTAACGCATTACAAGTTACAAAAAATTAACCATAACGGACAAGTAAAGTAACACACATACTCTAAAAACGTAACAAATATTAATGTGTAAATTTATAAACTACTGAATTAGGATTCTTTCTCATCTCCGTAGAAAAGAAAAGACAAAAAGCAGAACAGACGAAAAAGCACAAAAGCAACAAAACACATTACTTCAAACTTTCAATAACGTTTAGAGGTCTTCTGATGGCATGCGTCGCTCCAGAGCTCAGGAAATATTCCAAGTGCTCAAAATATGATAATATTCTAAATGTGTTTTTAACAGAAAATTGAGGTGTGTGTGTTACATAGGCTGATGTTGAATGCATTACTAAGTTAATAACTTGTAAAAATAAGTGCTCTGTAAAACGACTCCTGCAAGGCCTGAAGAGATCAAGCCTCCGCCAGCTGAGAAAAATGCAACATTACTTTACACAAAAAGTAACTAAGCAACGCAATTAGTTACTTTTTTAAGGGAATAACACAATATTGTAACATCACTTTTAAAAGTAACATTCATAAATAGTAACTATGTAATTGATTACTTTTTAAGGGAGTAACTATTGTAACATTACTTTTAAAAGTAACTTTCATAAAAAGTAAGTAATGTAATTGGTTACTTTTTAGGGAGCAACACAATATTACACAACTTTTTTTATAAAGGTTACTTTTAAAAAGTAATATAATTGGTTACTTTTCAGGGAGTAACAATATTGTAACATTACTTTTAAAGGTAACTTGCATAAAAAGTAACCAAGTAATGTAATCGGTTACTTTTTTAAGGAGTAACACAATATTGTAACTTTACTTGGTTACTTCTTTATAAAAGTTACTTTTTAAAAGTAATATAATTTGTTACTTTTTTAGGGAGCGAGGCAATATTGTAATGCAAAACTTGTAAAAGTAGCTTCAGTGGTGTTCGCATGCGTGATGTCGGGGGAAGCACGCACCTGATCCACGGTCTCCTTGATCTTGCGCAGACCCACATTGAGGTGCATCTGCTGCTCCTCCAGTTCGCTGCGCTTCTCGTTGAACAGGTTGGCGTAGTGGTTGATGAAGTCCAGGTAGTGGCGTGGGGTGATAGCCATCGTGCGGCCGCCGCGCTTAGCCAATCGGTTGTTAGCCTGAGAACACCAAAGTAAGTGTAAAAGCGTGCAAAGGAACAGATGCGAACGTCTTCAGATCTGTGAACACGAGACGCCGCTGACCTGGTGCAGCGTCTGGTGGACGAACACGCAGCCGTTGACGATAGCCTCGCGGTGGGTGGGCGGCTGTGGCAGCTTATCGTACACGATGGGCATGTAGTCGGGCACTTTGTAGTTGGGCTTCTCCAGGTCCATCTTGCTGGTGAACTCTTTACCCACCTGGTAGAGCGCTTCAGTGGACCAATCACCAAACCAGTTGAGCACACACCTGCAGAATTAGAGTTAGATGAAGTTTGCATCACTGACTGTTTATTAAGCTTCTTTGAAACGATCTTTACTGTATAAAGCGCTACAGAAATAAAGCTTCTCCGGTCAGGGAACGGGACTCGAGGAGCGACGGGTACCTGTTGAAGAGGGCGGGTGACGTGGCCGCGCGGTCCTTCAGTCCCTCTGACGACGGGTTCATGGTGAACACCACATGCAGGTTCCTGATCACCTGACTCGTGAACCACTTGTAAAGCTCCTCATGGGTGTCCAGCATCAAGCCCTCCTTCTGCGCGCCCTCCTTACACTGCGTCATCAGCGTGGCGTATTCGTCGCCCTCGAACAGGCCGGGCACCTGCAACAGCACAGAGAACACAGAGATCAGAACACAGAGATCAGAACACAGAGATCAGAACACAGAGATCAGAACACAGAGATCAGAACACAGAGATCAGAACACAGAGATCAGAACACAGAGATCAGAACACAGAGATCAGAACACAGAGATCAGAACACAGAGATCAGAACACAGAGATCAGATCACAGAGTTCAGAACACAGAGAGAACACAGAGATCAGATCACAGAGTTCAGATCACAGAGAGAACACAGAGATCAGAACACAGAGTTCAGAACACAGAGATCAGATCACAGAGAGAACGCAGAGATCAGATCACAGAGTTCAGATCACAGAGAGAACGCAGAGATCAGAACACAGA
This sequence comes from Abramis brama, assembly GCF_963993115.1. Lineage (NCBI taxonomy): Eukaryota > Metazoa > Chordata > Actinopteri > Cypriniformes > Leuciscidae > Abramis > Abramis brama. The sequence continues at coordinate 35,130,288 of NC_139983.1, read as the reverse complement.
GAGAACACAGAGTTCAGATCACACAGAGAGAACACGCATGACGGGACGCACCTCTCCGTTGGCCAGCAGTGTGTTCATGCGCTCCAGGAATCCCGAGTCCAGCACGTTCGACTCGTCCATGATGAAGGCGATCTTCTCGTTCTTGCACCCAGAGCGCCGGAGGACCGTCCGCAGGTCTTCGTCGAAGTCCTCACCGGTGTACTTCCTGTGGACCTGTGCAGATACGATCACAGTTACTGAAACCTCAAGAACCATAAAAACTTTTATTTTATTATATACACACATTCATTGTTATTAATGTTTATGCATTGTCCTCTTTGATTTAGAGTCACTATCTCTCTGTAGTCAAGTCTTTATACAGCACTTTTAACAATATAGATTGTTTGAAAGCAGCTTTACAGCGATAATAGGAAATTAAAGTAACAGATTGTTTAGGCTTTACAGCAGCTCTAGAATAAAGTTATTGTCCAGCTAAAGTTAGTTTTGATGATTCACTGACATTGCAAAGATCATTAGTTATTAACTTAGGGGCCGCTAACATGACACCGTTTTAACCGAAAACAGAAACTTTTAATGTTCTGTCCGTTCATTTGCATGACAATGGTGGCTCAAGAACGCAAACTTTTTGAAACAGGTTCCAAGAGTTTTAAAAAAAAAATAAAAACTTTATCGCTGTGTAAACTTAAAAGACGTGAATCTGTGAAAAGATGACCGGGTAAACATGCATATTATGTAGAGGACAGAACAGTTTATATGAAGCAAAATCAATGTTTTGAGGATCATCTGACAAATCATTGCATCTTTAATTTTCTCAAGGAAGTGCAGTGTACATTCAACCATGTTAAAACTGATTAAACATGTCCAAAAAATCTGACAGACAATCAAACGCTTGTTGGTTCTAACCTTGATCTGATAGACACTCAGTCCGTTCATCCAGGCCACGAAGCGTGAGAGCGTTGTCTTCCCGGCTCCGCTGACCCCGATCAGGAGAAGATGACCCTGCGGCTGACGGAAGATTCTGGAGGAGAACAAGCCTGATGTTACTGACGCATCAGCCGGTGAAATATGTGTTTAATCGGGCTCTCTGTACCTGTCGATCCTCAGCACGTGATCCAGAACCTCATTGAAGAGCACGAGAGGAACGTCCAGCTCCTCCTCGTAGAACACCTTCAGTCTGGCCTTCACATAGTCACGCAGCTCCTCCTGCTCCACGGGCACGTAGTCCTACAGGAGACGGGATGAGTTACAGGATGAGTTATGCTGAGTTACGATGAGTTACGGGATGAGGTAAGATGAGTTACGCTGAGTTACGGGATGAGGTAAGCTGAGTTACAGGATGAGTTATGCTGAGTTACGCTGAGTTACGGGATGAGGTAAGCTGAGTTACGCTGAGTTACGGGATGAGTTACGCTGAGCTACGGGAGGAGTTACGCTGAGTTACAGGATGAGTTATGCTGAGTTACGCTGAGCTATGGGATGAGGTAAGCTGAGTTACGCTGAGTTACGGGATGAGTTACGCTGAGCTACGGGAGGAGTTACGCTGAGTTACAGGATGAGTTATGCTGAGTTACGCTGAGTTACGGGATGAGGTAAGCTGAGTTACGCTGAGTTACGGGATGAGTTACGCTGAGCTACGGGAGGAGTTACGCTGAGTTACAGGATGAGTTACGCTGAGTTACGGGATGAGTTACGCTGAGCTACGGGAGGAGTTACGCTGAGTTACAGGATGAGTTATGCTGAGTTACGGGATGAGTTACGCTGAGCTACGGGAGGAGTTACGCTGAGTTACAGGATGAGTTATGCTGAGTTACGCTGAGTTACGGGATGAGGTAAGCTGAGTTACGGGATGAGTTACGCTGAGCTACGGGAGGAGTTACGCTGAGTTACAGGATGAGTTATGCTGAGTTACGCTGAGCTACGGGATGAGTTACGCTGAGTTACAGGATGAGTTATGCTGAGTTACGCTGAGCTACGGGATGAGTTACGCTGAGCTACGGGATGAGTTACGCTGAGTTACGGGATGAGTTACGCTGAGTTACGGGATGAGTTACGCTGAGCTACGGGAGGAGTTACGCTGAGTTACAGGATGAGTTACGCTGAGTTACGGGATGAGGTAAGCTGAGTTACGCTGAGTTACGGGATGAGTTACGCTGAGCTACGGGAGGAGTTACGCTGAGTTACAGGATGAGTTATGCTGAGTTACGCTGAGCTACGGGATGAGGTAAGCTGAGCTACGGGAGGAGTTATGCTGAGTTACGCTGAGTTACGGGATGAGTTACGCTGAGCTACGGGAGGAGTTACGCTGAGTTACAGGATGAGTTACGCTGAGTTACGGGATGAGGTAAGCTGAGTTACGCTGAGTTACGGGATGAGTTACGCTGAGCTACGGGAGGAGTTACGCTGAGTTACAGGATGAGTTATGCTGAGTTACGCTGAGCTACGGGATGAGGTAAGCTGAGTTACGGGATGAGTTATGCTGAGTTACGCTGAGTTACGGGATGAGTTACGCTGAGCTACGGGAGGAGTTACGCTGAGTTACAGGATGAGTTATGCTGAGTTACGCTGAGTTACGGGATGAGGTAAGCTGAGTTACGCTGAGTTACGGGATGAGTTACGCTGAGCTACGGGAGGAGTTACGCTGAGTTACAGGATGAGTTACGCTGAGTTACGGGATGAGGTAAGCTGAGTTACGCTGAGTTACGGGATGAGTTACGCTGAGCTACGGGAGGAGTTACGCTGAGTTACAGGATGAGTTATGCTGAGTTACGCTGAGTTACGGGATGAGGTAAGCTGAGTTACGCTGAGTTACGGGATGAGTTACGCTGAGCTACGGGAGGAGTTACGCTGAGTTACAGGATGAGTTATGCTGAGTTACGCTGAGTTACGGGATGAGGTAAGCTGAGTTACGCTGAGTTACGGGATGAGTTACGCTGAGCTACGGGAGGAGTTACGCTGAGTTACAGGATGAGTTATGCTGAGTTACGCTGAGTTACGGGATGAGGTAAGCTGAGTTACGCTGAGTTACGGGATGAGTTACGCTGAGCTACGGGAGGAGTTACGCTGAGTTACAGGATGAGTTATGCTGAGTTACGCTGAGTTACGGGATGAGGTAAGCTGAGTTACGCTGAGTTACGGGATGAGTTACGCTGAGCTACGGGAGGAGTTACGCTGAGTTACAGGATGAGTTATGCTGAGTTACGCTGAGCTACGGGATGAGTTACGCTGAGCTACGGGAGGAGTTACGCTGAGCTACGGGAGGAGTTACGCTGAGCTACGGGAGGAGTTACGCTGAGCTACGGGAGGAGTTACGCTGAGCTACGGGATGAGTTACGCTGAGCTACGGGAGGAGTTACGCTGAGTTACGCTGAGCTACGGGATGAGTTACGCTGAGCTACGGGAGGAGTTACGCTGAGTTACGCTGAGCTACGGGATGAGTTACGCTGAGCTACGGGATGAGGTAAGCTGAGTTACGCTGAGCTACGGGATGAGTTACGCTGAGCTACGGGAGGAGTTAAGCTGAGTTACGCTGAGCTACGGGATGAGGTAAGCTGAGTTACAGGATGAGGTAAGCTGAGTTACGCTGAGCTACGGGATGAGTTACGCTGAGCTACGGGATGAGGTAAGCTGAGTTACGCTGAGCTACGGGATGAGTTACGCTGAGCTACGGGAGGAGTTAAGCTGAGTTACGCTGAGCTACGGGATGAGGTAAGCTGAGTTACAGGATGAGGTAAGCTGAGTTACGCTGAGCTACGGGATGAGTTACGCTGAGCTACGGGATGAGGTAAGCTGAGTTACAGGATGAGGTAAGCTGAGTTACGCTGAGTTACGGGATGAGTTACGCTGAGTTACGGGAGGAGTTAAGCTGAGTTACAGGATGAGTTATGCTGAGTTACGCTGAGTTACAGGATGAGTTATGCTGAGTTACGCTGAGCTACGGGATGAGTTACGCTGAGCTACGGGATGAGGTAAGCTGAGTTATGCTGAGCTACGGGATGAGGTAAGCTGAGTTACAGGATGAGTTATGCTGAGTTACAGGATGAGTTATGCTGAGTTACGCTGAGCTACGGGATGAGTTACGCTGAGCTACGGGATGAGGTAAGCTGAGTTACGCTGAGCTACGGGATGAGGTAAGCTGAGTTACAGGATGAGTTATGCTGAGTTACGCTGAGTTACGGGATAAGTTACGCTGAGCTACGGGAGGAGTTAAGCTGAGTTATGGGGATTAGTTACGCTGAGCTCTGGAAGCTTCAGCGTACTGTCCCGCGACACTCACCTTGGAAAGCCAGTTGCTGTACAGGATGGGTTTGTTGAGGGCTTTGTCACGGTCGATGTTGGGAAAGTGTTTCAGGGCGACCATGTCGATGTTTTCATCGGTCCAGCGTCTCTCCTCGTCCTCCACCAATCTGTCAGGAGAATCAGTTCAATCATTGTGCCATTTCAAAACAATCAACCACACATATTCCTAGGTTTGCTGCTAGAATTGGGAGAAATGTGCTGGTTTTCCCACACTCCCCTTCCTGACAGTTATTTCTTTCTGAACCGGACACATTTTCTTCCATAGTTTGGTTTGTTTAGGCAAATATGAACATGGCAGTTCTACTCGGATCTGCTGCAAAACAACCAGTCCGAGATCCCCTGAACGAAGTAACGATGGGAAACAAACTCTGGAGCGGTTCGCTAGTAGTGAGAAAGCAATGCGACCCAACAAACCAAGTAGGGCTGCAACTAACGATTATTTTGATAATCGATTAATCTGTCAATTATGTAAAAAAAAAAATCTGATTAATCTGGCCACTGAGAGGACAGTTTCAGGCACATGTAACTTGCGTAAACATTTCATTGCGGTGTGAAAGGAAACTGAACCAAGATTAAAATGCAGAATTGTTCCAAAACAGGGACTTGAATAGTTACAAAGTGCAGGATCTACAGGCCTGGAAACCCCTTCGACTCACCGGTCCTGGAAGAGTCGGAGCGCCTCGTGAGCCCAGATGCGGATGAGCCCCTCGACAGGCAGCGTCTCTAACGGCCTCAGCGCCTCGAAGATCCCCCGCACCCAGCGGGTCATCTCTCTCGGGGAGTAGATGTAGTGCGGCTGCGTGTCCTGCGTGAACCGCTCCTGTCACACACAGACCAGTTATAGCTAAACTGGATCCTTTCAGAACAAACAAGCACAGCATCTTTATCTGGGGGGATAAGCATGTTAAGTTTCAAGTCTAGTTGAGATCACTCCAAAGCAGTGGCGTCGAGGCGCGCGAGACATGATTATGACGTCACTGACGTGGTTTGTTTTTGTTAGCTTATCCAGTACAGCGCGGTGCGGCTGCGTTGCTAATTTGAAAAATGCTGAAAATCCTGCCGACAATATGTAGATGTATAGTGAGTAGAAGTGAATGGTTTCTGAATGGCACCCTCTTGTAGGCATAAGAGACAATACAGTATTTTTTTTTTTCAGTATTTGAATTTTGCTAATATTTAAGAAAGAAATTTTAATTTAGCTTTTCAGCCATTTTGACAGCCCTAATGAGCACAGTAACTTCATCTCCATCTTCAGAGTCACTTCAGCAGCATTTCATCGGCAGAAACACACAAACTCACGGCTCTTCACTGCAACCTGACAAAATAAAGGTTCAGTTTCACTTGAGGGAATTTCTGACAGATCTGTGTGAAGTGCAAACCTGAGACATGGTGTAGAACTCGACCATGGCTGCGGTGAGCGGCTCAGCGAAGGTCCTCAGCGACGGGATGAGTCTCAGCATGGCCCTGTTGAAGGTGCCGTAGATCTGGGTCAGCGAGGCCGGGCCGGGATAGTCCACGTACACCACCGGCACATGGCGCAGAAACCTGCAGACATCACAAGTAAAGGGCCGTTCACACCAAGAACGATAACTATAAAAGGTAACTTTATATGATGATGATGATGATGGTGAACCTGTAAGAGAGCGGCTTCCGGCCCGGGTCAGTGGGAGGATTACAGGCCCCGACGAACTGGATGCGCTCCAGCTTCACCCACGTCTGGTCTGAGGTGCGATAGAAGCCGCCGTGCTCCACCATCTGAACACAACACACACCGGTTACACCCCACACACACACACACCCACCAGCGAGAGCTAAGCACAACACACACACCTGTCTGATGAAGGAGATGACCCGCTGCGTGCCGTACTTGTCCATGTCGGGCAGGTTGATCTCGTCGCAGAACAGCACCAGCCACTTGCCCAGCTGCACCGGGGCCAGAACCACACCGTTAGGAGTCCGGCGGTACTCGCAGTAATGATCGAACGTCTTCAGCAGCAGCTCCGGGGTCGTGGCGCTCGAGAAGTTCAGGCCCACCACCTGGAGGAACACACACACACAAGTTACATGAGGAACACACACGAGTTACAGGAGGAACACACACACACACACACACACGAGTTACATGAGGAACACACACGATTTACAGGAGGAACACACACGAGTTACAGGAGGAACACACACACACACACACACACGAGTTACAGGAGGAACACACACACACACACACACACAGGTTAAAGGAGGAACACACACACACACACACGTTACATGAGGAACACACACGATTTACAGGAGGAACACACACACACACACACACACACGTTACATGAGGAACACACACGATTTACAGGAGGAACACACACACACACACACACACACACACGAGTTACATGAGGAACACACACACGAGAGAGAGTTACATGAGGAACACACACACGAGAGAGAGTTACATGAGGATCAGGAAGATCACATCTGGATAGCATCACTCTGTCCTCACCAGTGTTCATGTTGACCGCAAACGGCCAAACGCATCGACTTACGGCGAGTAACACTTGACCCGACGCGCAGCGTAATGACGAGCGCGGTTGCCCAGCCCTGTGTGTTTGAACCGCGAGAGGCGTCAAAGCTCACGCTACTGCTACGTCTGCGTCACACATCGTCAAGTGTTACTCCTGTGGCGTAAGTGGCTTGTGTAGGCCGTCTGCCGGAACTTATTCTAATCGATCAAGTGTTAAATATGGACATATTTCTTACAAGAACGCATCGCTTCACTTCAGAAGGCCTTTACTAACCCTTACCCTAACCCCCCTTTACTAACCCTTACCCTAACCTAACCCTTTACTAACCCTAAACCTAACCCTTCAGGGTGAGTGAATCATGGGGTAATTTTCATCTTTGGGTGAACTATCCCTTTAACAGTGTTCCTCACCTCCATGTCGGGCAGGGCTCTCAGCGCGCTGAAGAGGGTCATGGTCTTGCCGGAGCCGGGCGGCCCACAGAGCACCAGCGGCTTGTGTTCGGCGAGCCACGTGTAGAGAAGCGCCTCGTGCCGCACCGTGTCCAGCGTGGGCACGACCACATCAGGAGACGCCACCTTATGAGTCTCCACCTCGATCTGAGGCACCTTCCCCTGCCACGACTGCCACTCGCCCGTGATGCACACCTGCAGATCAGAGCCGCGTTAGCATCTCACTCACACACACACACTGAGAGCCTGAGAGTGTGTGTCGCACCTCGTAGTCGATGATCGGCACGTTGGGCGCAGACGGCAGAGATACGGTGGTGATGCGGCGGATGTATTCCCCGAGCTCCGCCCTCATCTTCAGCCGACTGTCGCCCGAGAACGACCACAGCACAGCGTAGATCAGGTATTTCTGCACACAGGGGAGAGTTAGCATGCGTCACACACACACACACACACACACACTTCATGCACAGGTATGAGCTGTGCGAAGACTGAGTCAGGCTACATCTAGGGATATTTTGGGGATATTTAATTTTATTCTATCAATCAATAAATTCCACTAGAAACAAACTTTGTTGTATTATTTTATTTTAATACTGTGAAGCTGCTTTGATACAATCTGTATTGTGAAAAGCGCTATACAAATATACTTGATATTGATAAACGACACCTATGGTAATGTGTAACTGTACTGTAGAAACTCATATGCCTCGTACATCTACATTAATACATTTGAACACGGCGTTTTCATTTAAAAACGCTCTCTCCGTCCACACTAGCATTTTCTCCTGCTAGTGCGGACACACACACACACACACACACACACACACCTGCATGTACTTCTCCAGCTGGTCGACGGGCATGGGGAAGTCGGGGTGGTTGTTGTTGTAGAGCGCCACGTTGCGGCAGGCCTGGTGCAGCATGGAGAACAGCGAGCTGAGCGAGCGCAGGCGGGTGAAGTCCATGATGTGCTCCATCTTGGAGGCGTGCTCCAGCGCTTTGATCACCAGCCCGGTGGAGGTGAAGTACGGCTGCAGGACGGCAGACGCGTCCCTCTGGATCTGGGGATCACACACACACACACACGTTGTGAGGTGTACCTGCAGCATCGGTGAGGCGGCCTCGTCTCAGACACACACACACACACACACTGTGAGGTGTACCTGCAGCATCGGTGAGGCGGCCTCGTCTCCCTCGTCCTCGGTGGCCTTCCTCATTCGCTGAGCCTCGTCCTCTCCCTCGTCCAATGGGATGCTCCGCAGGCGAGCCAGGAAGTTGTTGAAGATCATGTCGGTGCTGAGAACGTCCTCGCTGAACCAGACCATCCCGCAGCGAGACACCGTGGCCAGCGTGGCGTACTTCAGGTCCTGCACCTCGAACATGATGCGCACCTGTGTGACGAGAGCAGCGACATCATCATCATCATCATCATCATCATCACAGCAGTGTAGCGTCGCACGATTAACCGTGCAGCTCTAGATAGGGTATTGCTTCAGTGATGTGGCAGATGTAGCGGCGGGCGTACGTTGGGCGGCAGGCTGAGGCGCTCTCCGTTGGGCAGGGTCAGGAGTTTGTTGTCGTCCAGCACAGAGTTCAGGTTCTCCACCCACTCGGGGTCCACATCCCCGTCGAAGATGATCCACTGCCTCTTCTGCAGCTCTCCACGCACGTTATCAATGATCCTGCACACACACACACACACACACACACACACACACACACGGGCTGCGTTCAGCACAGACAAAAAGTTGCAAAACATTTTTATTTATTTTTTTAAACTGAAACGGTGCGCTGAAGGGTGACCAAGAGCTGCAGCTACGGCAGCTGAGAGGGACATTCTCGTTTAATACTGTAAACCACGCTCGTGTCAGTCACGGCCCTAACCGTACAGAACAACAGAACAATCGCCTGCAGGGTTAGTGAAACTGTGGTTCCTGATGATTGTGATCAACATTTGCTTCGCATTTCAGGATGAAAAGACAAACACTTCAGGTGAAGGATGATCCACTCCGAGAGTCATGATCTATATGACCTTAGCATTAGCATTAGCATGATCTATATGACCTTACTGTTTTTATTGTGAGCATTAGGCTTAGCATTACTGCGGATCACTGTTGATATTCTATATTTTTACTATAAAACTCTTACGACAAACATGTCTTCTAATATCTTCAATTGTTGCGTATCTGGACACACGTAAAGGACTTTACTTGGACCCGCTGTGCGAGCGCCTCTTTAACAGCACGTGGTTCACACACACGTCGCTGCTGATTGGGCGGACATGTGACACACCCACCGAACAAGAGAAACCGTTTCTCAAACCGTTCAGGAAACATGTCGTTCAACCCCGAAACCGTAGCACACCGTAGCACGGGGGTTTGGGCTTGAACCCCTGAACACACTCACTTGCGGAGCACGTGTGTGAAGAGGCCGTCGGTCCACTCGCGCGTGTTGGGGTCCAGCGTGCCGTACAGGTGGTCTTTGCTGATGGCTTTGGGGTCGATGATGTGGGCCACTCCCTCCAGGCCCTCGAGCCGCTCCAGGGCTTTCAGCAGAACCCTCCAGGCCATGGTCTTCCCGCTGCCCGACGGGCCCACCATCATCAGCCCGTGGTTGATCTGCGTGATCTGGTACAGCTGCAGGACCTGAGGGAGACCAGGCGGAGGAGACCAGGAGGTTACTCACACTAGAGCTTTCGAATATTCATCGAATTTGAAAAAAAGTTGTATGCACTATTGCAACCTATTTTTCGTTGCAGCACATTTAGGAAATTATATTTTATTTAAGAACAATTGTTTAAAAAAAATGTAATGCACTTTAAAAAGTGAATGTCATTTCAATAAAAGATGCAATGCTTGATTTGGTTTATATTTGCTTATATATTTGCTTGTGGACACAGGAGACAATACAGAACTTTTATCCTCTAACATGAAGCATTGCCTTTACAATTCAAATATAAATAGAATTTTGCTAATATTGAAGAATGAATTTCAAATTGAGCTTTTCAGGCATTCTGAAGCCCTGACCCACACTGCACTGCACACACCGGATCTCACCTTCTCCACCCACATGCTGCCCACGTCGTCTCCGTCTCCGTACGTCAGGTACATCTCGGCGCACACCTTCTTCAGCTCTTCTCGGAGCGCCGTCATCTCTCCGCGCATGTACTGGACGCCGGGGAACACGTCCGACAGCAGACTGAACAGCAGAGGGATGTCCTCCGCCACCAGCTTCGGCACCATCGTCTCACACACACTCTGGATCAGGATCTGAGGATCGAACGCATGCAGCCAGGTCAGAGGTCACAGCCCTAACAGCACAGGTCAGAGGTCACAGCCCTAACAGCACAGGTTAGAGGTCACAGCCCTAACAGCACGGGTCAGAGGTCACAGCCCTAACAGCACGGGTCAGAGGTCACAGCCCTAACAGCACGGGTCAGAGGTCACAGCCCTAACAGCACAGGTCAGAGGTCACAGCCCTAACAGCACGGGTCAGAGGTCACAGCCCTAACAGCACAGGTCAGAGGTCACAGCCCTAACACCACGGGTCAGAGGTCACAGGCCTAACACCACGGGTCAGAGGTCACAGCCCTAACACCACGGGTCAGAGGTCACAGCCCTAACACCACGGGTCAGAGGTCACAGCCCTAACACCACGGGTCAGAGGTCACAGCACTAACACCACGGGTCAGAGGTCACAGCACTAACAGCACGGGTCAGAGGTCACAGCCCTAACAGCACGGGTCAGAGGTCACAGCCCTAACAGCACGGGTCAGAGGTCACAGCCCTAACAGCACAGGTCAGAGGTCACAGCCCTAACAGCACAGGTCAGAGGTCACAGCCCTAACAGCACGGGTCAGAGGTCACAGCCCTAACAGCACGGGTCAGAGGTCACAGCCCTAACACCACGGGTCAGAGGTCACAGCCCTAACACCACGGGTCAGAGGTCACAGGCCTAACACCACGGGTCAGAGGTCACAGCCCTAACACCACGGGTCAGAGGTCACAGCCCTAACACCACGGGTCAGAGGTCACAGCCCTAACACCACGGGTCAGAGGTCACAGCACTAACACCACGGGTCAGAGGTCACAGCACTAACACCACGGGTCAGAGGTCACAGCACTAACACCACGGGTCAGAGGTCACAGCCCTAACAGCACGGGTCAGAGGTCACAGCCCTAACAGCACGGGTCAGAGGTCACAGCCCTAACAGCACGGGTCAGAGGTCACAGCCCTAACAGCACGGGTCAGAGGTCACAGCCCTAACAGCACAGGTCAGAGGTCACAGCCCTAACAGCACGGGTCAGAGGTCACAGCCCTAACAGCACGGGTCAGAGGTCACAGCCCTAACAGCACGGGTCAGAGGTCACAGCCCTAACAGCACGGGTCCGAGGTCACAGCCCTAACAGCACAGGTCAGAGGTCACAGCCCTAACAGCACGGGTCAGAGGTCACAGCCCTAACACCACGGGTCAGAGGTCACAGCCCTAACACCACGGGTCAGAGGTCACAGCCCTAACACCACGGGTTAGAGGTCACAGCCCTAACACCACGGGTCAGAGGTCACAGCACTAACACCACGGGTCAGAGGTCACAGCCCTAACACCACGGGTCAGAGGTCACAGCACTAACACCACGGGTCAGAGGTCACAGCCCTAACAGCACGGGTCAGAGGTCACAGCCCTAACAGCACAGGTAAGAGGTCACAGCCCTAACAGCACGGGTCAGAGGTCACAGCCCTAACAGCACGGGTCAGAGGTCAAGCACTACTTTTTTTGTTTTCAGGGACTGAGATCTCACTTCTCAAACTATTTATTTATTATCTTTTCAATTATATAAAGATAAATAAATAATAAAACAAAAATAAACTAATAAAATAAAATGGTACAAATAAAGTGCAATGACTGTGGACCTTTAACCAGTGAAAGGATATTATGACAAAGATATCGCTCTCCTTATTCAAACTGATTTATTTCCATGAATATATGATTGACCTGAAGAATAAAAGCTGCATCATATACTTGGATATTTATATGAGCAATATCACACTCATAACCATGTGGAATCCTCTATATCAGACGGAGTGCAGCGTCCATTTTGTGTGAAAAGATTGTTTATCAATAAAATTAAACACTAATTTTACATGTTGTCTTTCAATAATTCCAGCACTTTAAGCATCTCTTCTTAAATACGTCTGTTTCAGGGGTTTCCCAGCTCATCACTTCCTGCCCCTGTGGAGCCTGGGCTCTCCGCGGCTCATCTTACCTCCTGCTCCGGAAGGTTCTCCGCGATCTCGTTCTCGTCCACGACCTCGCCGCGCTCACCCTTCTCCCGCTTGATCTTCTGGATGCGCTCTCGCTTGACGTTCCCGGCGCTGATCAGCACGCTCTTGAGCGCTCGCAGGCCGAAGTCATAGTGAGACTGAGACGACAGCTGCTCGTCACACAACCTGCAACACAGAGAGCGCGGTTAATCTAGCAGCTCACACACGCTAGCAGCTCACGCGGCCCGGCGGTCTGCGTACTTGAAGAACGGGACGATCTTCTTGGCCAGGATCTCTGCGGTGCGGAAGCCCTGCGAGTAGAGCATGACCTGCGCGATCAGCTGCCGGTCCGGCTTGGTCATGGCCAGACTCCGGAAGAGCTTCTTCAGGTTATCCGGCAGGTTGGAGCGGCCAGCGTACCCAGGGTTCATAGTGATGAAGATGGCCATGTCAGCGCTCACCTTCACCTGTTTGTTCAGCAGCTCAGTGGTCACGGGCACACCTGAACACACAAGAGAACACACACCTGAGCACACACACCTGAACACACACACCTGAACACACACACCTGAACACACAAGAGAACACACGCACCTGAACACACACCTGAACACACACCTGAGCACACACACCTGAGCACACACACCTGAGCACACACACCTGAGCACACACACCTGAGCACACACACCTGAGCACACACACCTGAGCACACACACCTGAGCACAGACACCTGAGCACACAAGAGCACACACACCTGAGCACACACACCTGAGCACACACACCTGAGCACACACACCTGAGCACACACACCTGAGCACACACACCTGAGCACACACACCTGAGCACACACACCTGAGCACACACACCTGAGCACACACACCTGAGCACACACGCACCTGAGCACACACGCACCTGAGCACACACGCACCTGAACACACACGCACCTGAACACACACGCACCTGAACACACACGCACCTGAACACACACGCACCTGAACACACACGCACCTGAACACACACGCACCTGAACACACACGCACCTGAACACACACGCACCTGAACACACGCACCTGAACACACGCACCTGAACACACGCACCTGAACACACACACACCTGAACACACACACACCTGAACACACACACACCTGAACACACACACACCTGAACACACACACACCTGAACACACACACACCTGAACACACACACACACACACCTGAACACACACACCTGAACACACACACCTGGTGTGTGTGTGTGTGCTGTACGTACTGTGGTTGGGGGGGGTGTGTGTGTGTGTGTGTGTGTGTGTGTGTGTGTGCGTGCTGTACGTACTGTGGTTGGGGTGTGTGTGTGTGTGTGTGTGTGTGTGTGCTGTACGTACTGCGGTCTCGGCTGGGGTTGATGTGTTCTCGCAGCGCCACCTGGATGTACTGCACCTGCTGGGAGACGGCCGACAGCATGCGCTCCTCCAGACGGTTGAACTCGTCGAAACAGCCCCAGGCTCCCACCTGACACAGGCCTACGAAGATGCGGCCCATCGCCTGCAGGACCACACACACACACACACACACACACACAGTCAAGCACTGCAGGACTCATGGGAACCCTGTGATAAAGACCCACTGCGTCACCAACCGCACCTGGAAGTCGAAGGTCTCGTCGCAGTTGAAGACCAGCACGAAGCGGCCCAGCTGATGACCCAGAGCCTTCACCGACTCAGTCTTCCCCGTTCCAGCGGGACCTGCGGGACAAGGCCAACGGTCACACACTCACGTTTCGGAAGTTCACACACACACTCACGTTTGGGAAGTTCACAGAGATGATCATGGCTTTCAAAAGATTTCAAAACCGTTTCAAAGTTTGCGTTCTCGAGCTCCAAACACTGAATGAGCGGCTGGAGCGCGCTAAGGGTTTCAGTGAGAGCGGTGTGTGTTAGCGGCCGCTAAGCTAATCTCTGATGATCTTTACAACGGAAGTGAATCAATCAAAGCTAACTTTATCTGGACAATAACTTTATTCTAGATCTGCTGTAAAGCCTGAACAGTCTCTGTTACTGTAATCTCCTGTTCTCACTGTAAAGCTGCTGTGATCTGTGTTGTTAAAGCGCTGTATAGATGAGGGTGATGATGTCAGCACTGCACACGTCACATTCAGCGGGATTCTGGGAGCAGCAGCAGACACGGGCCGCGTTTACATTACAGATTTGCGCAAAACTTTTGAGATATTTTCTAAATGTCGATAAACTCGTGAAATGACGGCGTTTCCATTAGCCGATGTCATGTCACTAAAACATCATTTGTTCCCAATTCCAAAAATCATGGCAACGGATAATTTTCCGAATTGCTCCTCATGCGAGCATAAACACTTGTTAGCGATATATGGGAGTTCTTGTGAAATTGACGCATTTCCATCGGGCATATTTTCAATTCGCAATTTCTAATTGCACAATCTGCAGTGAACTGACGGGCGGGCACACTGACCGAAGGGCGACCCCCCGAGCCGGGCCTCCAGCGCCTGGGTCATGGTCAGGTAGCAGCGGTCCGTTAGCGGCGTCTGCACTAGCTTGTCCTGCACGCCCAGGTACTCGAAGCCGTAGTTGAACTTGGCGTTGGCCATCTGGATGGAGAGCTGCTGCAGGACGTCCGTCTGCTTCGGGTCGAAGTAGAAGCGCATCTGACTGAGCCACTCGAACGACTTCGGGTTGTCGATCTTGTTGCGGATCAGCGCTCGGGTCACGTCCCTCTGGTGCACCAGCTCCGTGATCTAGGAGGAAACACAGCTGTGCTTTCAGTTCCCATGAGCCAAAGTTTGAAAATACAAGTTACAACACATCTATACTACTGTCATAACGCCATATCTATACATCTATACATCTATACATCATCCATAGATTATCTCATTTTAGATTTTTAGTGGCTTTAGCATCAGAGGTATTCATATATATATATATATATATATAAATAAAGGACTGCAAGATATTGAAGAAATTCGATAACTCATTAAATAATGCGACACACACACACACACACACACACACACACTCACCAGATGCTCCAGCTTCCTCCTGCGCAGCGGCGGCTGCTCCATCAGGACGGTGTCCGCTAGCAGGTTTAGCGTCGCCTCCACGTTCACTAGCACGGCCTGAAGCGGATCCATGTTCTCGGCGCCGGCGATCGTGGTCAGCGCGTTCTCCACGTTCTCGGACCAGTCGATCTGGGTCGACAGAACCACCAGCTGGGCCTGAATGCAGCGGAGGCGGGGTTTAGAGGTCATGTGACATGTGCACACGCCGGCCTCAGGCTACGTTCAGTCAGTCCAGATCCGATTATTGTGCATATCCGATTGGAATCAGATCAGAATTAACTAAAATAAAATAAGCTTAAAACTAATAAAGAACCCATGTAGGAGAATAGCTATAATGCGCAAACATCAGTGAGCGCATGTCAGAGAATATATCCCGGTTTAATCTTGTGACGTATAGGTAAGGAATAATTGACGACAGGCCGTTGAATTATTAGAAAAATAATGCACACCCGAGGTGGTAATGCGGTCACGACGCGAAGCGGAGTGGCCGTTCACCTCGGGTGTGCATTATTTTTCTAATAATTCAACGGCCTGAAGTCAATTATTCCGCTTATACTACAGTTACCACACCTCGAAACATTGTTCAGATTATGTATTTCAAGACGTTTGTAAAGTTTTTGTCATTAAAACGCTAATTTCTTACGCATCTAGTCCAATGCCTCCGTTGCTAATTCCAAAACGTCATTTTAGAGTTAGTAACGGAGGTTTGAGCCACTGATAGCAGACTAAAGCTGGGGACACACGACTAGCTGACACATTCTCTGACTGTTTTCATCGACTGCAGCAGATTTTAAACACCGACTTTGAACACAGACTGAACGCGCGTTTGGGCATTATCAGTCATAAGTATCAAATTGCATTCATAACCGGCCTTAAAGTGTGTCCCCGGCTTTATGCAGTTATTAATGCAGTTATTAGAGAGAGATGTTGCAATAATGAGACAGAAAAGCATGTGCGTCAGTATTATTAGCCTATTTATTTATTATTTTTATTCGTTTTAATTAATTCGTTCATTCTTTTTTTTTTTTTTTTTTTTTTTCATTGACAGATGACAGTAGACTATAGCCAAATAAATGAAACACAAAGCCCTTTTAACAAGTGGGCCTATAAATAATTATTTATTTATTATTATCTGCAATAAAAATCCGTACTGCAGGACTATCCATTTATTTAGCCTATATTCAGTTTAATTTTCTATTGATTATAATATAGACAGGACTAAATACTTTATTTATTAAAATTAAACTGCATGTTTCCATTGATTGTGAAGCTAGACATTGAAAATTGCAGATCAAGCGCATGGGGCTAAATGCTTTTTCTTGTTATGAATTGTATCCTATTTTCCGTTATTACCGTTAACTACGCGAAGTGATTTGGAACTGTAATGTGGTCTAGACCTGCCTGGAACTACTTTAGCCGTGCGTTTCCCTGAAAATAATGC
Source organism: Abramis brama (assembly GCF_963993115.1). NCBI lineage: Eukaryota > Metazoa > Chordata > Actinopteri > Cypriniformes > Leuciscidae > Abramis > Abramis brama. The sequence goes on along the minus strand of NC_139983.1, from coordinate 35,113,237 downwards.
ACACCTTAGAACGTTCGTCAACCAATCAGATTCAAGCATTCAACAGCCCTGTAGTATAAACGCGCATATCAACCCGATCACATGATTAGCGTTTATGTAAACACTACACTCAGATTCATCAATCGCGATGAATTCAGTCCGACTGAAACAGAAGCGCAGCCGGTGTGGACGTCAATAATCTCAGATCAGATTCCAATCGGATTCACAAATGACCGTATTTGGACTGACAGTGTGAACGCAGCAGGGACGGGTTCAGAGGTCACGTGACGTGGGGTCACCTGGTATCGGTCGATCCAGTTTAGGTATGTGCTGAGGTCGATGCCGCTGCCCTTGTTGAAGGCGGCCACCTCCGTCACGGACTCGGCTAGCAGCTTGGCTAGCGTCACACGCATCTCGCGCTCCACCAGCGTCAGCCACTCGTTGATCTTCGGATGCTCCGTGATGGACACGGCAGTCTTGTAGAACACCTGGACACAGCAGCACAGCGACACTGAGCGGCCTGAGCTGAAGACTGCAGCGCTTCATCACGGTGAGCTTCACTCCTTCCCTCGGGACACTTGCACCACAAACTCATTTTAAAAACTTTGAGTGTTCATCAGAGGGTCCAAGACCACAGGACTTGTGTCGCGCTTGAAACACGAATACACACACAAAAACAAAACATTGTTTTGTGATTGAAATTTTAAAAAAGTAACAAATCCTTCCCTCTCGGCTCAATCTGACGCCCTTAGGAATGCGAGGAATGCTTCAGTACACACAGAAAAACATAAAAATGCTCAAAATTCAAACTAAAAACTTATTTTATAATGTCTACATGTGTATCTGATGCACACTGAAGAGCAACTGGCTTTAGGACCCAGAGGAACAGCTCATTCGCTCCATATAGAGATATAAGCCCATCTAGAGTCAGGAAATATCATCTTATATTATTATATTCCACAAGAGGTCGACAGAGACTCCCGATGCAAGATATTTAGAGCTGAATTAAAAGTTATGCATTAAATTGTAAGTTATTTTGAAATTAAGTTCTTTTAAAAAAAGAATGTTTCTAAATTAATATACTTTAAAAAGGTAAATAAAAAAATAATAAAAAAAATGCATTAAAAAATGAAATGAAATGATCTTGCTTCTGGACAAATAAAGTGAAGTATAATTTTAGGGCTTCAGGTCACTTTGAGCCGCGAGGGGAAGATGTGTCAGAGCGAGGGAAGGATCTGAATAAAGCACTCTATGAACAGGCTAGTCGTGTGTGGGCTAGTCGTGTGTGGGCTAGTCGTCTGTGGGCTAGTCGTCTGTGGGCTAGTCGTGTGTGGGCTAGTCGTGTGTGGGCTAGTCGTGTGTGGGCTAGTCGTCTGTGGGCTAGTCGTGTGTGGGCTAGTCGTGTGTGGGCTAGTCGTGTGTGGGCTAGTCGTCTGTGGGCTAGTCGTGTGTGGGCTAGTCGTGTGTGGGCTAGTCGTCTGTGGGCTAGTCGTGTGTGGGCTAGTCGTGTGTGGGCTAGTCGTCTGTGGGCTAGTCGTGTGTGGGCTAGTCGTCTGTGGGCTAGTCGTCTGTGGGCTAGTCGTCTGTGGGCTAGTCGTCTGTGGGCTAGTCGTGTGTGGGCTAGTCGTCTGTGGGCTAGTCGTCTGTGGGCTAGTCGTGTGTGGGCTAGTCGTCTGTGGGCTAGTCGTGTGTGGGCTAGTCGTCTGTGGGCTAGTCGTCTGTGGGCTAGTCGTCTGTGGGCTAGTCGTCTGTGGGCTAGTCGTGTGTGGGCTAGTCGTGTGTGGGCTAGTCGTGTGTGGGCTAGTCGTGTGTGGGCTAGTCGTGTGTGGGCTAGTCTGTGGGCTAGCACGCGCGCACCTCCTCTCCCTCGCGGGACGAGATGCCCAGGACCTCAGTGCTGTCCTCGTTCAGCAGAATGCTGGACACTCCTGCGAACATCTTCTTGAAGTGCTTCTGCAGCTTAGCCACGTTCTTACTGTTGCCAATGATCTCCAGCAGATCTTCATCGCCCACGAAGTAGAACCTGCAGGAGACAGCAGCGAGCCCGCGAGTGTTTAGCGTTAGCGTGACGTGGCGACACAACCAACATATTTGCAGAGCAATAACTATTAATATGCACAATGAAAGCAGTTTCTCTGCTGGATTTCATTCCCATGATCCTCTCGGCTAATGAACGGCTGATGCTGTGAACGCCTGACCTGGGGAAAGACGAGCGCTCTCTCTCCAGATATTCTCCCAGTGCCTTCTGGATCTTTCCCAGCAGATCAGCCAGTCTCTCCAGCGACCTCTGAACCCCCTGGATGTTCAGGACGTCCATGACCAGAGGAGACTTGGTCACCTTCTTCATCAGAGCCAGAAACTCTGTGCTGATGCTGTAACACACACGGGTCACATGTTCAGTCCCCAGCCTGAGACCTGCAGCACACTAGTGTAACGGCTGTGTTTGACCTCTGACCTCTGGAAGCGCTGGGTCTCCACAGGGAGCAGGTGTTTGATGTCTGCGCTGCCGGTGAAGATGCCCTCCAGGTAAACCCAGCGGCGCTGCACGTCGATCCACACGTCGAACAGCGCCATGATGCGGTTGAGTTTGTCCTCCCAGCTCAGAGCGTCTTCCTCGAACACCTGACGAGAGGGACCGCTTTAGCTAACGCCAGGCCTCAGATGCTCGTACAAACATCATACAAATACAATAAATCCAAGCAAACAGATTCAGATTACTTTATGTAATGCCATGTCAGCATTCAAAGCTATCTTCATGGCAAAAATTCAATTACAAAAATACAAATATCATATAAATTCCAAGCAAACAAACACAAGTCATGAGAAGCCAGCGCTAGCAGAGCGCAGACGCGGCTAGCAGACACTGTTCTCTGCGGCTCCATTCTCCATTTAGAATCACATTTCAATTCTATATCGAATTGAACTTTGGAATCGAATCATGACCAAACAATCGATTTGAGTCGAGTCGTGGGACTGCAGAAGATCCCCAGCCGCTGGAGTGGCCGAGCTGGAGTCAGTGTTACCTTGTAGTACGGGGAGAGCTTCATGGCAGACACGCTGTTGATGTGCTCCTTGACCCGGTTGAACAGGTCGTCCCATCCACGAATCAGACGACACTTGTTCTGATAGTTGACCAGATCGAGCTCGTACGAGTTCCACACTTCACGGATCTGCAGGCCAGAGGACACAGCGTTAGAGCACAGCCTTGGGGAACCCATTACAAGAGTTATTCATTACTTTACTACTAAATTTACAACAAAATTAGTTTGTTTTTAATTAATTAGTTTTCAAACAAGTAACGCTAATTACCGTTTTCACATTTATTGACTAACAGCTCTCCTGTCCTCATGTTGAGACTAATGGAAGTGCAGAGGTAGTGTGTGTGTGTGTGTGTGCGTGTGTGTGTGTGTGTGAGTGTGTGTGTGAGTGTGTGTGTGAGTGTGTGAGTGAGTGTGTGTGTGTGAGTGTGTGCGTGTGAGTGTGTGCGTGTGAGTGTGTGCGTGTGAGTGTGTGTGTGAGAGTGTGTGTGTGTGTGTGTGAGTGTGAGTGTGTGTGTGTGTGTGTGTGCGCATGTGTGTGTGTGTGTGTGTGTGTGTGATCACCTGTTTGAGGAACTCCTCGAGGGCCATCTCCCCCTGGGCCACCAGCAACACGTCCTTCACCACCATCTCGTTCTTCTGCAGGTCCACGTCCCAGATCTGGCCCAGACTCAGCTCCGACAGAACCCAGTTCACGTGCAGACGCTTCATCAGCTGCTTCCAGTGCCGGTCCTTCAGCGCCTCCGACTTCAGCTCGATCACCAGCATGTTCACCTGGACATCAACAGCTCATTTTTAATGAACATTAAAACGTTATAAAACTGATCCGAGATCAGGTATAAATCACACAGAAACTGGTTCACAGAGATCATCTCCCCCAAGTGGCGAACCACTGACATTAGCAAAACGTTCAGAAACCGTAAAGACGTAACAAGGCCTAGTTTCCTGAAATCATGTGACTTTGATCCCGCTCCAAATCACTGGTTCAAAACAATGCAAAGGTTTCAGCGTTTCCTCACTAGCATGAGCGTCTGCTAGCGTGCAGGTCCGGCTCACCTTCATGTAGCCTTTGAGCAGCCGCTGCACGTACTCGTACGAGGCGTACTGGCGCAGGCGAGCGGGGAAGTTCTTCAGCTGGTTCAGGAGCCCGTCCAGATTCTGACGCAGCTGTAGGGAACGAGAGCACGAGTCAGTGAAGCTAGCGCTCGGACACGCGTGTCAAGCGTTACGACAGGGGCGCGGCTAACCTTGCGCGGCTGCACCGAGACCCACGGCTGCTCCTTCATCTGGTCGATCTGCTCCCACACCTTCGACAGCTCGGACCACACGCCCTTCAGATCCTGCAGCTCCTCCAGCGCCACCTGACAACAGCACACACACGTTAGCAGAGCGCTACGAGGCGCCGGTTAGACTTCTGTTAGACTGTCTCACACATGAATTATGTTGAATATCTGTCAGCTGTTAAATTTAACTACACAATTAGATAATACCAGTTTAGCTCAACCAATCACCAAGCAATGCTTCATTTTGTTCAGTCTGTGTGTAAAAAGAGCATTAGCAATTAAAGACAAAACACACTTCAGCAAAACATGATCAGCTCAAAGTGTCCGAATCATTTTTGGCCCCAATCTTTGTAAATGTCACTGGTAGTCTCTGTATGAAGAGTTATGCACCCAGTAGTAAAAAAATATACAAAAATTGACACCAGATATAATTGTGGTTTGACTATCATAATCTTTTACTCCTAAAAACATGGTGAAAATATTTATTTTCTGTCTGTTGACAGTATTTCCTGAATCATGGAGTGATAAAAAGAGAAATCCAGAATCTCCACCGTTAAAAACCTTTATCTTTAATACGTCTCCGAAATAGAAAAGAATTATGAACCAGAATGATTATTTGAGCGACCCTCGTTTATGCCCGCAGTAACACAGGTGTGTGAAGCGATGACCTCACCTGCACCCTCTCCTCGCTGCTGCTCAGCAGACCCGTGTCCGTCAGCTCCAGCGCCTCCTTGGCCTTCGCACAGTTCTCCCGGTCATCCTTCAGGCGCCCGAACTTGCCCTCGTAGATCGTGAGCGACTGCAGCGCCTCCTCTGGACGCAGACTGCCCTGCACACACACACACACACACTCAGAGGACACCTGAACACCCCCACATGACGTCCCCACACACACACACCCCCACACGTACCCCCACTGGTTTGGTCTTCTCCCAGTCGGACAGCAGGTCAGTGGTGCGGTTCTCCACGGCTCGGTCCTCCTGCACGATCTTCATCTGGAGGTTGGCCACCTGCTGCTGAATGGCCGTGTCTTTGCGCTTCATGATGTCACTGAAGGCGCCCCACTCCCCCTCGATGTTGTCGATGTAGAGCCAGGAGGGCGGGAACTGGAAGCGCTGCTTCTCCAGCAGACGCTGGCCGTTGCGGAACACCTGCACGGACCAGAGGCTTCAGTGACATCATCACACGCACAGATCTACACACCTAACCCAGTCGTTGCACTCACATCCACTTGCTTCTCGAACTGCTTGATCTTGCGTTTGAGCGTCTGCACGTACGTGATGAAGGTGACGGCGTCAGAAGTGCTGGCCGTGTCCACCGAGTGCTGCTCCAGTTCTTGACGAGACTGGAAGACCGTAGAAAAGTTCAGACTAACTCACTTGAGCACATAAACATGTGGTTTCCCACGAGCGAGAGCTCGGCACACACCTTAGAGATCTGAGAGTGGAAGTCCTGCATGTTGTTGCCCAGCATCTGTCCAAACTTACTGAGCACCTCCTTATGCCACGAGTCGTACTTCAGATTCACCTTCGACTGAACCTAGATCACATGATGAAATAAACACTTTTAGAGAGTAACGCAATATTTGATCACATTGCTTTCCATAAAAAGTAACATAATTCGTTACTTTTTATGAAGTAACAATATTGTAACATTACTTACTATAAAAAGTAACATAATTTGATACTTTATGAAGTAATGCTATATTGTAACATTACTTTCCATAAAAAGTAACTAAGCGACATAATTTGTTACTTTTAACCCTCTGAGGTCGACAAACGCGCAGGCGCGTTTTGCCGGATTTTCTCCACATTGTAGCACTATAAACTTAAATTACTCCATCATCTATGGTCATACAGAAAAAAGAAATATAAAAAAAGAATCTGTGATATTTCTCCTTTTGTATGTGTCCACTTACAATCAAATCAAAACATTGTGCTTTTGTAAAATAAAGAAAATAAACAGGGTGTGCGTTCTGCCTCTCCGTCGCGGTGAACTTTTTTTTCTTGAGCACGTCTATAAACTGAAACAAAACTCAGCGAATACTTGTCACACATTTATGAGCCATATACCTTTATAAACATTTAAGTGTGTACTTTTAAATAATCGGATTCAAAACGAAAACAAATATTCTCTGTTTACGTAATTTGTATAAAACCAACAAGATGTCCAGCTTCTCAAACGCTTGCTCATTACAGTTAATTTGGCCACGCCTACTCGCGCAAAAGATATTCACATGCAAATCTCCACATGGAACGCGAACGCGCTCGTTACCTCAACAACAAAACACTTCACTTCACTTTTCGTCGAGTTTGAAAGACGTGCCTGAGCTTACATTGGATTTAGGCTACCTCAGAAGAAGAAGAACGCGATTTGAAGACAAGAAAGATAAGGTAAGAAATTCTTACATAGCCTAGTTTGTTATTGTTGCATAAATGTCACGTTGCAGCTGAACTGTTGCTAGATATATGGGGAATATTATAATATTTAGACCCGTGTTTACTGTGTTTGTGGATATCTGCTCAAACATAGATATGTTTATGGTAACCATAATGTTTTATATTTGAGCGTGATCGCGTTTGAATGTATCATATTTTGCAAGCGATCGCGTTTGAATGTATCATATTTTGCAAGCGATCGCGTTTGAATGTATCATATTTTGGATGAAAGCAAAACGCACCAAACGGCTTCATGTTTTTATTATTATCTCATTTCATATCATCATAACGGATGGAAACATTTGAAGTAACATGATAATCAATATATTTTTCTCTAGCTTAGTTGTTACTGAAATCTTTTGGAAGATTTATAGGCTGCTATAGGTTATTTATTGTTATTATTATTTTATCCGCACTGCGCATATACCTTATGCCTACAAGGCACAACAAACCTGGTGTTCATTATATTATATATCGTTGGAAACGTGTGTGTGTGTGTGTGTGTGTGTGTATTCTGTGAATTTTAAAAAGGAATTTTAAAAAGCAATTTTAACCAGAAAAATCTAATATTTATTTCCAAAATCGTGCAGGCCTTTCTCTTGATATCAGTATGTTCACTTTTTTTTTTTCAGGGCCCAGATGCCACTGAGGACTTCAACATTCACATGAGTCTCAGTACGTGAACATGGTAAAGTGAAAATCTTGGAAATGAAAGGTATGTACAGTGTTTTTAGGAATGGCACAAAGGTCTCTGTCTTTGAAGTGCTTTTTTGGCATTTGTTGTGTATCTTTGGATTATGTTGTGTTGTAAATAAATCCAAACAATTTAAAAGCCATTCTTTTTTAAATCTCCTCATTTACAGTATTGTGCAAGGTTGCTCAGAATGATAGGGGCCTGATAGCTCCTAATAGGGCCGTTAGGGGAGGTTCTTTGTCTTTCTCAGGTGAGAAAAGCTTACATATTAATGAGCTCTCGCATAAGGCTTTTTCACACAAAACACGTCGTAAAAATTTTAAATCAATATATTGTCTTATCTGAATGAGCAGTCAGGGTGATTTTCACATAGTTTTGCAGCAAATATTCTAGGCTACGTCATACAATTTTCAAAAGTCTTGTGAAGAAATAATCAGTATGGGTTTCATGGCCTTATTTCAGTGAGAATTTTTTTTTGTATTTTCAAAAACCACGCATAAATGTCATTATCTCAAAACTACAAACTTTTACATACATGCTGTTGATATATTATTGTAGCAGAGTTTGTGCTGAATACAGTGTAATTAGACTTTAGCCATGAAAATGTCACAAGTAACAGATATAACCAGAAATGTCAGAGCATGTCAGAACACCTCCAGGGCCCAGAAAACAGCTCAGACCTCAGAGGGTTAATGAAGTAACAGTATTGTAACACATTACTTCGCATAAAAAGTAATTTTTATGAAGTAATGCTATATTGTAACATTACTTTCCATAAAAAGTGATGTAATGAGTTACTCTCTTAAGGGAGCAACAGCGATAGTTTACGGCCAGAAACCTCACAACTGAACGGAGCCACTATCTTCTGACCTTGCCGTAGTCTATGATGACCGGTCCGAACTCTTTCCTGGTTTCTGCGTTGTCAAACGTTCCTCGTGCTTTGCGGATCTGCACCAGCAGCGCCTGCCACTTGTTGAGATCTTCTCCCAGACGGTTGTAGATGTTCTCGGGCTGCATGTCCCACAGACACTGGTACTGCAGCCACACCTGAGGACCAAACGAGCTCAGTCACACGGTTCGGGTGTGGACACGGCACACTCGCTCACTCAAAGGGAAGACGCTACCTTGACGTACTGCTCCACCTCGGAGACGTTCTCCTTCACAGCGTTATACGCTTCCTCCAGTGCAGACGGGCCGTCGGGCATTCGGGTCAGAGCGTTCCTGTAGAACTTCTCCTCTTCGGATAACTCGTAGTGAACACCGACCTGTTTGAAGAGCAAACATTAGCGCAGGTGCGGGACACTGAAAGCGGACGCAGAGCAAACACAAACCTGATATCTCTGACTCTGGATTCTGGGCAGAGACAGAATGACCATCTTCCAAGCAAACATCTCCTGGTAGAGCCGGTAGCGGCAGTCTTCAATCGGCGGGTTCAGATAGATGACCTGGTTTGTGATCCTCAATTCATGGATGACATTCTGCTTGGACAAAGAAAACGGTTCAGAGTCAAGTTAGGGATCATCAGTGTAGTTGTAGCTGGCGATTAATATGATCTCTGACTGCACTGACACTACCAGACAAGAAAGAAACTTGAACTGAATTGATCTGAATAATGAAATTAGAATTTGCATCATTGATTGTAATAATTTTCCTGTTTCTTACTGTGAAGCTGCTTTGAAATGATCTGTTTTGTATAAAGCACTATAGAAATAAAGCTGACTCCACAACAACGTCTTGCCTTGATCTTGGGGTCTCCTCCAGGCTTGTGACTGAGTTGCGGGGCTTCCGTGTCCATGTCCACATCAGCCTTGTCCTCCATCTGTCCCCGGAGAACCTGCGTCCAGGCCTTGAGCCCCGCCTGCAGACGCACCCCGAGGATACGCTCGATCTACGGACGAAACGCTCACATGTGAGTGACACGACCCCGCGGACAGACCAGCAGAACTCGCCTCGATGACCGGATGAGCAGATTAGAGTACGAGTGCAGGTTAAGGTCATAATTAACACAAGTAGCATAATTTGTTGTTTTTTATGAAGTAGCGCAGTATTGTAACGCATTACTTTGCATAAAAAGTAATGTAATTAGTTACTTTTTAATGAAGTAACAATATTGTAACGTACTTGCCATAGAAGTAACTAATTGTTGCAATTTTAAGGAGTAACACAAAATTGTAACATTAATTTCCATAAATTTTTTATTAATTGTCATTTTAAGGAGTAACAATACTTTCCATAAAAATTAAAAAAGACAATGATACTTTTTTATGAATTAACGCAATATCGTAACATTACTTTCCATAAAAAGTAACTAAGTAACATAATTAGTTACTTTTTATGAAGTATCGCAACATTGTAACGCGGTACTCTCCGTGAAAGGTGGCGTAATGCGTGGCTCACCTCGATGTCCAGCTTGTTGACCCAGATGGGCAGGTTGGAGTACGAGTGCAGGTTCAGGTCATCGACGGCCTTTTGGATGCGGTTGAGGATCTCGGTGAACATCTTATGCTCGTACATGCAGGTTTCAAGCGAACGCACCTCCAAATCAATCTTCTCCTCGAGCAGAAGAAGATCATCCACCTGAGAGGGAAATACCCACAAGTCAACATGCCATTCACATCTCTTTCACCCTGACTGTAAATGCAGCATTCACACTACCAGCCGAAGTAAGGGCACACACGACTGAATGTTTTTATAAGGAATGATTCTGATTCGCTGATATCAATTATTCATTTCTTTTAAACTCTATCATGACCGTTAGCGTTCTGATCTTGGTCACTGTGAATTGAATTAAAGAAATAATGACAAAAACACTCTACAGTATGGAAGCTCGATTGGTAACAAAAAGGTAAGTGCAACTATCTCACAGTTTAAACTTTTTAACTCGCAATTCTGAGAAAACAAAAGTCAGAAATGCAGAAACGCCACTGGATCAGATCTACCTTTTCTTGGAAGTTGAAGACGGTTTCCGCCAGCCGCTGGACGTACGGGTCGAGCTTGTAGGACTCCCAGACGAGCGAGATGCCCTCGGTGACCAGCGCCTGCACCTCCTTCTTCAGGCCGGCCACGAGCAGCGAGATGGAGGTGCGCTCCTCCACCTTCTCACAGGTGCGCTCGTACGTGCGCACGCTCTCGATGAGCGAGATGGCGAACGGGTACAGCTGGTTAGCCTGATGGGCTTTGTTGACGATGGCTAGCGGCACGCGGAAGCTCAGCCACTTCAGGTTGCGCACTTCCTTGGAGAGCGTGATGATCTCGGGGAGGAAGTTGACCTTGAGCTTGAGCACGGTGCCGGTGCGGCCGCGAGCACGCGTGTTCTCGATGGTGAAGATGCGGCCCGACACGCCCAGGTTGCGCTGCTGCACCTTTCGGGCCCAGTCGTCGAAGATCTCCTGCGTGTTGAGCTTTGCGCGGAAGCTGTCGCCGTCCTGCTTGAGCTTCAGACCCTCCACGTGGTTCTCCCAGCCCTTGCCGAGCACGTCCTCCACGCGCTTCATGTACGCCGTGAGCTGGCGGTCGATCTGCTTCGCCCAGATGATGGAGCCGGAGACGGGGGGCAGGTCTCGCACGTGGCTCATCTTGCAGGACTGGCTCTGGGGATACTGCACCTTGAACTTGTCGTGCAGAGACTCGATGTCGTCTTTGACGCGCTGGATGAGCTGCGTCTGGTACTCCCGGATGGCTCCGCGGATGTGCGGCCGCACGAACAGGGCGTTGAAGCGGGAGAAGATGCGGAACATCTCGTTGGCGTTCTTGGCGGTGCCCAGCTGGTCGCGCAGGCGGGCCGTGATGCGCGTCTCCACGCGGTCGATGCGCTCGTCGTAGCGCTTCATGGCCGCTTCCCACGCCTCCATCCCCTCCTTGGAGACGTCCAGGCCGTCGACCTCCTTCACGTTCTCGTACGCCAGGTTGACCTCCTCGATGGCGTTAGCGTCCGCAGCGTCGAACAGAACCTCGGCCACCTTCAGATCGGCCGGCTCTGCGGTCTCTCCCTGAGCATGCTGGGACACGGCAGACACCTGCAAAGACAAGAGCAGGCAAAGTCATGCGCAAGTCCGAATCCAACACTCCTCTCCTATACAGCGTGCAGAAAACCGTCCTGTGGAAGAGTGGCATCTCAAAACACTCAGTTAAACAGTGGGTTAGACGTGCCAGTAACAACATGGCGGATGTAGAACACAAGAATTTCATTAATCACACGATATAGAACATACTTTTTTTAACGTTTGCAAAGTAAATTCAAATTCAAAGTCGTACCTCCTCAGACACTGTGCGATTCTGGACAACTGATCATTCAACTCAGACTATGGGAAATCCAAACGTGAGTTTTTACTTCACGTCTAATGACACTATTGTCTGCTTACAGCTGAACTGAACTGTTTAATTGATGAACTTTGCAACATCAACACAGTAATTGATCTCAATAATGACTAAAGCAGCTCTAAAAAGACAATACAGCTGAATCTGAATTCATCTCATATCTAATGTTTGCATCATTGATAGTTTATTACTGTGAAGCTGCCATGACACCTGTAATCTGTGCTGTATAAAGCTCTGTAGAGATAAATACCCCAACCTTTGAGCGCATAATGTTCATATTAATAAAGACTCAGTCGTGTCAGAGGTCGTCGTTCAGACTGCGCACCTGAGGCCGGAGCACGCGCACGATGACGGCTCGCAGCTGCTCGTGCTGACGCCTGAAGCGCCTCATGTGGTCCAAGCGGGCCTGCAGCTTCCGGTGCGCGGGACTCAGACGCCACACCATCTTCAGGTTCTCCTCCCTCTTCCTCTTCACGATGTCCCTCAGGAGCACCTGCAGCTTCTCGTACTCGTCCTCCCACGTCTGGAAGACCTCGAAGCACGCCACCATCACCTGAGGAGAAGCAGAGGAGCGTGAGCGAGGCCTGAGCGAGCGGCGAGGAGCGCTTACACAGGGGACAGTAAAGATTTTCCCACCGGTTAATCGAAGTGTAACACCGGTAATATCGGTCTCACCAGCAGGGGCTTTTAAATCGCTAATTTGAAAGTGAAACTAAAATGCGCACGTCTGCACGGGCATTCATACCGGTGCGCAGCAGAGCGAGCGTTTTCAAATCATTCCTACCATAGGAGCGCTCGCTCTATCCTGCTCGCTCCGCGGCCGAGGACACGCACCGTTACTGATGCCTGTGCGCATTTTAGTTTCACTTTTAAATAGGGGGCGCCTATTATTCTTAGTGAAAAACAACAAAACAGTGCAATGACAAATTCACATAAATAGGTGATTTTACATTTTACAGCTTCGACAGCAAATATTCCGGCATCATCTTGTCAGTCGGATCCTCGCGATTAACGAGATCTGACTCCTGCTGCTGATCTGTGCTGCGACTCTCGTTCGGCTCACGATTTATCAAGCAGACACGTTCAGTTTTTAATTGTAGTGTCGGTTCTCTAACCGAACTAAATGATTTTATTATCGAAAAAATTAAATCAAATCAACGGTGGGCAAGTGAGAACCAGTGTTGCTTCTGAACACCGGTAACACCGACTACCGTAGCAAGCCTAGCTCGGACCGGGCCGTACCTTCTCGAACTCCTCGTAGGCCACGTGCATGAGCTTGCGAGTGCCCAGCACTTTGAGCAGCTGAGAGCTCAGGTCTCGGGAGATGGCCTCCACCAGGCGCAGCGCTCGCTGGATGGGGTATTTGGTGTTCCGGATCTTGCGAAGGTGAGTGAAGATGGCCACCAGCGCCTGCCGGATCTTGTCGAGCTCGGTGGCCGACAGCAGATCGTTGAGGGGGAAGTCCTTCATCAGGGGGTTGTAATCGTTCACCGTCTCCACAGCCTGCTTTAGTCCTGAGAGACACACACACACAAGCGTTAGAGACGAGGAGCGCGCCTGCAGCTGTGCGTTATTTTAGTAATGGAGTTTCGGCACACGTGTACATAAAGCGCTGTGCTTCTCTGTGGGAAACAGAGGATATATTTATATAACTTAGAAAACGGTGTAATAATGCGTTTCTGAACGCTCCCCGTGGAACGCACCACTTCCGGTATTTTGCCGGCTACTCGACACGGGTAAGTGGAGTGGGGGAGTTTTTTAAGTGGAGTGCTGGGCTTGAAGGGTCACCTGTGTCTGTGTCGAAGCTGACGGTGGCGTGGAAGCGTTTGCCGTGTTTGAGGATGTCGAGAGTGAGCAGGACCTCGGGACTCTCCCTCTTCTCCTGGATCCGGTTCAGCGCTCGCTCCAGGTTCAGCCAGAAGCTGATCTCCTGCAGGGCCGTTCCTGAGGCCGGGTCTCGGTCCAGCTTCGTCACCTGCACACACACACAGCACAAACATCAAACACCTGCACACACACACAGCAGCACAAACACACACACACACACACACACACACACACAGCACAAACACACAGCACAAACACACAGCACAAACACACAGCACAAACACACAGCACAAACACACAGCACAAACACACAGCACAAACACACAGCACAAACACACAGCACAAACACACACAGCACAAACATCAAACAGCTGCACACACACGCACCTCAAAACACTGCAAACACACACAGCTGCACACACACCTCAAACACCTGCACACACACAGCAGCACAAACACACACCTCAAACAGCTGCACACACACACACAGCAGCACAAACACACACACCTCAAACAGCTGCACACACACACACAGCAGCACAAACACACACACCTCAAACACCTGCACACACACAGCACAAACATCAAACAGCTGCACACACACAACTCAAAACACTGCAAACACACACACACCCCTCAAACAGCTGCACACACACACAGCAGCACAAACACACACACCTCAAACAGCTGCACACACACACACAGCAGCACAAACACACACACCTCAAACAGCTGCACACACACACACACACAGCAGCACAAACATCAAACCACACCATTTCTGTTTACACACAGTTCACACAAACATCACTCGCTCTCTTGCCATTTCAAACTTTTGAAACGCATATTAAGGTATTTTTTTAATGAAATCGGAGAGATCCACTGAAAGTCTATTCATCCAAAACTGATGCTTAATGTTGAAAACAGATTTGGTGAGCGGATGCTCAAAGCTTTCTGGACCCATGAGAACCAGCGAGGCTCAATCCTGCACGTCGCGCAGCGCTTTAGAGCTTCTGTACGGTTGAGCTTCTGTTTCCCACATCACTCCGGTCACCAAACGCTCCAACATGAAGCATCAGTTTAGGATGGAACCACATGAGAGCCTTTCCCTGTGTGTGTGTGTGTGTGTGTGCGCGCGTGTGTGTGTGTGTGTGCGTTACTGAGCGTGACGGGGAAGATGGAGAGGTTAGACTATAATTGATAGCCGTCAAATTATATTAGTGTTTCCCATACACTGGTTCACAATATCAACACCGCCCGCCACTAATAGATTGTCTAAAAGGCTTTGCCGTCGGTGAATAAACATGAGCACTGACCGCTTCACAGTCCTAACGCAGCGCGGGTGATTATATGAATGTTTCTGAAGGGAAGTGACGGTCTTTAGAAAAGTTTAAATGTTATTTCAATAGAATCTTTCTTTATGTTTCCTGATAAAGCAGCGTTTATGAGCCGTTACCGTGGAAACCGCTGCATCTCCTACAGCGCCTCCTGCTGGTGCTCTTTATAAACACTGCAAACCTGTGTTAACACTAGTGTGGATTCTTCTACAATATTCACTCACGACAGTAAAATGGGGCGTTCTGAGTCAGTCTACTGCACTCTCTCACTCAGGAGAACATGTGGTGAAACCGGTATAACTTTGAAAAATACTGTGATATGCATTTTTGGTCAGCACTAACGCATCACATCGTGTTTTTACCCTAGCAGTCCTTCAGTACAGTAACGTTACACACACACACACACCTTCTGTATCTCCCGGATCCAGCGGTTGACGCCGGACTGCAGCTGGTTCAGGAAGCTGGGATCCTCCACTTTATCCCCGAAGTCGGTGACCTTGGGCTTCTCGGCGCGCTCGTAGCACTGCTTGGCCACGTTGCTGATGATGGGGTGTATGAGCAGGCTGATCTCGGGGATCTCGATGTTCTGCTGAAGGTGCAGGAGCCCCATCTCCAGCTCCGCGATCTTCTTCTCCACCGAAGGGGCCATCTTATCTCCATCCCTGAACACACACTTCATCATTCAGTTCAACTCACGCTTATTAGTACAGCGCTTTCCACAAACATCGTTTCAGCTTTACAGAAAACACACGAGTCCACATTACAGTGTTCTGTTATCAGGAGACTCTGAGTTATGCATTTCAGAAATGTAAGAGCTAAAATCTCCTGATGATTTACTCTCCTCCTCGTCATCCGAGATGTTCATGTGTTTCTTTCTTCAGTGGAAAAGAATTGAAGGTTTTTGAGGAAAACACTCCAGGATGTTTCTCCATATAGTGGACTAGATCAGACTCTTATTCCTCGGCTGGATCGTGTCGAGACTCTGAAGCTGCACTGAAACTCACATCTGGACCTTCGACCCGTTGGACCCCATTGAAGACACTATATGGAGGAACATCCTGGAGTGTTTTCCTCAAAAACCTGCATTTCTTTTCCACTGAAGAAAAACACATGAACATCTCGGATGACGAGGAGGAGAGTAAATCATCAGGAGATTGTAGTTCTGAAGTGAGCGACTCCTTCAGGAATGATGTCGGAGGAGACGTTACCTGTCGGCTTTGCCAGACTCCCGGATGTAGGATTTGAAGTACGGAGCGACAGCATTGCTGATGAAGGAGTGCAGGGTCTCGTACGGGGAGTCTTCGCTGAGCGTCAGAACGCGCACCTGAGTGGAGATCGGCTTATCCGCGTCGATGACTCCCGTACGCTTGATCAACGCCAGGCTGAAACAACACGTTCACATTAGCAGAGACAGATCAGGATCAGGATCACATTAGCAGAGACAGATCAGGATCAGGATCAGGATCACATTAGCAGAGACAGATCAGGATCAGGATCAGGATCACATTAGCAGAGACACACAGATCAGGATCACATTAGCATTAGGAAAGACACAAATCAGGATCAGGATCAGATTAGCAGACACACACAGATCAGGATCACATGTTTGACGCTCGTCACCTGTTAGATTTGAGCCCGTAGTGGATGTCGATGCTAACGCTGTAGGAAATGCACTCGCGCTCCTCCTCGCCTTCATCGCCAACATCCTCTGCGTCAATCACAAGAAACAACCGGCTGTTAGTGATAAATCAGCCTTTATTTAACATTCAACACCACTAATATTTAAAGCCAGACATGTGACGTGAGGCTGTGTGTTACTGGAGTCTGGAGCACAAGAGCACATTCATCTAAACACGAGCACAGCCTCGCTCCGTCCCGGCGCTAGAGTACAGCACTGCGATCATGAGGCACACCGGCACTAATCACACATCATCAATACACATTCATCAGGATATACTGTAGATCAGATGCAGTACAATTTATCTCAAGTAATAAATCTCTCCAAACTGAAGCTGTGAGCTCTACAGGAACCCTGTGCATTACTGTAATATCACAGGTTATGATCACAGACTGTATAAAATATGGACGTAGCGAGCGTGACGTCACCCGTAGCGTTTCTGAAGAGCATCTTTGAAGCCCAAAGTTCAGTAAGTGTATAATGAACACTGTAAAGCGCATATATTTATCAGAATGCTCATCTCTAGAGTTATTTCACTAGCTAACTATCGAGTTTATCGTCGTTAAATGTCTGAGGTAAATTACATGACATTATTGTTCTCAAGCTGTTTTATTGCTGTCTTTCCGCGATTTAAACACTGATTGATGGATGACATGAGACGTGATCGATATCAGTTCTGAATATTTCAACATTCCTTCTGATGTTCATTGTTGTTTATTTACTGCTGTAACTAGTGGTAAAGATGAAGAGATGATCGGTTCAGCTGTCACACACATTTAAGACACACAAACACACATTTACTGACTGAATTAAGTGATAAAACTGACAGAATATGAAAGCTGATATTTAAAATCACAACTAATAAAGCTTATTGTGATTATGTGATGGCATGACCTAGAAATAATGTTTAGAGAAATGTGTTCACGCATCAACTAAAAACAACTCAAGTTAAAAGATTGATTCCTGGCTGGGACTTGAGAATCGATACCGGTTAAAATCGAGGAATCGATCTTACTCAGATGATCGTGACGTCACCGATCTGCAGTGCAGCAAACACGCCCTGAACGCGCATTGATCACTTATTGTCGACATTTTATCACAAATTCAAGCATTCTCTTTAACGTTACACCCATGTTTCTAAAATAAACATTAACTAAACTTTCATTTTTGACACATCACAGGAGCGACTCAAACAGGGCGGGGCCACACAAACCCTGCGATAATAATGCAATAAAACATCACGAAATCGATTGACAGTCTCGGCAAACTCGCACACAGACATAGCAATCATGAGCTTAATAACGCATGTGAGTGATTTTAACCCTTAAGATGTGATTAATTGATGATCATGCGGCTTTTAACCTTTCAGCGCGTTCCGTTCCACCAGAATCGAGTGAATCTGTGGATCTGACAGGAACTTTTTCATCTGCTCGAGCGCGCTCTTCTCCTCCAGCGCGCTCTCGAGGGCCGCGGGCGCGTCGCCGCCATCTTCCAGGAGCAGTGGCACGAGCTTTCGGATGTGTTTCTGCAGGACTGAGGCGTCCGCCACAGTGTGTACGGCAGCAGAACCCTCCATCACACCGCCACCGTCCTCTCCCCCGCCACTGTCAGACATTTCCCTGCACAATGAGCCGAGATTAGCCGATATGAACCGATGAGTGAGCTGTGAGAGAGATCGCGCTGTATCACGGACTCTGTCACATCACCGTAATGACCAGCGCCCAGCGCGTCGGGAAACTTTATTGTTTCGCGGAAGTCTGTGATATGTAGTTTTTCCACCAGGGAAGCGTATGAGTTAACGTGACATTTGAACTACATTACCCAGAAAGCCGAAAAGCGTCACACGCCTAGCGTCATCGCTTTTCTCGTGCATCACACCCTGACCACACCCAATTACATGGAATATAAAATAATAATAATAATAATACTAATATAAACCACTTACATATGGAAACACAATTTTATAATAATTATAAGGTGGCAGACTGCTTGAAAACCCTTGAGGCAACATAACGTTTGATTGGCTTTTGCATTTAGTCTAGAAGCATGTCGCTCACTTACTAAATATATTGACTACTAAACCTAAACAATAACTTACATGAACCCTAAACTAAAGTCTGTTTTGAACATGTGGAGCGGTTGCTATCACGTGACTGGCACCTGTCAATCAGCGGTGTCGCGCGCGCGCGTATGTGTGTTCAGTCAGTCAGTTCGTGATCCTGTCACTCACGATGCCGCATAAGTCAAAGAAAGACAAGGTAAGACTTTCTGTTGAGAAAATGATAGACTAACTGTACGATTTCTAGATAATCTTATAGGTAGATTACCTCAATTAACTTTTTATCTATCTATCTATCTATCTATCTATCTATCTATCTATCTAATCTATCTATTCTGTTTTCAGTCTGTGAAATCCAGCAGAAAGGGGAGCAAACAGCACGAAGATGATCAGGACTCTGACAATGAGGTAAATATTGATTATTGGATGAAAATAGATAAAGTGGAAAACGTTCAGATTAGTTAACTGTATCATTCAATGTTAGTTTAGAACATAATGTTGATATTTAGCAATACACATAATGACATAAGTGCCCAATTTTCCATACTTTAGCAGTGTTCAGCCTTACAAACATTGTAGCCAAAGGATTTCAGTAATCACAAATATAGCTATTGGATTGAAATTATTATTATTATCATAGTTCATTAAATAAGATGTTTTGTACCATGAATCTCATATTAATTTCAGTGGTTGATTTGCTTTCAAATACCAGGTCATTAGATTGTATTAATATCTAACCCTAAGGAGAACTGTTTACCTCAGAGTAGACATTATTACTGTAGAGCTTTAATGACCAGAGCAAACAACAGACAGAAGCGCAGAACCACTCTTACTCTTCCTGTGTGTGTGTGTGTGTGTGTGTGTGTGAGTGTGTGAGAGCAGCTGATCTGGGTCCAGTGAATGTGACCCAGATCTGCTGAGGATAAATGATCCCAGCTTCAGGAAATCAGGCTTGTAACGGGAATCTGCTTGTGTGACTCTGGTTTCATCAGGGTCTGAAGAGGATCAGGACCAGAAAACACACGTCCGGCCCGAACACACACCGCAGACTGAGTGTGTGTGTGAGCGTCAGCAGAGAGCTGGAGCCACTGGACGCTCTCACAGGTGTGTGTGTGTGTGTGTGAGAGCATCAGCAGAGAGCTGGAGCCACTGGACACTCTCACAGGTGTGTGTGTGTGTGTGTGTGTGTGTGTGAGCATCAGCAGAGAGCTGGAGCCACTGGACACTCTCACAGGTGTGTGTGTGTGTGTGTGTGTGTGTGTGTGTGAGCATCAGCAGAGAGCTGGAGCCACTGGACGCTCTCACAGGTGTGTGTGTGTGTGTGTGTGAGCATCAGCAGAGAGCTGGAGCCACTGGACGCTCTCACAGGTGTGTGTGTGTGTGTGTGTGTGTGTGTGTGTGTGTGTGTGAGCATCAGCAGAGAGCTGGAGCCACTGGACGCTCTCACAGGTGTGTGTGTGTGTGTGTGAGCATCAGCAGAGAGCTGGAGCCACTGGACGCTCTCACAGGTGTGTGTGTGTGTGTGTGTGTGTGTGTGTGTGTGTTGATCTCTACTACATCAGTGGTTTTGTCAGTTCAGGCCTTGAATTAAGAATTGATGCTCCGCGTGGATCTGGTCTTTCTCTAATGAACGGATGTTCGTGATGCATAATTTAGATCTCAGCGGATGCTCATGATTGTTGACCTGCATCTCAGTGACGCTTTATTGTCCAGTTCATCAGTGACGCTCCAGCTCTCATCGCTCTCATCTCAGAGTGATGCTTCAGTGACACGACAACAGCAGAACCTGCCCTCAGCATTACATCATGTGCTCGCTTCGACTCCTGCTTCTCATCATCATCATCATCTGCATCATCAGCAGCAGCATCTGTCAGTAGAGCTGGTCTGAGGTCAGCTGGATCTCGGTCTATAAACACAAACTCAGGACAGCTGAGAATCACCTGATGCCCTTCAGAATGTGGGCGGGGCTTGATTGTGTCCGTGGGGAATTGATTGGATGGTTGTTGTTTGCTATTGGCTGATCTCATGTGAGTGACAGTTATTCTGACTCAAGATTATTAGCACAATGATGTGCACACTTAAATCATTTAGAATAAACACTGCAATATTCCATAAAAAAAAAAAAGTCGAATTTGATTTCATGGGGACTTTAAAAATTGTAGTGATTGATTCAGTTAATATCTCATTCAGACCATTGAGCTTCTCAGATCTTACTGTACGACTGAAGATGAGGGGATGTTTCTGTAATACAGTAGGGTTAGGGTTATGTAAACACAGTGAAGCTTTATGGCGTGCTGTGGTACTCGAGTCCAGTCTCGGAGTTCTAGTTGGTCTCGACCGAGTCCAGCAATAATATATGCTTTCTTCTCCTTAAAAACAGAACCATTGATGGAGCGCACTTGTTCAGAAACGGGTAACGTTATTGGTTTAATACACAATCCATCTAGAATGGGCATTGACTGGTCGCCGCGTAGATGCCTGGCTCCGCGTGTGCGTCAATCATTGTTCTAACCCGAGCGTGAAAGGCCTGTGCTTTCGAGTCTGTCTATGAGGCTAGAAAGTAGAGCTGGAAGATGAATTGTATTTTCAGTGTCATTACGATATATACATGTTATTTAGTGATGGGCACCGAAGCGTGCTATTAAACGGGCCATGTGTCGGCTCATCTAACCAACACACACACACACACACACACACAGCGGTCGAGGTGTAGGCTAGTGAAGAAGTGAGTTGACAACAGTTAACATTACGTTCGTTACTGTAAGTAAGTGCATGTTCTTTTTTTCTGTCTCTGTCTGGACTGTCTCAGTTGGACTCGGTCTCGACTAGTCCTGGTCTTGGACTTGACTCAGTCTCTACTAGTCCTGGTCTTGGACTTGACTCAGTCTCTACTAGTCTTGGTCTTGGACTTGACTCTGCCTCGACTAGTCCTGGTCTTGGACTTGACTCAGTCTCGACTAGTCCTGGTCTTGGACTCGACTCAGCCTCGACTAGTCCTGGTCTTGGACTCGACTCGGTCTCTACTAGTCCTGGTCTTGGACTTGACTCGGTCTCTACTAGTCCTGGTCTTGGACTCGACTCAGTCTCGACTAGTCCTGGTCTTGAGTCAGGACTCGACTCAGTCTCTACTAGTCCTGGTCTTGGACTTGACTCAGTCTCGACTAGTCCTGGTCTTGGACTTGACTCAGTCTCTACTAGTCCTGGTCTTGGACTTGACTCAGTCTCTACTAGTCCTGGTCTTGGACTTGACTCAGTCTCGACTAGTCCTGGTCTTGGACTTGACTCGGTCTCTACTAGTCCTGGTCTTGGACTTGACTCGGTCTCGACTAGTCCTGGTCTTGGACTCGACTCAGTCTCGACTAGTCCTGGTCTTGAGTCAGGACTCGACTCAGTCTCTACTAGTCCTGGTCTTGGACTTGACTCAGTCTCGACTAGTCCTGGTCTTGGACTTGACTCAGTCTCTACTAGTCCTGGTCTTGGACTTGACTCAGTCTCTACTAGTCCTGGTCTTGGACTTGACTCAGTCTCGACTAGTCCTGGTCTTGGACTTGACTCGGTCTCTACTAGTCCTGGTCTTGGACTTGACTCGGTCTCGACTAGTCCTGGTCTTGGACTTGACTCGGTCTCGACTAGTCCTGGTCTTGGACTTGACTCGGTCTCTACTAGTCCTGGTCTTGGACTCGACTCAGTCTCGACTAGTCCTGGTCTTGGACTTGACTCAGTCTCTACTAGTCCTGGTCTTGGACTTGACTCAGTCTCGACTAGTCCTGGTCTTGGACTTGACTCAGTCTCGACTAGTCCTGGTCTTGGACTTGACTCAGTCTCTACTAGTCCTGGTCTTTGACTTGACTCAGTCTCGACTAGTCCTGGTCTTGGACTTGACTCAGTCTCGACTAGTCCTGGTCTTGGACTCGACTCGATCTCGACTAGTCCTGGTCTTGGACTTGACTCAGTCTCTACTAGTCCTGGTCTTGGACTCGACTCAGTCTCGACTAGTCCTGGTCTTGGACTTGACTCAGTCTCTACTAGTCCTGGTCTTGGACTCGACTCAGTCTCGACTAGTCCTGGTCTTGGACTCGACTCAGTCTCTACTAGTCCTGGTCTTGGACTCGACTCAGTCTCGACTAGTCCTGGTCTTGGACTTGACTCAGTCTCTACTAGTCCTGGTCTTTGACTTGACTCAGTCTCGACTAGTCCTGGTCTTGGACTTGACTCAGTCTCGACTAGTCCTGGTCTTGGACTCGACTCGATCTCGACTAGTCCTGGTCTTGGACTTGACTCAGTCTCTACTAGTCCTGGTCTTGGACTCGACTCAGTCTCGACTAGTCCTGGTCTTGGACTTGACTCAGTCTCTACTAGTCCTGGTCTTGGACTCGACTCAGTCTCGACTAGTCCTGGTCTTGGACTTGACTCAGTCTCTACTAGTCCTGGTCTTGGTCTTGACTCAGTCTCGACTAGTCCTGGTCTTGGACTCGACTCAGTCTCTACTAGTCCTGGTCTTGGACTTGACTCAGTCTCGACTAGTCCTGGTCTTGGACTTGACTCAGTCTCTACTAGTCCTGGTCTTGGACTCGACTCAGTCTCGACTAGTCCTGGTCTTGGACTTGACTCAGTCTCGACTAGTCCTGGTCTTGGACTTGACTCAGTCTCTACTAGTCCTGGTCTTGGACTTGACTCGGTCTCGACTAGTCCTGGTCTTGGACTCGACTCAGTCTCTACTAGTCCTGGTCTTGGACTCGACTCGGCCTCGAGTAGTCCTGGAAATTTTGATTTGAAAAGCTGTTCACGTGTGTGTGTGTGTTCAGAAGAGCTTCGTGTTCTGGAAAGGCTGCTTTAATAATTATGTTTGTTTGACAGCTTTGGGTGTTTTCTGTGTGTGTTTGAGCTCAGACTCTCAGGGCTCTTATCTCACACCAAGCGCAACGCAAGTGTTTTTTGCTAGTTTCAGCCTGACGCAGTTTTCATTTTCACGTCCTGCGCCGCGTTGTTTCAATAGCAAATGCATTTGCGCCCATTGGCTGCTGGTCTGAGAACGAGTGTGTGTTCTGGCGCATTGTTGGAGTGTTGCTATTTTGAGGCAACAGAAATAGACATTGACCAACTGAACCCTGCTCTAAACCTGCTCTAAAGTCAGTGGCGCAGTATTTTTTTTGTTATCTAAAGAGCGCGTTAGTAATGTGCGCCTATAGGGGGGTCCACAACGCACACACACTCTGCTTATTACACACACAGGGACGCACAGCTGCACACAAACATGCCAAATATTTAAAATAAAAGGATTACAATGTAAAAGATTATTATTGTGTACATAAAGATATGGTGAATCCGGCTTGTCCCGTAGATGATCTGTTGCGCACTTTGACCTCGTGCACGAGCAGATCCGCTTGCGCTCTGAGACGCGTTCGGTCTTTCCACTATCAAAGTCCGTTGTGTAAATAGCGAATCCGCCATGGCTCGAGCGCAACTGGCATTTAAAGGGAATGGGAGATGAGACTCTGATTGGTTTAACGCACATAAATCCCAAAACACACCCATTACTCATTATGAGAATAGGGACAACCCTTTTAGATCCTGCACCGGGAGCACCGACCATTTTCCCCGTCGTTAAACTAGCAAAAGTGGATTCGGACACACACTGGCCCTCATTTATCAAAAGTGCGTACACCAAATTTCCAGCGTACACCCAAAACCACGGTGACTTTGAGATTCATCAATATGGACGTTGGCGTACGGCACGCTCAAATCCTACGCCAGCTCAGGAGGTGGTGTACGCACGTTTGAGTTAGTGCGGAAATGCGCAGAAAAACAATTCCTAACACCACAAAACGCACTGACAAACTAAAAGATATGATATATTATGACCCACTGTAAAAAAACAACAACAATATAGTAATTATAAACTTCAGTGTTTATTTTTGTGCGACATGGACTTCAATGTTTAATTTGTGTGACTTTACCAAAGCATTTGATTTGTAGGCATATGTATTCCTTCAGTTGCGAGCCTATGCGCTTTACCTGACGCCTCGAGCCTTGTTTATACTGTCGCCTGGCTCCGCAGACTGCGCGCGCACCTCCCCAAACGGACGAGGCGTTTATACTCGACGCGCTCGCCGTCGTACTATTCTTTGACACGATGGTTAGGCCAGGGTTAGGCCAGGGTTAGGCCAGGGTTAGGCCAGGGTTAGGCCCGGCAGGAGCGCACGGACTGGCTTCAGTAATGAAAGGCTTTCAATGACCAAAAAATAATTCAGACTGACAAAATAATAAAAATGACATTCTTCTTCTTTTAAATAATAATAATAATACAAATAATAATAATAACGACATTCTTCTTCTAAATAACAATAAGCGTCATTAATAATAAAAATCATAATAA
Organism: Abramis brama; assembly: GCF_963993115.1. Lineage (NCBI taxonomy): Eukaryota > Metazoa > Chordata > Actinopteri > Cypriniformes > Leuciscidae > Abramis > Abramis brama. The sequence continues at coordinate 35,088,211 of NC_139983.1, read as the reverse complement.
TAGGAAGAAGAATATTACAAATTGTCATGCAATTATTAATGTGAATGAATGGTACTCCACATCACATCATCATCACTATTGTACACCCCAATACATGTGACGTGATACGAAATTAAATGCTAATTGTTTCAAAACACGTGCTGTAAGATAATGCATTGTGATAGGTCATTTGCTCATCCACGTTTCTCTTCTTTGCCGTCTTCCGTGTGTCCATGGCGTAAAATGAGGGCGTGGGGGAAGCGGAGACTGGAATATATGGGGCGTGTTATTCTAATGACGATCGTTTTCAGCCGCTGCATTTATCAAGGGCAGGTATTGCGGACACCTGGATTTCAAAGGTACGCACAGCTTCATAAATCAGGCGGTGAGAGGAGTGTAAGTGTCTTACGCCAACATATACGCCCGTTTCTACGCAAGAATGATAAATGAGGGCCATTGAGTGAACTTTAGACCATGAGCTTAGATCCTTAAAATAGGACCCCCAGTGTTTCTCAGCTGTAGTTAATGATGACGTGGTGTGTGTGTGTGTGTGTTTGTGTTTGTGTTTGTGTGTGTGTGTGGTGTTTGTGTGGTGTGGTGTCTGTTTGTGTGTGTGGTGTGTGTGTGTGTTTGTGTGTGTGTGTGTGTGTGTGGTGTGTGTGTGGTGTGGTGGGTGTGTGTGTGGTGTTTGTGTGGTGTGGTGTGTGTTTGTGTGGGTGTTTGTGTGTGTGTGTGGTGTCTGTGTGGTGTGTGTTTGTGTGTATGTGGTGTGTGTGTGTGTGTGTGTATGTGGTGTTTGTGTGTGTTGTGTGGTGTGTGTGGTGTGTTTGTGTGGTGTGGTGTGTGTGTGTGGTGTGTGTGTGTTTGTGTTTGTGTTTGTGTGTGTGTGTGGTGTGTGTGGTGTTTGTGTGGTGTGGTGTCTGTTTGTGTGTGTGGTGTGTGTGTGTGTTTGTGTGTGTGTGTGTGTGTGTGTGTGTGTGTGTGTGTGTGGTGTGTGTGTGGTGTGGTGGGTGTGTGTGTGGTGTTTGTGTGGTGTGGTGTGTGTTTGTGTGGGTGTTTGTGTGTGTGTGTGGTGTGTGTGTGGTGTTTGTGTGGTGTGGTGTCTGTTTGTGTGTGTGGTGTGTGTGTGTGTTTGTGTGTGTGTGTGTGTGTGTGTG
>NC_139983.1:35074575-35082075 GCF_963993115.1 Abramis brama | reverse complement strand
TGATTTAACTTTAATCAGGGCATGAACTGACTGGACAGACTCAAGAAAACAATCATCAGAATTTAAGTGAAAGCATTTGCAACAGTTTAATGATAATGTTGTAACCACAAGAATGAAGCTATTCTGCTTTATAGTCTACAGAGTAAATGTCTGTTCCTGACACCATTACTATAGTTTTACAATACAAAACTTGAACTCAGTTAATAATTGATGAACTTTATACACTGTTATCAAACTGATCTGAGTAATGACTCTCATCTTCTGTAGAGCTGCTTTACAGCTGAAGTTTCTATTTATTTGATTTAATTCTTTATTTGACAGGGTTAATGGACGGTACAAAAACTGTGCCAGAATTAGCAACAAAGCTAAATTTAATCTGCTGTCCCCGAGCCAAATCACATCACATGACACACCAAAAGATCATTACACATGATAAAATATATACAACATTCGAATGTGTCTCATATCTGATAAAGTTTCATAATTGATTCTGTTAATTACTGTGAATCTGCTGTGAATCGATCTGTGTAAAGTCACGTCTCCTTCATCTATACAGTGCTTTAACAACACAGATCACAGCAGCTTTACAGTGAGAACAGGAGATTACAGTCACAGAGATCGTTCAGGCTTTACAGCAGATCTAGAATAAAGTTATTGTCCAGATAAAGTTAGTTTTGATTGATTCACTTCCGTTGCAGAGATCATTAGTTCTGAACGATCATCAGTGATTAGTAACGCGCTGTGTGTGTGTGTGTGTGTGTTGCAGAGATCATTAGTTCTGAACGATCATCAGTGATTAGTAACGCGCTGTGTGTGTGTGTGTGTGTTGCAGAGATCATCAGTGATTAGTAACGTGTGTGTGTGTGTGTGTGTGTTGCAGAGATCATCAGTGATTAGTAACGTGTGTGTGTGTGTGTGTGTGTTGCAGAGATCATCAGTGATTAGTAACGTGTGTGTGTGTGTGTTGCAGACGTGGCTCCGGCCGAGCAGGAGAAGCTCTTCGTCCAGAAGCTGCGCCAGTGCTGCGTTCTCTTCGACTTCCTGTCCGACCCGCTCAGCGACCTGAAATGGAAGGAGGTGAAGCGAGCGGCGCTCAGCGAGATGGTGGAGTTCCTCACACACAACCGCAGCGTGATCACCGAGCCCATCTACCCCGAGGTGGTGCACATGGTGAGTCCAGCCGGATCAATGCGCTCTGTGTCCTCGTATCCCGAGTCTTGAGCCTCGCTGACGCCGCCTTCACATGCTCTGCTATTCACAGCCTCAGACGAGCTTATCATGATGGAGACGGTCCTCGGCACACACACCCAACCGTACCGCTCTCCGCTCACCGGTCCAGACGCACTCGCCAACTCTCCTCCATCTACACAGCGCTTTACACAACACTGAGTGTTTCACAGCAGCTTTACTGAGATAACAGGAGAATAATGCAAAGTTTGTTTCCAGAAGAAATAGCGTCTCAGTCCAGCTGAAGGAAGTTCAGAGATGTTTCATTTCTGTTGTAAAAAAGTTATTCATTTAGTTCATTTATACTGTATATATATGTATCCGCTCTGGAGTAAACTGTGATGTCATCGTCCAGCTCAGTTCAGTTCTCATATAATGGAGTCAGTGCAGGAGATCAATAATATTGCTGAATATTAAATGTCCCGACTGAGCGAGACTAAAGCCAGAGGTGATAACGGCACTAGCGCTGCGGTTGCTATCATGTGTTTAAACTAAACTCATTTAAGCCTGGTCAACTTAAACATTTAAGACCAAAATGCAAAAGAGAACTCACGTGTGTGTGTGTATGTGTGTGTGTGTGTGTGTGTGTGTGTGTGTGTGTATGTGTGTGTGTGTGTATGTGTGTGTGTGTGTGTGTGTGTGTGTGTTCATCTAAAGCATAGATATTGAGTTCTCGTTCAAGTCTTGTGCTTGAATGGACAAATTCACACACAAATTGTCAACATGTCCGTCTTGATGAGAATCCTAGCAGAGTCTGTCATGCCTCACGTGAACTAATGCAGTCGAGAAAGACAACGCATTTGTCATATGGAACATTATCAGTATTTTGCATCCATGCGTAATGTCTTAAAGGGACAGCAGCCTAATATTCCTGCTGTGTGTGTCTAATAATCAAACAACGAAAGACAAGGACATCACTCGCTGCTCTGGATTGAATAGCTTTTGTTACTTTAATAATGATTAATCTTTAACTTATACAATCAAATATGCAATGTTAGTTTATATTTGTAAATATATATTTTATATATTACTTTGGTAACACTTTACAATAAGGTTCATTAGTTAACTACAATAGTTAACATTAACTAATAATGAACTGCACTTATACAGCATTTGTTCATCTTTGTTAATGTTAATTTCAACATTTACTAATACTTTATTAAAATCTTGTTAACATTAGTTAGTAATGCACTGTGAACTAACATGAACAAACAATGAACAGCTTTATTTTTATTAACTAACATTAACAAAGATGAACAAAAACAGTAATAAATGTATTGCTCATTGTTAGTTCATGTTAGTTAATACATTAACTAATGTTTAATAAAGGAACCTTATTGCAAAGTGTTACCATTACTTTATTAAATTTCTGTCCCTGTAAACTAATGTTAGACCTGAACTGAAAAACCTGAAAGCACTGTTTATTTTATTAGTATCTTTGCTCTGTTGTATTTATTTGTGCTGTTGCTTGTATTTAAGATTATTTGTTCTTTATTTCTCTATTTTTATTTGACAGTAGACCTTTTTTCCCTGAACATATATATATATATAGCACACATCAAACCGTAGCAAAACCGTGAACCTAAAACCCTGATACAAACCGAACCGTGAGCAGTTTGAACCGTTGCACCGCTAGACAATATCAAGCTCTCGTTCCAGAAACTCCTGTTTGATAATGTGTGACGCACAGGCGAGCTGTTGAACAGATCAGCTGTGTGTGTGAGTGTGTGTGTGTGTGTGTGTGTGTGTGTGTGAGTGTGTGTGTGTGTGTGTGTGAGTGAGCCCCAGCTTTCATGTCTTTCAGTCACATGATCAAAGCTGCACGACTGCTGCCAATGCTAATAGCGTTATTGTTCTGCTAATGTGGCGGTCGATCGTCCGCCTGTCTGGATGAGACGTGACGCACCTGAGCCCAGTGACTGATTACAGTATTTATATGAGAATCTGCTGATTGCCTAATCTATCGCTCTGTTCATCCACCGACGTTTCTGTATGCAAATTTTGGGATATCACATAAAAAACACTGGATGGCACCAAGATCTGCAAAACATGCTCTCATTATAGGCTGATAGTTTTTTTTATCCGATGCGAAGACCTGCACATAAACTACTATAGAAACACATTTACTGAATAAATCCCTCAAACCTCATGTGACTCAGCGTCAGCTGTGATTGGATAACTGGAGTGACCAGTGGACCAATGGCGTCGCAGCATCTCTAATGCTGGTTTGGTGTTTCTGAAAGTGTGTGATCAGGATGATTTGGTGTAATTCCCTCCAGAAGCGTCTCACACACACGAGTGTGTTCCCGAACGCTAGAGAACATGACAGCGTTTACGGTGTTTCGTCTGACGCTCGAGACACACTCGCTCATGATGGAGGAGAAACAGCACGACTGCAGAAACTTACACTTTTATTACTGATATTTTCCCAGGAAGTGATGATTTTGTTCTCTTGAACACATGGGATGGAAACGCTGCGTTATTCAGAAAAGTTGATGCCATATTCCAGTTTTGCGAGAAGTTAAATCCACAGCTTTAGATGAACCATCTTCTACTTTCTTTTATTTTCAAGATCTGACGTAAATTATCCATTGTCGCTTCAAGTTCGGCTGTAAATGATTTTAAAAAGACACTTCAGTACCTGAACTGTGAACGGTTAGGGTTAGGGTGCTGATGACGCGTGTTCCTGTGTGTGTGTTGCAGTTTGCCATCAACATGTTCAGGGCTCTTCCGCCTTCGTCCAACCCGACGGGAGCAGAGTTTGACCCCGAGGAGGACGAACCCACTCTGGAAGCAGCGTGGCCTCACCTACAGGTGCTGATGACATCACCAGTCACATGACCCTGACACCGTTCACACCACGACCAATCAGAGCGAGGCCACGAGAACCATCAGCCAATCAGAGCTGACCCGGCTGATGTTGGTCGCGGTGTGAATGAGAGCGTCTGAATAACACAGAACATCTGAACTCTTTGACCTGTTGCTCATCACTCATCTTTGTTTCCTGAAGCTGGTGTACGAGTTCTTCCTGCGGTTTCTAGAGTCGCCCGATTTCCAGCCCAATGTTGCAAAGAAGTACATTGACCAGAAATTTGTGATGCAGGTACAGATTATTATTACACTTTATATACACTAGCGGTCAACGGTCTGGAATCAGTCGGACACTTTAATGTTTCTGAAAGAGTCTCTTCTGCTCACCAGGGCTGCGTTTATTAGATCAAAAATACAGTGAAATATTATTATAATGTAAATCATCTGTTTTCTATGTGAATATACAGTAAAGTGTAATTTATTCCTGTGATCAAAGCTGAATTTTCAGCATCAGTCTTCAGTGTCACATGATCCTTCAGAAATCACTCTAATATGATGATCTGATGATCAAGAAACATTTATGATTATTATCAGTGTTGAAAAACACAGTTGTGCTGCTTCAGATTTTTGTGGAAATACACTTCACTTCAAAAGTTTTGGGGGGATAAATAACTAAATTAATACTTTTATTAATCAAGGAAGCATTAAATTGATCAAAAGTGACAGTAAAGACATTTATAATGTTACAAAAGATTCTATTTCAAATAAACACTGTTCTTTTGATCTTTCTATTCATCAAAGAATCCAGAAAAATAAAATGTATCAGTTTCCACAAAAATAATAAGTTTTCAACACTGATAATAATCATAAATGTTTCTTGATCATCAAATCCTCATATTAGAGTGATTTCTGGAGGATCATGTGACACTGAAGACTGGAGTAATGATGCTGAAAATTCAGCTTTGATCACAGGAATAAATTACACTTTACTGTATATTCACATAGAAAACATCTGATTTACATTATAATAATATTTCACTGTTTTACTGTATTTCTGATCTAATAAACAGAGCAGAAGAGACTCACTCAGAAACATTAAAGCGTCCTACTGATTCCAGACCGTTGCCCGCTAGTGTGTACATTACTGAATTAAAGTTTCAAGCACTAGTTTAAACGGTTGAGTGTTGTCCGGCTCTGTCTCAGCTTCTAGAGTTGTTCGACAGTGAAGATCCTCGAGAGCGGGACTTCCTGAAGACCACCCTGCACCGCATATACGGGAAGTTCCTCGGGCTGCGCGCTTACATCAGAAAGCAAGTTAATAACATATTCTACAGGTGAGCGATGCCTTCATGGCCCAGAGTTAGAGGCGTGATAATGCATTCCTGCTGTTCAGGACTGAATCGTCTTCGCTTTACTCCGTATGTAAACGTGAAACACGGATAGGAAGGACCCGCCGCCCAGAATCCCTCTGTGTTTTGTGTGTGTTTGCAGGTTTATTTACGAGACTGAGCATCACAACGGAATAGCTGAACTACTGGAGATCCTAGGAAGGTAAAACATGAGCTTGTGATGTGTGTCCCTTTGCATGCTGGGAAATCTTCTGATAGGCGTGTTCCTTCCTTCTCTCCGACAGCATCATCAACGGTTTTGCTTTACCGTTAAAAGAGGAGCACAAGATTTTCCTGCTGAAGGTTTTGCTCCCGCTGCACAAGGTGAAGTCTCTGAGCGTCTATCACCCGCAGGTCAGTCGCTAACCCGTACCCGTACCCTAACCCGTACCCGTACCCGTACCCTAACCCGTACCCGTACCCTAACCCGTACCCGTACCCTAACCCGTACCCGTACCCTAACCCCTAACCCTAACCCGTACCCTAACCTCTAACCCGTACCCTAACCCCTAACCTCTAACCCCAACCCGTACCCCTCAATAAAGGAGTCGATCACTTCAGAACTACAATCTCCTGATGATTTACTCTCCTCCTCGTCATCCGAGATGTTCATGTGTTTCTTTCTTCAGTGGGAAAGAAATGCAGGTTTTTGAGGAAAACACTCCAGGGTGTTTCTCCATATAGTGTCTTCAATGGGGTCCAACGGGTCGAAGGTCCAGATGTGAGTTTCAGTGCAGCTTCAAAGTCTCGACACGATCCAGCCGAGGAATAAGAGTCTGATCTAGACAAACCAGCGACATTTTACAACTAGATAAACATTTATATACTTTTAACCACTAATGCTGGTCTTGCACTCGCTGTGATGCGACACACATTACGCAATCAGGTTGAAAGGTCAAGCGTGATGTAGGCGTAAGAACCGACCCAGTGTTTACAAAGCGAACGTGCAAAGACTGAGTCAAACGCCATTGACAAAAAAAAAAAAATAAATGGTAAAACAACGATTTCAGATGATTATGAAGTTGGAGGAGAAAATGAAAATGAGGAACACGCTTGACCTTTCAACCTGATTGCGTAATGTGTGTCGCATCACAGCGAGTGCAAGACCAGCATTAGTGGTTAAAAGTATATAAATGTTTATCTAGTTGTAAAATGTCGCTGGTTTGTCTAGATCAGACTCTTATTCCTCGGCTGGATCGTGTCGAGACTTTGAAGCTGCACTGAAACTCACATCTGGACCTTCGACCCGTTGGACCCCATTGAAGACACTATATGGAGGAACATCCTGGAGTGTTTTCCTCAAAAACCTGCATTTCTTCTCCACTGAAGAAAGAAACACATGAACATCTCGGATGACGAGGAGGAGAGGGAATCATCAAGAGATTGTAGTTCTGAAGTGAGCGACTCCTTTAACTCATGTTCTCCAGTGCTAATGTCGTGTGTTCTCGCTCAGCTGGCGTACTGTGTGGTTCAGTTCCTGGAGAAGGACAGCACGCTCACAGAGCCGGTAAGACTTCGCTCTCTCTGATTGGCTGAGGAGGGTGATCATGTGACTGACGCTGTGCTGCCGTGTGCAGGTGGTCATGGCTCTGCTCAAGTACTGGCCCAAGACCCACAGCCCGAAGGAGGTGATGTTCCTGAACGAGCTGGAGGAGATCCTGGACGTGATCGAGCCGTCGGAGTTCGTCAAGGTCATGGAGCCGCTCTTCCGCCAGCTGGCCAAGTGTGTGTCCAGCCCTCACTTCCAGGTGCGTCCATCACACCTGTACAACACCAGCAACAGCGTGCTCTGATATGTGCTTAAAGGGATAGTTCACCCAAAAATGAAAATCAGCCCATGATTCACTCTCCCTGAAGCCATCCTGGGTGTATACGACTCTCTTCTGTCAGACGAACACAATCATTATATTAAAAAATGTCCCGACTCGTCCAAGCTTTATAATGGCAGTGAAAGGGCACCATTTTTTTTAAGCATCTGTCCAATAACCAAAGCGATACATTGTATCAGATAACCCAAACGTTACTGTTGTGACTTCCTGAATATCGTCTTCTCTAGAGCTGAGCAGAATCTCTG
>NC_139983.1:34994575-35069575 GCF_963993115.1 Abramis brama | reverse complement strand
TGTTTAGACTCTAAACTCCCACTGAGAGTTTGCTGTAATGAACATGAGCGACTGGAGGCTGGAGAACCGACTGTGTTTCACTCTCCGGTGCTCTAGTGTCGGTCAGATATTACAGAATAGTTTTTTGTTAATGTACTATATTTCAGTTTGATAATGTTTTTTATCATATACATAATACATATTTTGTATTTTTAGGGGATTTTTTTAATACTAAATTATATTTACGCTGTATTTATAATCCATTTATTCACTTTTTGAGCATAGACCTGAAAATTACATTTCCAACTTAAACTGGTAAATCTTGAACGCTTTAGAGCGACAGACTGAAGTTTGATCTCTTTTCAAACACGACACTTGGCAGATTATTGCTGAAGTTAAAACAGTTTTAAAAAGTGAACTTTAAAAAAGTTACAGAATTTTACGTGTTATTGTTTTGAAAAAATAGCAAAAATACTATTTAAATTTTTTATATGAAATATCTTTTTTCGAAATCACGCTGTACTCTAAAACTGCAAGAAAATCAAAGCCATAAATCTAAACAAGTCGTGTTCCAAATCTTACCCTGATATCTCAGTAAATGATCTTTCAGTGAGAGTGTGTTCGGCTGCAGTACCAAACGCTTCCACTAGAGGAAACTCGTCTCTCATTCGTTTCCAATGCTTCATTTCAGACCGCGAGGAGCTCAAGTGGGACTATTGTTTACAGGACCATTAAACCTGTTCAGATCATGTCCATGATTTTTTTTGTGTGTTCACACAGCAAGTGGCAAAACCATTACCAAGTTTTGTACCATTCCGATGAAGTAAAAAAATTCTAATTTTTTTTATTTTAAAAGCATACAATTTTTCGGTCAAAAAAGGCCGAAGAGCACCTTAATCGTCCCGTCTGGTCAAGTGACTTTTGCATTTAATAAATAGTCAAAATGTGCATATATGCCATCAAATATCAGACATGTTATAAAAAACAGAAGCTATGTTTACATGCACACAATAATCTGTTAGTAGTCGAACTGATGGATCAGTCGAATGAAGAGCCTCGAGTGTGACTCACGTGTGTGTGTGTGTGTGTGTGTGTGTTGTAGATGTCGAGGGAGCAGAGGAAGGAGCGGCCGCTCGTCAGGCGTAAATCTGATGTGCCTCAGGACTCGAACACCTCGAAAGCCTTGGAGTCGCAGCGTCGATCCGAAGACTTGCTCAACACTAGCGCCGGACACTAGCGCTCGTCCGCCGGACACTAGCTCTCGCCTCATCATCCTCAGGTGTTTCTTCCATCGCTTCACCTCATCATCGGCCCGAACGGAGCGGCGCGACACACAAGCTTTCTTCACTTTCTAGATTTGTGTTTATTTTCAGGGACGGCTGCCAGTGCCAATACTGTCACGTTTATTAGCTTCCTGCTAACGCATAGTTTGATTAGTATGATTTCTGCTGAGCTAATGTGGTGTTTGAGAGTAAAAGCCCGTCATGCGTTACGTGTGTGTGTGTGTGTGTGATCGCTCAGATCTGACGAGTTCCTACACTTCTGTGCCATAATGAACTCTAGCTGAACATTGTGTCTTGTTTTAGTGGACTTTCTCCGGAGGAATCTTCCGCTCGTGCCGTTCCACTCAAACACAAACACTGGTGACGTTTCTCCAGCGGATCAGTGACGCGGCCTGGAGCCGAACCGCGAGTCTGTGTGTGTGTGTGTGTGTGTGACGCCATCTGAATGTCACGGTCATTCCCAGATCACAGATTCATCCGACATGGATCCGCTGTTGAACCGGAGTTCCCGAACGGACTGTGACTCTCATCCGGCAGGATCTCTGTGCCTTTCAGCAGCGATGAGAGTCGATCACTGAGCCTTCGGTCCCAACGCAGCAGTGTGTGTGTGTCTGTGTGTGTGTGTGTGTCTGTGTGTGTGTGTCTGTGTGTGTGTGAGCGACAGCAACGCTTCGATTGTTCATTTCCATCTGGATGTTTTCCTGTTATTTTACTGAACTACCTAGAAGCACTTCCTGAAAACTTGAAAACTCTATTGTGTGTGTGAGTGTGTGAGTGAGTGAGTATGAGAGTGTGTGAGTGAGTGAGTGTGAGAGTGAGTGAGTGAGTGAGTGAGTGTGTGTGTGTGTGTGTGTGTGAGTGTGAGTGTGAGTGTGAGAATGAGTGAGTGAGTGAGAAAGAGTGTGTGTGTGAGTGTGAATGAGAGTGTGAGTGTATGTTTGAGTGTGTTAGAGTGAGAGTGTGTGTGTGTGTGTGTGAGACAGAGTGTGTGTGAGAATGAGTGTGTGTGTGTGTGTGAGAGTGAGTGAGTGAGTGTGTGTGTGAGACTAAGAGTGTGTGTGTGTGTGTGAGAGTGAGAGTGTGTGTGACAGTGAGTGAGAGTGAGACAGAGTGAGTGTGTGTGACAGTGAGTGAGTGTGTGTGTGACAGTGAGTGAGAGTGAGACAGAGTGAGAGTGTGTGTGACAGTGAGTGTTAGAGTGAGTGTGTGTGTGTGTAAGAGTGTATGTTTGAGTGTCAGTGTGGGTGAGAGTGTGAGAAAGTGAGTGTGTGAGAAAGAGTGTGTGTGTGAGTGTGAATGAGAGTGTGAGTGTATGTTTGAGTGTGTTAGAGTGAGAGTGTGTTAGAGTGAGAGTGTGTGTGTGTGAGACAGAGTGTGTGTGAGAATGAGTGTGTGTGTGTGTGAGAGTGAGTGAGTGAGTGAGTGTTTGAGACTGAGAGTGTGTGTGTGTGTGTGTGAGAGTGAGTGTGTGAGAGTGAGAGTGTGTGTGACAGTGAGTGAGAGTGAGACAGAGTGAGTGTGAGAGTGTGTGACAGTGAGTGAGTGTGTGTGACAGTGAGTGAGAGTGAGACAGAGTGAGAGTGTGTGTGACAGTGAGTGAGAGTGAGTGTGTGTGACAGTGAGTGAGTGTGTGTGTGACAGTGAGTGAGAGTGTGTGTGACAGTGAGTGAGTGTGAGACAGAGTGAGTGTGTGAGAGAGTGAGAGTGTGTGTGACAGTGAGTGAGAGTGAGTGTGTGTGAGAGAGTGTGTGTGACAGTGAGTGAGAGTGAGACAGAATGAGTGTGTGAGTGAGAATGTGTGTGACAGTGAGTGAGTGTGTGTGTGTGACAGTGAGTGAGAGTGAGACAGAGTGAGTGTGTGAGAGAGTGAGAGTGTGTGTGACAGTGAGTGAGAGTGAGACAGAGTGAGTGTGAGAGAGTGAGAGTGTGTGTGTGTGACAGTGAGTGTGTGTGAGAGAGTGTGTATCAGTAGCATGCTTATAGTCATTTCTGTATCGTTGTTTGAACTTCTGTATGTTTTACTCGCTGCATTTTATCCGTTTCTTTTCACCTATAATAATTCATGCAGTTTGTGAGTATATAAATGTTGATGTATAAAACACTTGTGTCTCGCTTCTTTTACAAACACGCGTACACACACAGTCTGACCCTCTGCTCTCATCTTTTACTGTGTGTCTGAATCATATACAGGTGCGATCAAAATCATTCAACCTCCATCGCAAATGAGGTTTATTGGCAACATTTACAGACTTTCAGCTGTTAGCAATGAACAAATCAAACAAAAGAAATTGAAATAGCTCAATTCAACAAATGTTTTGAGTGGTTTTCCCAAATTCAACTGAAAATGCAACTTTTAATGACTTCTGCAGTCTCGGAATTATTCACCCCCTTCATGGCATCTTTAGCTCTCAGTAGAACACAGTTTTGCTGCTGAAACGAGATATATAACCAGACCAGCTTCTGTTTCAGCGGTGCTGCAGTCCTGGAGTTTGGGTCAGCGGTGCTGCAGTCCTGGAGTTTGGGTCAGCGGTGGTGCAGTCCTGAAGTTTGGGTCAGCGCTGCTGCAGTCCTGGAGTTTGGGTCAGCGGTGGTGCAGTCCTAGAGTTTGGGTCAGCGGTGCTGCAGTCCTGGAGTTTGGGTCAGCGGTGCTGCAGTCCTGGAGTTTGGGTCAGCGGTGCTGCAGTCCTGGAGTTTGGGTCAGCGGTGGTGCAGTCCTGGAGTTTGGGTCAGCGGTGGTGCAGTCCTGGAGTTTGGGTCAGCGGTGGTGCAGTCCTGGAGTTTGGGTCAGCGGTGCTGCAGTCCTGGAGTTTGGGTCAGCGGTGCTGCAGTCCTGGAGTTTGGGTCAGCGGTGGTGCAGTCCTAGAGTTTGGGTCAGCGGTGGTGCAGTCCTGGAGTTTGGGTCAGCGGTGCTGCAGTCCTGGAGTTTGGGTCAGCGGTGCTGCAGTCCTGGAGTTTGGGTCAGCGGTGCTGCAGTCCTGGAGTTTGGAGTTTGGGTCAGCGGTGGTGCAGTCCTGGAGTTTGGGTCAGCGGTGGTGCAGTCCTGGAGTTTGGGTCAGCGGTGGTGCAGTCCTGGAGTTTGGGTCAGCGGTGCTGCAGTCCTGGAGTTTGGGTCAGCGGTGGTGCAGTCCTGGAGTTTGGGTCAGCGGTGGTGCAGTCCTGGAGTTTGGGTCAGCGGTGCTGCAGTCCTGGAGTTTGGGTCAGCGGTGGTGCAGTCCTGGAGTTTGGGTCAGCGGTGGTGCAGTCCTGGAGTTTGGGTCAGCGGTGGAGCAGTCCTGGAGTTTGGGTCAGCGGTGCTGCAGTCCTGGAGTTTGGGTCAGCGGTGCTGCAGTCCTGGAGTTTGGGTCAGCGGTGGTGCAGTCCTGGAGTTTGGGTCAGCGGTGCTGCAGTCCTGGAGTTTGGGTCAGCGGTGCTGCAGTCCTGGAGTTTGGAGTTTGGGTCAGCGGTGCTGCAGTCCTGGAGTTTGGGTCAGCGGTGGTGCAGTCCTGGAGTTTGGGTCAGCGCTGCTGCAGTCCTGGAGTTTGGGTCAGCGGTGGTGCAGTCCTAGAGTTTGGGTCAGCGGTGCTGCAGTCCTGGAGTTTGGGTCAGCGGTGCTGCAGTCCTGGAGTTTGGGTCAGCGGTGGTGCAGTCCTGGAGTTTGGGTCAGCGGTGCTGCAGTCCTGGAGTTTGGGTCAGCGGTGCTGCAGTCCTGGAGTTTGGGTCAGCGGTGGTGCAGTCCTGGAGTTTGGGTCAGCGGTGGTGCAGTCCTGGAGTTTGGGTCAGCGGTGGTGCAGTCCTGGAGTTTGGGTCAGCGGTGCTGCAGTCCTGGAGTTTGGGTCAGCAGTGGTGCAGTCCTGGAGTTTGGGTCAGCGGTGCTGCAGTCCTGGAGTTTGGGTCAGCGGTGGTGCAGTCCTGGAGTTTGGGTCAGCGGTGCTGCAGTCCTGGAGTTTGGGTCAGCGGTGCTGCAGTCCTGGAGTTTGGGTCAGCGGTGGTGCAGTCCTGGAGTTTGGGTCAGCAGTGGTGCAGTCCTGGAGTTTGGGTCAGCGGTGGTGCATTCCTGGAGTTCTGCTGCGTTCAGTGCGAGCTTTACTGTTCAGCTGAAACCCCAGTGTCTAACCAAGTCTTGCTGAACGTCTTCAGTCACTCCAGGGGTTTCTGGACCGGCCTTCTCAGAAATCTGGTTCCAGCCGTTGATATCTTCCCAGGGAGTGAAACCACTGTTCCTTTAACTTTAAACTTGTGAACTATGCTTTGAACGGTGTCTCGAGGAACATTAAGTGCCTTCACTATCTTTTGTCTCCTGTTCCGTGTTTGTGAAGGCGAAGAAATCTTCTCTTAACTTTTTGGACCATTCTTTTGACTCTAACTTGCAGTCAAACGTGACACTCGACAAACCTCGCCAGATCAGATGTGTCGTGTGTTCTAGCTCAAGCACACCTGGTGCAGCTAATGAAGCCCTTGATTAGCGAGACGACGCCTGTTCTGCAGATCTGTGCTGGTCTGAGGGATTATATTCAAGGGGGTGAATAAGTTTGAGACTGCAGAAGACATTAAAAGTTGCATTTTCAGTTAAATTTGGGGAAACCACGTGAAGCATTTGTTGTGTTGAGCTATTTCAGTTACTTTTGTTTGATTTGTTCATTGCAAACAGCTGAAAGTCTGTAAATGTTGCCAATAAACCTCATTTGCAATGGAGGTTCAATAATTTAGATTGAAACTGTATCTTAACATCAAATGATTGTCATGTTGAGTGAGTTTCACATTGAGAACACAAGACTTTCAGTGCTTTTCATTTGCTTGTGTGATAAACTCATATCTGTGAATGTGTTTGTGCTAAAGGAATAAAATAGTTTATATGGTCTATCAACAACAATAAATGTACAGAATAATAACAACTACAGACTAATGGAATGTGCGAGAAACCTTTTCCATTTCTGAGGAGCTAATAAATAAACATTGATTTCTATCATAATTCAAAGCAAAACATCTATAGTTCTGAATCAAACACGAATCTGAGAAACTGTGTGTGTGTGTGTGTGTGTTTATGAATCTAGTCTATTTTAGCATGATCTTAAAATGATTCGAACATTAACATGAAATTAGTACAGTAATCCTAGCCTGTTTTGACCACTAGAGGACTTGATCTGCTCATGAGAAGCGCTTCATTCTGTCAGTGACCAGCTCAACACTCACGCTCAACAGATTTAGAGTGGAATATTTATTACAGTTTTTATTTCCTGTGCCAGATCTGGCCTGAGGATAAATGACATGTTTCATAAACACGTATAAGCCGTTTAGTTTCCTTGTGTCTGATGGATTACTTCCTGTCTGAGAATTAAAGAAGCATGAGTTGTTTTCATCATCTGTTGCTGTCAGACACATCAAAACACTCACAGATGATCATCCTGAGGCAGAGAGACTCTGAGCTGTTTATGATCTCTGCAGTATAGTGGGTTTCAATCAGTGACTGTAAAATACACTACCAGTCAAAAGATTTGTATCGGTAAGATTTTTAATGTTTTTAAAAGAAGTCTCTTCTGCTAACCAAGGCGGCATTTATTTGATTAAAAATGCACACAAAAAAAACAGTAATATTGTGAAATATTATTCTAATGTAAATCATCTGTTTTCTATGTGAATATATAGTAAAGTGTAATTTATTCCTGTGATCAAAGCTGAATTTTCAGCATCGTTACTCCAGTCTTCAGTGTCACATGATCCTTCACAAATCACTCTAATATGAGGATTTGATGCTCAAGAAACATTTATGATTATTATCAGTGTTGAAAACAGTTTTTTACACTTTTATTTCAGGATTCTTTGATGAATAGAAAGTTCAGAAGAACAGCATTTATCTGAAATAGAAGTTTTGTAACAGTTTATGGGTAAGAGTTATGGGTAATGTAGGGTGGAGGATACCCATAACTTTTCTCCCGTTTGTTGATTAGTAAGGGAGTGAGGGAAGATATATGTTGTTTTGTTTTCTGTTTTGTATAGTTAATGTTATCCCTTTTTTTAGGTAGAGGTATTTTTGTTTTCTTTTGAGTTAGGCCCTCCTCCCGAGGCCCTAACTCCTGCTGAGGTTAAATAAATAAAAGGCAGATACGCCATTCGAAATTGAAACTTGTTTGTTTATGTTTCTGTGAATATGGGACCGGAGAGCTGTAGATCCTCAAACGCTTCAGGTTTCTAATGTAATGGTTCCCTGAGAAAGGGAACGAGAGAGGTACGCCGGAACCACCGGAACTTCCTGTAAATGGTCTAAAAGTCCAAACCATACAGATTTGCGCTCACACTAGAAACGAACCAAACCTTTGTTCAGTTTGATGCGGACCGAGACTACCTCTTTTCGTCTGACCAAATTTCGTCTGTTTGGTCCGGACCATGGTCCGGGGGAGGTTTCATTAAATTAAATTAAATTAAACAACGACTAAATTCATGCTAGTCGAGATTTAAGTCACATGAGCATAACTCACAGATGGTAACAGATATTCTGCAGATACTTTCAGTAGGAAACAGTTAACATTCATGTTATATTAGATGTGGTTTGTGGCATCATTCATAATGAATTAAAGCTGATGGTAAATGAGGAAATGTGCAATCATACTGAATCTCTTACTAACAAGCTTTCAGGAATCAAGCTTTTGAAAATTGAGGGAAAAATCACTCAATAGGGAGTGTTTTCTAATGGAAGAAACCAAATCAATTACGATACTCAGCAGAAGTGCTTTACATTAAATCCTTCATGACTGACACTTTAAATGGGTCATAAACTGGCTTTTTACATTTTTTGTCTGAGGTCAACTTATGACGTTCGCTTGGTTTTTACATTCAAAAACATCAAAATGAATAAGTAATAGGCTATTTTCTACCCTGGTTTTGAGCCTAGCTCCTGAAACGCTTGGTTTTTATGGGCATGCCGCATTGAAGACTTGGAAGTAAATGCCCACTGCTATGATTGGATAACAGTTTTGCATATTATAATGAGTTTCATGTAATGCGCGAATGGGTGGGCGGGGCTAAACGGGCAGTGTTGAAGTAGGCGTTGATCTTCTTCTGCAGAGGCGGGGTTTGACACCCTTTGACCTCATAGATCCCCACTTTGAAAAACCTGTGGTTCGCTGTGCCTGCTGTCAATTAAAGCTTTTATTGGACTAACAAGGAAGTTTTCAGTTCTGAAACTTACAGGGTATTCTTATAGCATGATGACCTCTGATATTTCCAAAGCTCAAGAAAAATTAGATTTCTCAGTTCATCACCCCTTTAAAGAATGCATAAAAACTGTATCATTTTAGCTATTATAATCTTTTAATTCATCATATGTGAAATATGCATCACATCACTTTTGTGTTCACTATCAACATGTGGATGAAAGTGTTCATTACTGTCATTATTTACTAGGGCTGGGTATTGACACAACTTTCACAATTTGATTAGATTTTGATTCACAAGCTTGCAATTCGATTTGATTCAAATGATTTTGGATATCAGGTTCAATACATGGCAAATTTCCTCAAGGAAAACAAATCTCTTCACTAATGCTGTAACTATGGGAGTCAGTCGTGGCCTATAGGCTTCATTAGCCTACTGTAATATTGAAGGTAAAAATAAACTGACTTGTATACGAATACTTAAATTACACTTATTTATTTTTATAATAATAATGTTATATGAAATATAAACATTTAAATGGTGGCTGTCATAAAAAACTTGCCAGATTTATTCAAACATGCATTAAATATTAAAGAACATTAAAAATGATAATGAATATGTAATATGGTGCATATATTTAGCAAAATGTTAATTTTTCTCGCTGATTAACGAGTTTATGGTCACTGGATATGGTTTTTCTGAGGTAAATGTGACGTTACATGACATTGTTTACAAGCTGTTTTACTGACGTCTTTCCACGGTTGAAACACTGATTGAGCGACTCCATGTCACATGTGCTTCTCTAGAGCTGAGCCAGAGCGATCTCACGCCACAGCGACAAAACGCTATTTATGTTATGAATTTCGTAAGAAAATGGACGTAATTTGAAATTAGAGACTTTGTTTCATATCAATAGTAACAAAGCACAAAGATTATTGCGATTTATTGTATTGGATGCGCGCAACAATGTTCCATTCATTCATCAGCTGAAGACATGATGACTAGCCTAATCGATGGGATTTAAGAATCGATATCGGTTCGTGAAAATGAGAATCGATTAAAATCGAGAAATAGATCTTTTTTGCCCTATTATTTACATTAAGCTGAGATGCTGTTTGATTGGTCCTCAAGTGTACCGTACTGTGAAAAAGTCTAATGTTCACAATATCTGAACATGAATTAGCTTTTCACCAATATTAATACAACATAATTTAACATGTGGAACGCACATTTTGTAATGATTTATAAATCTTTAACATAAATGCCCATTTCTCGTGTGGATACAGTTAATATGCTTTACATTTATCACTATATCAAGTGTCCATAATCAGAATCAGACACAGATTAGTGGAACAGTATTAAAGCGTAGTGCAGAATCAAACTAACTCAACATTACTGACGGATTGATGTGGAGATTCACACACATCAGTGTCTTTTTTATTTATTTATTTTATTATTATTGTATTTTGTTTAATGTGTTCATATTTTGTGCTGCAGGGTTTCTGTGTCTGGAATGAAACTGCAAATAAAGTGATTTTGTTTTCGGTAGTAAAAGTTATAATATTTTGTCTTTACTTATGTTTTTATTCAGCCCTTACTGCATAATCATAATTTGATAAACTTACAGTATGACAAAATCTTAGTATTATATCACTATATTCCATGTCATTCACATTCTCCTTTCTATTACACTTGTGTCTTTTTTAAATGGTTTTATATTGTGGAGTTTGGTTTGCTGATTGCTGATGCGGTTGCATGTGCATTAACTGTTAATGATGTTTAATGCATCTTTGTTTGGTGTTTCTGGAGTTAATTCAGGCTATAAAAGAACGCTGAGCAGCTCATAAACACCTTCATCTCCTGATGAGCGTCTTCAGTCTTACGTCTGATTCCCGGTAAGATCATATTATTGTGTCGTTGTGTTTCAGCCTTTATTCAAACGTTAGCACGTGTTGTTCAGCTTGTTGACTCTCTAGTGTGCTTGATTATGTGTAGAAGAAATGAAAGAAATGAAGATGGAATTGTTTAAAGCAGGTTTGGAAGTTTTCTTTAAGGTCCTGTAGGAACCAGTTTCCATCTCAGGTTCTTGATATTCATTTGATGATGATGATCAGCTCATAAACTTCATCATCTGTTTCCAGGTGAAAAGGAAATGTATTTAAATTGTGCTTTTTTGGACATACTTAATATATTTAAATTATACTGTACTAAGTTATACTGTACTAAGTTTTCAATTTTAAGCTATTTGCAATATGTTTAAATATATTAAATTGTGCTAAAATGGAACCACTTCAAGCACATTTAGTGCATTTAAGTGTATTTCTTTACAGTTCATTTAAAATATTCATTCATATTTCTTAAACTAGTTATCATTTATTAACTAGTATATTAGTATATCATATATATTAGTATATTATAGTATATCATATACTAACTCAAATATTATTTGAGGCTTAATTTTACTTGTTTACTTCAAGAACATTTCAATAGCATTTCAGCTCATTAGAAATATATTAGCATTACACTAATAGTTTATTATAAAGCTGTTTTAATCAGTATTCAAAATGATATATTAAAAGTGCAAAAGTAATTAAATATAAATGTGGAGACACACACACACTTTGAAATCAATAAAACTTTAATATAGTATCTTGTGTACATTACAAAATAAATACCTAGAGTACATTAGAAAAGTACAGTAGCAGATATAATCTCTTGAACAAAATACATTATAATAAAGATCAGTGAAATGCTATGGCAGAACTATATTATACACTTCTGTAGAACATTTCTGTTGTACCTGTATTACTGAAGAGTACACTATGAATATCACATCACTCAATAAATAATCCATCCGAGTTTGATCATCATTCTGAATATGATCTGGATGAAGTCTGACATAAACATGATTTTCTCTGCTTTTTGCTCAAAATGTTTGTTTTTATTATTAAACTTTCCCACTTTCAAGTGTTGTTAAAAAAAGGAATGCATTTTTTGTTTTTTTTTAAAGCAGAGTGTTGATTCTTTCTTTTGATATATTACATGTTCAGATATTCATACAACAGAATATTCTGTGGGTCGTGAAGCTTTAGTGAAAATGAGCAAAAACACTTGCGGGGAAAGAGTTATAAACGCTGAGTGAACTTTAAAACTGAAAGCATCAGATATAAAGCGTTCTCAGATTACTTCAGTCGTCGTAGTTGAGCCGAACCGTTTGTGAAAGTTAGACTGGTTTTTCACTCAAACCACCATTGGTAGTTAATTGTGTCTTTAAGGTAATTCCAGTTGCACACGTTGGATCAAATAGTTTGTCTGTAATCTCAGGCATTTCCTACATCAGATCCACAAGCTTTAAGATGTGTGTTTTACAGTGTGTGTGCAGTGAATGAAGAGCTCTTTAAACACGGCAGTGGAAACTTGTGAAACATCTGTCAGTCTGTGTGTTGCTCCACAAACTTCTGCTTTGACCTGCAGACGAAACACACACTCCTGTCAGTAACGTAAGTTCTTCAAGATTTACTCCTAGTTTAATAAACCACTGTACACTTGCAGCTGTGCTGGACTGAACATTCAGAACAACAGCATTCTTGCTTCTGTGATATTGTTCAAATGGAGGATTTCCAAACTTTAATCTTAGCAACAATCACACAGAAAACAAGTTATGTCATATATTTGTCCCTAATGTTTTTAATAAAGTAGTAAATAGTAAATACATGCATGTTTTTAAACTAATGACTGGTTTGTTATTTAGTGTTGCCTGTCAAGATTTCATGAAACAATGGGACAAAACGGCAGCATCAACGGATCAAGTGGAGTAGATTATGAAGATGAATGGAGACGTGAGATGAGGGAAAATCTCAATAAACTTCGGTCTGCAAACTCATTAATTATCAGTATAATTGCAGCCATTGAGATTCTAATCATGATCTTAACTCTGTTTGCGTTGTGTGCTCTTATCAAATCTAATCGCTCCACTCCAGTGTTTGTTATTAATTTGATTCTTTCAGATCTCATTCAGATCATTAGTAAATTAACGGAGACAATCACATGGTCAGGGGTTGCCACTATTGCATATTATGCATATTGGTATAGTTTGATTGCTGGTCTGTATTTTATGGCATGTGTTGCTTTTGAACGATATCTTCTGGTTTCTCATCCTGTCTGGTACAGATCTCATCATTCACTGAAAGTCTGCTGTGTCGTTTCTGTGATCATCTGGTTTGTTCCTCTGATCTTTGCAAACTTTAACTCTCGTTGGCTGTTTAGCGATCTGTCCCAATCGATCGCCTGTTTTATCCCCTACCCGATAATCATTCTGTGTTTTGTTGGCACTTGTCGCGGTCTTTCACGCGCAATATCACTCACTCCTCTAAAGCGGAGGAAGATTTTGGGCAGTTTGTTCCTGGTGCTTCTGACTTACACTTTTCTCATTCTCCCCTTCATAATCCTGACTTTTACTGGAGATAATTTGTACAGATACAGCTATAAATTGTTTCATATATTTTGGTATTTTTCTGAATATCTCCTGTTTCTGAACCCACTGGCTGACTGTGTATTGTACATGTTCTTGAGGCCTGATGTTAGAGGGTTAATGAAGTCTGTTCGCTGCTGTTGTAGAACTGACACACACCAGAGTTCGACACACAGCCGGGACGAACACTCTCGAGACAGTAGTGCAGCGTTTGCCTGCTGTGTTTCAATGCAAAAGCCTGCGTCTCGTTCACAGACCGCCTGCAGTTCAGTTTAAACATCTGCACTCAATAAATGAAGTCAATGTCATTCTTTTCACTCACACACCCTTCCTTTCTGTGACATTTAGCTTTATTAGAGAGAACTCTTGACTCATAAAACTCTAAACTCAATTGCTCTGTTTGCGCTCCATTAAACACATACAGTAAACAGAGTTTTATTAGAGATGTATTGATGTGCCGTTGATGCTTCTGCTGACGTTCTGTATCAGCAGGACTTTATCATACGATGGAGAGGAGGGTTGTATAAAGCACGGTTTATTCTCATTAATTCCCCCGATAGACTGACAGATCAACAACATCAAGTAGTTTAATGTCATAGTCTTGCTTGTGTTCCTAATGCATGTACATTATACTCTTTTACCAAATAACTCAAATTCACAGCACTTGAATATTGTGAGTTTAACTTCTATTGTTCTCCTCATCTGTAAATCGCTTTGGATTAAAGCGTCTGCTAAATGATTCAATGTAAATGTATTAAAAAGATGAAGATTGATAATGTGCATATGCCCTCATGTCGACCAAAATCTGGATAACTTTCTTTCTTCTGTGGAACATAAAACACAATATTTAGAGATTTCTTTGTCCATACATTAGAAGTCAGTGGACAGTTTCGGGTGAATTATCCCTAAAAAGACTTGATTTAAAGTGCACAGAATATATTAGAAGAGTACTAAGTTTATATACACATATTAACCAGAGCTTGCATGGAAATCAGAAGAGAGTTATGTGTAATATTGTTGTGTCTTTATAGAAGTGTTTCATGTGGAGTCAGAGACTGTCCTGTATTCTCTCTTCTGTCATTAATGTAATTAAAGAGCTCTCAGTTCTCCTGTATGTGTTTCTGTCTGTGATTATTTGACCAATAACAGCTGAGCTGAACTGAGAAGGTCCACTTCCAGAAGAGAGGATCCACTTGCTGACTTTAATGCAGAGACTCCACATGGAAAGAGCTCTCGCTCCGCTACAGTAAAGCCTTATTCCGCCTCTCCCACTGTTAATACTTCACTCTTCCGCATTTCCTCATCCGACTTCCGCTAAACTGACACGGCACATCCGCTAGCTAGTTCAGTAGTTAGAAGATTGTTTATAGCTAGCCAAAACTTTAGCGAAATGACAAATAACGTTAATACCGTAAATGTTTTAAATTGGGAGCACGGAGAAAGCTTCGTCTGATGATCAGATGGTCTCATGTTATCCCATCCATCGTCATTGTGAACGTGGGTAGACGATATGCAGAAGTGGACCCCACTTCAGGACCCCACTTCAGGACCCCACTTCAGGACCCCACTTCTAGGACCCCACTTCTAGGACCTCACTTCAGGACCCCACTTCAGGACCCCACTTCTAGGACCCCACTTCAGGGCCCCACTTCCAGGACCCCACTTCCAGGACCCCACTTCAGGACCTCACTTCTAGGACCTCACTTCAGGACCCCACTTCAGGACCCCACTTCAGGACCCCACTTCAGGACCCCACTTCTAGGACCCCACTTCTAGGACCCCACTTCAGGGCCCCACTTCCAGGACCCCACTTCCAGGACCCCACTTCAGGACCCCACTTCCAGGACCCCACTTCCAGGACCCCACTTCAGGACCCCACTTCAGGACCCCACTTCTAGGACCTCACTTCAGGACCCCACTTCAGGACCCCACTTCAGGACCCCACTTCAGGACCTCACTTCAGGACCCCACTTCAGGACCCCACTTCAGGACCCCACTTCTAGGACCTCACTTCAGGACCCCACTTCAGGACCCCACTTCAGGACCCCACTTCAGGACCCCACTTCAGGACCCCACTTCTAGGACCGCATTTCTAGGACCCCACTTCAGGACCCCACTTCAGGACCCCACTTCTAGGACCCCACTTCAGGGCCCCACTTCAGGACCCCACTTCAGGACCCCACTTCAGGACCCCACATCAGGACCCCACTTCAGGACCCCACTTCAGGACCCCACTTCTAGGACCTCACTTCAGGACCCCACTTCAGGACCCCACTTCAGGACCCCACTTCAGGACCCCACTTCTAGGACCGCATTTCTAGGACCCCACTTCAGGGCCCCACTTCAGGACCCCACTTCAGGACCCCACTTCTAAGACCCTAGGTTTTTAGTGACAACGCCACCTACCGAATTAGAGGACCAGCGAAGATGGATGACAATCAGAGTGAGTATCAAATCAGTGGAATGTTAACGTTGCCGATGTGATGGTGATTTGCTAAATAGTCTTTAATGCATAGCCATCGTATATTAGCCTCTAATGCTGTAAAATGAACTGTTAGCACAATAGGTGGTTTGCAGTCACGTGATTGTGATGACGCGCGAAATTCAGATGGAGGGCAGGAAGTGAAGAGCAGAATTATAATTGACAACATTGACCCCTCTTTTTCTTTGTGTTTAGAAAATGTTATATTTGGTTTTAATAATATTCCCTCAAATAAAAGGAAAGAGTACTATATTATAAATTTAATTTTAATTTTTGCTAAATTCCATATACATAAATGTAAGTACAGTAAAACCAAACCTTTGTTTTTGGTTCTTGAAAAAGAAATACAATTATATACCAAAACTATCTTTCATTCCCACAATAAGAAAGCAATTAAAACTATTTTGGTTTGTGAATCCTTTGATATTTTTATGTAATATTTAGCCTCCCCTGGCTGTCTTTTTTTTTTTTTTTGCTTATTTTTTTTTTCTCCATTTTGTATATATTGCAATTCTGACTACATTGACTTTGTTTGTTTGAAGTGCAATAAAAAAAAAGAAAAAAAAGGCAAAAAAAAAAAAAAAAAGTGAAGAGCAGAATGGACGAGATGGAGGAAAGTCCATACTGTACTACTTTAGACGCTATTATAAAAGAAAGATATAACAAAAGAATCGAAACATATATTGGACGTGATCTTTACGTTATGAAGAGGAGCGATTTTTCAACTGAATTGAAAGATTTGCCTGTAACGTTACGTTTGTCTTCAGTTACAGGGGTAATTTACCAAAGAAAAGAAGAAACAATTACTTTGACTTTACAAAGTTCGGAAACTGGTACGTTACACAAACATACTAGCCACATAAGTTGTATTAACTCACCTTTGACGAAGTGATCCCTGCACACACGGGCATTTTCCGATTCGGCTCCTCCCGACCGCAGACGTGGGCTTGCAAGCAGAGTAGGCGGCCAGCCGATTTTGCCGGGGCTTCAAAGTCCCGAATGCATTTTGAAATTTTGTTTATATGAAATATGAAACCGGACAATAGCCTATTGTAAACCTCCGAAATCATAAGTTGCCTTATTTCATTGTGCTATGGCTTTGCTGCTGTCTTTGACTGGTGATTGTTGAAATCTGTCTCACACAGAGACGCTCCACGTGAGTGATTTCAGCCTATCCTAGATTTCTCCAGGATTTGCGCGCAACAGCAAACAATCTCACAGCAATTCATTTTTTTTATAAATGACGCAGTCAGCAGCGCCGCACAGTCCTCTGTCAGATGAGATGTTGTCACGGTATATGTCCGAATATAAAACTCAGAAACACGAACTTTCCTGTCGTGTCAGCCGTGCGCTCGAGGCGCGCACTCTTCAAGATCACGCACTAATGCAATCAATACATCTAGCCTAAATCGTTCATTCTTTTAACTATAAGCAACCCAATTTGTCTAGATATGTAATATTATTTCCTTTGTATAATGAGCTTGTCTTTGTTTTAAATTATATTGTATTTTTATTGTGAGTGCATGTGAACTGCTGCACAGTCATGTGATTTAGTCAGCTTGATTAACATTATTACAATGTATTCCTATTTAACACAAATGCTCTTTGCTAATTATAGAAACTATAAGCAAAATTGAAAAGTTTGATCGATTTGAGCAACCATAAACGACGCAAAACATAGGCATTTTGAGTTTGTTATACATACAACCGGCGTAGCGTCATAGAACGTCTCTGAAAAGGTTCACGCCCACTTTTAGGGGAAAACAAACCGGCGAGCGCCATACACAGTCCGATAGACTGAGGACGTGTACTAACCCTTACAAACATGTAATTTGTATTTAAACATTTTTTTTCACACAGTAGGCTACCCCTATTATGCATTTGTATTTAATTAAAATTTTCCACACAGTATTTTGTATTTTTATTTTATTTTAAATACATTTCCATGTATTTATGCCCATCTCTGCCTGCCATCATCATCAATATCTTGCTGTTATGGAAATATCATGAATTACGGATGATGCTATCGAAAGCTAAATCAGGCTAGTTGTATGGCTGGACAGAAAAGTGCACTCAGTAGCTACTCTAAATATAAAGACATAATATTATACATTTAAAGATGTTTACTTCTTAAAACCGAAGTAAAAACATTCACTGGCTACCTGGGGCCTGTACCATGAAGGTAGCTGAACAAACTCGGGGTTACAGGATTAGTTTTGAGTTGACAAAACCAAACCGATGCAATCAGGCTTTATTGGTACCATGATGCAGCTCATCAACTTTCTCTGTCAACTCAGGCTTTGATCCTCAAGCTATGATTACTCCACGCGCGCGTGCACATAAAAGAGTGACGTCGACACTGAACAACCAATCGCGGGTCGCGATTTTTCCGCGGAGGAGCAAGAGATAATCATTCATAATTACGATGAATTTAAATATGTATTTCAAGCTCGAAACAATACGGTTTCTGCGGCCAAAGCAAGAGAAGACTGTTGGAGAAAGATTGCTGATTGTTAATGTGTAAGTTCAAATACGTTCTATATTTATGTAAAATTATGTATGTATGTGTAGCCTATACGTGTAATATAGCCTATAGCCTATTTTTATAATATATAAAAATGTGCATGTACCGGTACTAAGAAAAATTAATATTCATTGATTTTTAGATGCAACCCCAACTCCAAATGTTCTTGGCAGCAGATAAAGACAAAATATAAAAATATAATTCAAAGTGGTGAGTATTTACCACAACCTTTTATTACTTTTGTGAACATTTTATTACAAACACTTGTTTGCAGCAAACAGAAATAAAGAGTTAAATTCAGAAAACCAGAATACACTGGCGGAGGAGTTGTCTCTGAGTAGGCAATAAGGGACGGCCGATTATGGATGGGATTACAGGTGCTGTACAGTCTGACCCTGGTGCTGGCTCCTCTAAGCAAGTAACACTGGGTATGTGTGCAATACATTACTACTTTTTTTTAAGTTTTAAATATGGCTGACTGTATGTTCTGCAGGGAAATACAGTGTCCCTGTTGAAGCCAGCACACATACACAGTCTCGCACACAGAGGTCAGTATGCAGCAGACAGAACACCAAACATAACCTGCTTTACAACAGTTATGCTTTACAGTGGCCTATTTTTATTTATTAGGGTGGAGGAAATGATGAAGACACTCTGTCTGTGTGTTGCTGTGACAGTTGCTGATGTGAATGCACTGGGCTTTTTATTATGGCAAACATTTGAATGTGTGGCATAAAAAAGGGACTGGCCCTTACACATCTCTTTTATTGTAGGATTTTTCACAACCTGCCCCAGAAACTGAGGCCTCTACCTCAATGGGCTTCAGAAGAAATGTGTAAGGATTTAAAATCCTTGACATAAATTACAGTCAGTCCTGTGTTTGTAGGAAGTCAAGGAACTTTTTGTGATTTTGATGAGCCTCCAGAAAACTTGTAATGATCATGTTTGTGGTGGAATTATGTTTCAGGTGGAAACAGACTCAGTCAGGGCCCTGTACAAAAGGAGTCTCGAACTAGACTGCACACTAAAGGAGACTTGAACTAGACTGCACACTAAAGGAGCTGACTGTGAGCTGAGGAGGCTCCAAACAAAATCAAACAGCTGGATAAAACTGATCTCAGTATGTATATAGTTGTATATAGTATATATATATATATATATATATATATATATATATATTAGTATAACTTATTTAACCAAGTAACACTTTAGTATGAATATTTATTAATGCAACTTTCTCTTGCTCTCTTTCTCCCTCCCATCTCACAAAACCAATAAAACATATCTGCAGTTTCAATGTGCTTTTATTAAGTGTAATATTGTATGGTGATTGCATCTACATCTCCAGCTGGGTGGTCAAGTGTGATCGGCTCAGTTTCATCGGGGAGAAGCTGGTTTTGTGGTGTTTCTCGCTTCTTTCTACTGGTGGCTATATTGTGCAGAATGGCCCATGCAGCCACTATCTGTGATGCCCGCTCTGGTGACTCTGAAGCGCCGAACACAGTTGAAATGTGCCTTTAGGAGGCCAAAGGTCATCTCTATCTTCACTCTGGTTTTACTGAGGGCCACACTGAAGCGGTGCTGTGGCCCTGTCTGAGGGTCATGATAGGGGGTTATTGGGTAGGTTTTTCTAGCTCAGTTCAAATTAACAGTGTTTTGTATTGTACCAAATTTAACTTGCTTTCCTCAAAGCGCTGACACAACACAGAATCATGGGAAATTTGTAAGACAAGCACTGGAGCCAGGCCATTTGGCATCCAAACTTGATCATATATGTTCATGACCACAAGTCGTCTGCAGATGAAATGTTTAGTAAATCATTATATCTGTTAATGTTACTATTAATTTAAAGATTCATCTCACAGAAAATAATCATCTCACATATTCACATCATCTCTACCTGAACATTAAGGCTGTGATAGGACTTCCTATTAACATAATCTGCCTCATGTTCCCCTAGAGCAGTGGAGATTGGAGCAATAGACTGCATACATGTTGCAATGACTTGGGAATCCTATCATAAGATTAACAGAAGAATAATAAAAAAAAAGATTCAAAATAATTCTTAACATGTATTATATTGTATAGTACACTTGTGAAATTTGCTTAAAAAAAAAAAGTGTTCATGTGATGTCACCCTATCAATATATCTTACTGGCAATTTGATAAAAGCCCTCTTTTATGGACATGATCGATAAATGTCCAGGGAACACTAATGAAACTTTTCATGTACTCCTGCAGAGCGAGGACCACCTTGCGAATGGTTTGACAAACCGTGTTTTCCCCTATAGCTTCTGTGCGTCACCCACCGTGCAAGAATGTACCACTTGCAAAAAAAAAAAAAAAAAAAAAAAAAAAAAAAAAACGCAACGCAATACCATTTGCGGAACAGTAAGTGCATGAATTCGACGTGTTATGTGCGGCTCAAGAAGTTCGCAAAGATAAGAAATTCCTTCCGCGGAAAATCTGTATCTTTCATACAAGTAAATATCAGGAAAGGCAAAGGGTATCGTGGTTACGAAATTTACAGTTAAGTTCCCGGATGTGCCGGTTGTATGTATAGTAAGGTGGCCCTTATTTTTCAAGTTTTGATTTATAATTGTCTGACCCCCTCAAGTTGTTCCAATACATGAAAAAATAATTCAGGCAAAATATGAGCTCATTTGAACAATATTTAGAGGTGGCTCGATGACGTTGAAATTTTGTATAATCAGTTATTATGCTCAATTTGTGATAATTACCACTTGCCTAATTTTATCTAAACTATTTAAATTACATACTTGCTTATTTAATGGCAATTCTGAATTTACACCTATTTTGCACAAAATATATTCTATGCATTTCTTGCAGAAGCATAAATTGTGTTAACGACGGGCTAACGAAGCCACGTTCACAGAAATGCGTGGTGTTAAGAAACTCTGAACTATTGACTTTGAACTGTGCAAACTTAGTCCAGGCAAAGTAGCGTTTTACGACAGACTAACTGTAAAACAATTTTTTGCAGCTTAGATCATTTCTATGAGGTGTCCAGAACAACATACTAAGTCCTAAGAAATCCTAGTTGAGGAAATATGTTAAATTCTCATCAATCCGAGATGTGTGCCAATAAGGCCAGGCAACAATACACCCCAATGGGGCTATTTTTTTCCTTTACTCCTATCAAAATGAAACTTTACACAATGAAACTTTACATAGTAAAAGTATACATGAAAAGTAACTTTTTTTGTATTACAAGTTTCTTTTGAAATTAATTTGAATATGCACATGAGTGCCACACTTATTGAATATGTCCTAATTTGCATATAGGCAGAAACACCATTCATATGTATGACAAATACACCGACCCGATCTTCTTCCAATCATCCTTCTGCCAATGGGTGATGGCAATGCTGCTTTTAGACTGGCCTCTAACCTGAAAACTGCCTGGCTTGGTAGTACCTGCCAGGGGTAGACTATAACCCCACTGGTATAGTCTTCAGTTCTTCGGTAACAACAGGTAACAACAACATGGGGAGGTTTCTTTTTGATTTTTTGATTTTAGTTTAGTTTTTTTTCTTTAACTAACCTAGATATTGCTGTTGCTAGCTAAGTCTGGTGTGTGGCCCGCCTGGTCTGAAATACTTGCTAACTACAAAAAGAGAAGCAGTTTTGGTATCTGGCAAAATTATTTTAAAGAGCTGTAATGTCTGGAAAGTGTGTCTATCTGGTTTTTCATCTGTCTCCTGTGAGAGTGAATCGTTTAGTTGGTAAGAATGACTTCTGCCTGTAATCTCGTAATCTTACCAACAATACCAATCATTTGTCAAATCAAATCAAATCAAGTATATTTGTATAGCGCTTTTCACAATACAGATTGTATCAAAGCAGCTTCACAGTATTAAATTAAAATAAAATAACACAACAAGGTTTGTTTCTAGTGGAATTTATTGATTGATAGAATAAAATTAAATATCCCCAAAATATCCCCAACTGAGCAAGCCAAAGGCAACAGTGGCAAGGAACCGAAAAAACTTCATCAAGTGACCCAATGGAGAAAAAAAAAACCTTGGGAGAACCCAGGCTCAGTCGGGGGCCAGTTCTCCTCTGGCATTTATGAACTAGAGGCCGGATTGTAGTTTGAACTGTAAGATTAACAATATTATATGAATGCCTGGCTGAAGAGATGCGTCTTTAATCTAGTTTTAAACTGGGAGAGTGAGTCTGAGCAACGAACAGTATCAGGAAGACTATTCCAGAGTTTTGGAGCTAAATGTGAAAATGCTCTCCCTCCTTTGGTGGATCTGGATATCCTAGGTATGACCAAAAGCCTCGAATTTATTGATCTTAAAGTGCGCGATGGATTATAGGGCGATAGAAGATCCGTTAAATAGACTGGAGCTAAGCCGTTTAGGGCTTTATAAGTCAGTAGCAATACCTTGTAATTAATACGGAACTTTATAACTTTATTTGTAAATCTACCAGCCCAAAATTTAATCTCACCACATTACTAATGACTAAGATGGCTATTCTGACTTTCTTCTGATGTTATCTGTGGGAGAATGTCATTAGGTAAGGCTTGTTCGCAAAAAAAAAAGAAAAAAAGAAAAAGAATTTAGAAAGCAACTGGAGGCAAGATTGTGCAATCAATTCTTAAGGTCAATATAAGTATTTTTGTGGCAAGTGACTTCAAATGTATTGTGTTTATTCATAGGTTAACTTACTGATTGGACATGAATGTGTTTTTGGCCCCTGTTTTTTCTACTTGTGACTTTATGGTTTCTTGGCCATAAGTCAATTAGGCCTAGTGTTGAGCTCATTTGCATATTTAAAATAGATTTTTCAAAGAAACTTGTAAAACAAAAATGTTACTTTTCATGTATACTTTCACTGTGTAAAGTTTTATTGTGGTAGAAGTAAAGGAAAAAATTAAGCCTATGCGGGTGTATTTTGGGCATATTCGAATAGTGTATAGCTCATTTGCATATTCAAATTCATTTTCAAAGAAACTTGTAATACAAAAAAATTTGACTCTTCATGGGTACTTTCATTGTGTAAAGTTTCATTTTGATAGGAGTAAAGGAAAAAAATAGCCCCCTTGGGGTGTACCGTTGTCTGGCCTTATTGGCACACATCTCAGATGGATGAGAATTTAACATATTTCCTCAACTAGGATTTCTTAGGACTTTTAGTATGTTGTTCTGGACACCTCATAGAAATGATCTAAGCTGCAAAAATTATTTTACAATTAGTTCTATTTTTGGCTCCAAAATTAGTTACTTTGCCTGGACTAAATGTGAAAAGATGCGTATCATCAGTTATCTTACAATAGTCAAATGTATGTTGTGTAAGATATATTTGGTTAAATAATTAATATAGTACTCACATTGAACTGTGATCAAGTAATAGGCTATGTGATTTGATGAATACTGCAAACTGTGTATAGTATTGAATACAATGCTCAATGCTAAACGTTTTAGAATGAAGAATTTTGCTGACTTGTAGAATTGCCTACACAAACAGCGAACTTTGATGTGCTTGAGCTACCTCTAAATATTAATATTTTTGCCACATTTTTTTTCTGGGGTGTTTTTAGCATAAATGGAACAAATCTAGCGGGTCAGGCTGCAGAAAAACGGAAAAAAATATTTTTTGTACATTTAAGGGCCACCCTAATGTATAGTGCTTCCTAAATGTAGCACAACACTTCCTGCCCTCCATCTGCATTTCGCGCCATGGCAACGCAGTGACGTCATATGCAAACAAGCTATATAGAAGCGACGCGGCGCGCTCATTTTTCCAGGCGCGCCTGTTCATGGTTGCATAGCAACGACAGACTCCACGGGAGAGCAAGAGTTTGTGGAAAGGAGAAAGCGGTACAAACTGCGAAATTGATATCGAGAACTGTGGATTTTCACTGGTATTGGTAACGAATACTGAAATTTTACAGTAAAAAAAACAAACAAAACAAACATTTGATTGATATCCTTATTTATGTATCGTATATGTGTGTGCACTCTGTGGTAACTAAGATCTTTTAAATATGAAATTTAAAATTAGAGAGTAGAACATGTTCAAATAAATGTTCCTTATTTAATTCACCTCTCTTTCTCTCTCTTAGGAGTCAGTGATGATGTTGTCCATGAAGTTCTGTCTATGTGATTCACGTCATGAACAAATTTGTTTTTGTGTGTGTTCAAGTTCAGTTGTTATATATTATTTTGTAAAATATACACAATCTTAAATCTACCCCCAGAGTCATCCTTGTCCTCCCTCTGTACTTGAAAATGTGGTGAATCTAGTGACTGAAAAGTTTCCACCTTAGAAACATTGCTAAGCTACGTAACATGCTATCAGTTTCTGATGCAGAAAGGTTAATTCATGCATTCGTGACCTCGAGACTAGATTACTGTAATGCTTTATTAGCCGGTTGTCCTGCGACCTCAATAAACAAGATACAGTTAGTCCAAAATGCAGCCGCTAGAGTTCTTACTAGATCAAGAAAATATGATCATATAACACCGATTTTATCATCACTACATTGGCTACCTATAAAGTCCTGTATTAATTACAAGGTATTGCTACTGACTTATAAAGCCCTAAACGGCTTAGCTCCAGTCTATTTAACGGATCTTCTATCGCCCTATAATCCATCGCGCTCTTTAAGATCAATAAATTCGAGGCTTTTGGTCATACCTAGGATATCCAGATCCACCAAAGGAGGGAGAGCATTTTCACATTTAGCTCCAAAACTCTGGAATAGTCTTCCTGATACTGTTCGTTGCTCAGACTCGCTCGCCCAGTTTAAAACTAGATTAAAGACGCATCTCTTCAGCCAGGCATTCATATAATATTGTTAATCTTACAGTTCAAACTACAATCCGGCCTCTAGTTCATAAATGCCAGAGGAGAACTGGCCCCGACTGAGCCTGGGTTCTCCCAAGGTTTTTTTTTTCTCCATTAGGTCACCTGATGGAGTTTTAGGTCACCATTAGGTCACCTGATGGAGTTTCAGGTCATCATTAGGCCGCTTGATGGAGTTTTTTCGGTTCCTTGCCACTGTTGCCTTTGGCTTGCTCAGTTGGGGATATTTGGGATATTTAATTTAATTAATCAATCAACAATACTATTGATCAGCATTACCAAACGTGGACGTTTTCCACTAGAAACAAACATTGTTGTATTATTTTAATTTAATACTGTGAAGCTGCTTTGATACAATCTGTATTGTGAAAAGCGCTATATAAATAAACTTGACTTGACTTGATATTTTACTTGAGTTATTATATTATGCTACTTAGACCCAATCATTTCTCAACATTCCTAGGAACCAGGTTTAATTGCAATAAAGAAAGTAGTATTTGGGTGTAATAAAACTTAAAAAAACCCTCTAATGTAGTTAAAACTGGGTGGAAATACTGCCTTGGTGGCACTTTTTTCGGTCTTCCAAAACTAGGGTCCTAGAAATGCGTTCCTGGGACTGGGGTCCTGAAAATGCGGCCTCCGAGACTGCAGACTGCAGACAGATAATATTGAACCTATTTAACTACTTCCTCCTGTCATCAGGAGTTGATGGAGCAGCAATGAAAAATTATAAAGTACTGAGGCCTGTCAATATTTACACAGTGAGAAAGTGGGTCGTGTACTCTTACACAGTGAGGGTGATTTCGTCTCTTTAAAGCAGACTAGTGCAAAATGCCCGTGCAAAATCAGTTTTTGAGTGTGTTTTTAGTAATTGTTGGTTTGGTGTGTTTGAGTGCTCATTGTTACAATTACAAGTTCAGTGACATTTTTATATGTGCATGGTAGAAAGCACAAAGTGAACTCTGAGAAAACGCTATGCTTGAGCAAACAGTTTGTGAATAGGCTGATGCCCGTGCAAAATCAGTTTTTGTGAGCTGATCGAAAAAGTTCAGGAGATATTTCTTAGCGACGGCTGATTTCAACAGTTTCAATATGATAAAAAATTACTTTTATATTGATTCAATGGATTAATTGCATTTTGAAAAAAAAAGTGTCATGAATTTATTGCATTTTTGGGGAAATAATCCGTTTATCTGGATTTGAATTTTTTAAATGTTATTATAACCTAAAGATGCTATGTGAAAGTTTGAAACAGAAAATAGTGGTTTTCATCTTGCCACTTTCTTGGTAAAGAAAACACATTTTTACTCAAATGAATCAAAATGGATTTATCATGGATTTATCACGTTTTGGAACCAAACTATAATATTCAAAAGTAAACAGTGTAGCTGACAGAGTGTAAACCACAACCTTCTAAGTGCTTCTTTTACTGTTATTTTTAACGATATATTTTGCATTTCTCATCCAAACAACGTCAAACTTGGCACTGCACTTACTCGTGCCCGTGGCGAGACACCTGTCGAGTTTGAAATCCATCGGACTAACGGTTCGAGAGATATGCGGTTAACACACACACACACACACAGACAGACAGACGTTTCTGTAATTTATAGATAGATGTGACCCAGCCAGTCGAGCAGTCCAAACCACTCTGCGTGGGGCTAGTTAGTCACAGGGACCAGTGGAGACGACTGGATGCTCGAGCAGCGCTGCTTTGGGAAGGTCCTGTAGCCACGCAGACTCTGTATTATCGAAGGTAAGACTATCACACTGTAGCGAAACCAGCTCAGATGAGGGGAATGTATAATTAATAATCAACAATTAATCATATGTTATGAGCCATTATTACCTACACATTTTAAATCACTCAAAAAGGGAATACATAGCCTGTATATTTGTATCTGGGTAATATAGAAATGATACTTGCACGGGACTTTGTTGCTGACGAGAATGCGTGTGTGTGAGTGTCCGTCTCTGGTGTGTCCGTCAGTGGGAAGCGTTCTCCGGAGCGCGTGTCGCCCGAACGGTCGTAAGCGGAGTTGCCAGAAACTCAGTTTAAGTCCGTTTCACTCGTAGGTAGAAATGAATGAGCACGAGACTAAAACAAGGCAAGACATAAAACAAAACTCGGAGAGAGGACAAACTTAGATGGACAAAACAAACTTGAAGAAAACTAAAGCTTGAAGAAGCGAAACGAAGAGCGACGAAAACAAGAAGAGCGCGAACATGAACATAGTCTGTCCCTTTGCGGGATGAACTGACCAATACACTTTATAATATCTTGCAACGTTCGTGTGGTTAACATAAGTATGTTAATGTTATAAATGTATATATTTATGTATATTAACATGTGTTTGTGACATATACACAGCTGATGACCATCGGCAGGCTAAGTATCTTGTCAAATCTCTTGTACAGTGCATGGAGTAAGGTAAGTGAATGGAGTCCAGGTAAGTACAGTGCATGGAGTAAGGCAAGTGAATGGAGTCCAGGTAAGTACAGTGCATGCATAATTATTAAGCAGTTCGATTTTCTGATCTTTTTTTTTTTTTAAGCATATTTTACCAATTCCAAACCACATCAATCCTAATAACTACTATTTTAGGTGTGCATAATTATTAAGCAGGTTTTCTTTCTTCGGCACATTCTGAGTTTCTGAATCATATCGAAGGACATTGGGCTGTTTTCAGCGGGTCATCGTCACTCGACCTCTCAGTTCCATTATCTACTGAAGTTTGGGTCAAACTTTCAAGTTCAGATCGTACACCTGAAACATTCTCCTTTTTCAGCACGAGTTCTTTAAAGGCTGGTACAGAACTTTTAATCACATTCACACTTCTTTAGTCAAAGTCTTTGCGGTAATTTGAACTTTTCTTTTAAGACAGTTTTAAGACATTAATGCTGTTCAAGTTCAACATCCGCACCAGTTTCACTGTCTTAATACGAAACACTCGAAACACTTTCCGAAACAAGCAAACACAAGCCAAAGCAACACACATCATCGCAAATGTTTCGCCATTTACATGGATTCACAAAAGCCCAGCAGTTTAGACAACGATTCATCAAACACACCAACAACACTTCATCAACCAACGAACAGCGTTCATCAAACACACCAACAGCAAATACTGCCAAACCATTTCACATCACCCACAAACACAAGCAAAGACATAAGAACCCAGTGTCCTACCGGTTCCACGGCAGCAAACATGTCCAAAGACGTCGGTCCTGTTGTTTTGTCCAAATCCAGTCGTGCAATAATCCTTCTCATCAAGACAATCCAGAGCAATTCCTGTACATCCAGTCTCTTCCTTTAACCCAAAGTCAACTCATGCATGCATATGCAACGCTATGTTCACGAACAAACCTTGGCTACTGTACTGGGAATTGTAGAGACACAATAAACAACCCAAAGCCACTGAGGAGCTGAGTTCAGGAATGACTTCTGTGACACACTGACACACACACACACACACACACACTACAGGTGTTTAACCCCACATCATTAATCACACTCCCCTTCTGCCCTCGGTCACATGACATTCACATCACATGACTCCAACAGGGACCATGACAGATTTGTAAAAAATCATCAAAATGGAAGGCGGGCAAAGAGTTAAATAAAAATATATTAGAAATCTTCCTGAAATTGTGCCATTCTGCTCCTAGAAGATCTAGTCCTGATATAAAGTAACGCTGTTCTGAATAAAGCTGTTCCTGTATTGTGGAATGTAACGCACTGTATTGACCAATCAGCATCCAGAACCGGAACGGTGCAGATGAAGCCTAACCTTTACTGATCCGTCCTCCATATTTCAGATGATGATCCAGTGTGTGTTTATGTGAGAACATGGAGGGATTTCCAGAGGAACTAAAGACACATTCAGAATCATGCGCTGGTCTGTGTTCCAGCAAACTCAACGAGGTCTCAGATAAAATATACAAATATATATATATATATTTACAAAGGGTTAAATGAGTTTCCATGTTCAGCCGGTCCTCTGATCTCGTCTCCATAAAGCCTCACGGCAGCATTACTCTGGGATTCGGTGCCTGTGTCCTCAGATCATGATCTTACTGCCTTAAAATGTTGAATAATATCAGTTTTAAACCTGTCTTAGTCATAAATAGTTAAAACACCATTAAAACACCATTTAAACTCTAAGCGTATTGAAGTTGATAAAAAAAAAGAGATTTTAACAGCATTTTGAACCGTCATATATCAGCATCTCCCACTGATCCCAGGCCTGTGCTTCACAACTGCATGATAAATACAACACTTACTATATATGCTTTTTTCATTTTTTTTTACATTGTATATCAGTGATGATTCACTCTAATGTATTTTTTTCCAATTATTTAATGTAATAATTGAATTTAATAATGATAATTAACATTTATTTTAACAATTATAATCTAGGTTTTTAGCCATCATCCACCCTGTTATTTCTGACTACTTTCCCTTTAAATTAAAGTTGGAAAAAAATTAAATGACATAATATCATAACAGAGAGGACACTGACAGTGAACATAGTGATAGTCAAAGTCATTTATGTTTAAAGTTGAAGAAGTGTCGACCTATTTAAAGTTCACTGGCAATGTTTTACATATTTCCCATCTAAATCCAGTCAAATAAAGTAACTCTAGGGTTGTAACTGAAATCATACATACATTCTTTTTACCACTTGTCCACTTGTTATTAATTTGTCCACCCTGTTATTATTCTGTCTGCCCTGTTAAGCAGTTTTCCATAATAATTTCATAAAATGAGCATAAAAAATAAAAAATATACTAAAGATTCAGTGACAATGAAAATCTACTAGAGTGTCAATAATGTACAACTTTAAAAAATGCCTTAGTTTTAGGCGTTTGTATCTGTCTCTGACAGGGTGGACATGTTTGATCTTCCATTTCATTAATTTTGTTTAATAAATGGTTACATATTTGTACCTGAGCTTGACCAAAATATATATTTCAAATGTTTGATGTAGATGAAGATGTTCTTCCTCAGTGTTTCTGTCTCGTTCTCCAGCACAAACATCTAAACATTCTTAAATCAAGAGACATTTACTGGAGAAGCACAATTACTGAAGATATTAAGTCTTATTTTCAGAAATAATGCTTATGCTAAAACAAGAACAAATATCTTGTTTTTCCTTTGAATTAAGTTTGTTTTTCCCAGTGGCAGACATTTTTTGTGTCATTAAAAGCACTTAGTTTTGATGTTTTGTTTTTTCCTGAAAATAAGACTTAATTTCTTCAGTAATTTTGCTCCTCCAGTAAAAGTATCTTGATTTAAGAATGTTCAGATGTTAGTGCTGGAAAATGAGACAGAGGACGCACAAATTATGACAGAAAACTCGCAATTTCGATTTTTTAAAAACTTTTTATCAAGTAATTACTCGACTTGACTATGACTTACCAAGGCATGTTTTCCCCCTATGTGTCATAAATGTGCTTCCAGAGACCATCAGATCAGACATATGCGATGCATCTCTGGCTGACAGTGTGGATACTGCTGTAAATATACAGTAAACACAGTAAAAGCAATATGATTGTTGGAGTGAAAGCAATAAGCTTCTCTCCCGCAAAACCAGCGATCGTTAATGTGTCAATCAGGGGTGCGTTTCCCGAAAGCACCGTTGGCCAACTATGGTCGCAAGTTCATCGCAATGTCCACTGAACTCTATTGGTAACGAGGGAACTTGCGACCATAGTTGGCTAACGATGCTTTCGGGAAACGCACCCCAGATCGAAAGCAAAGATCCATCAAATCAACTGTTGATTTTCATTAATTAGCTCAGTACAGGAGAGCTCGTGTTTGTATGTCGCCGCCTGCTGGACACACGCAGAACTACCGCCATTATCACTGACGCTGAAGCTTGAAAGACATCACTATAATGATGTACCCGCAACAAACGTCTTTATTTGACCATGACCGAGTGTTTGACCTTCAGAAGAGAAGAGTGTAGGAGAAAAGCCCATGGAAAGTGAATGTGAAGCACGTGCTGCGGTCATTAGCTTAATTCAGCGTGTCACCGCTAGGTGGCGGCAGAGACCGGCTGTCGCTGAACATCCATATTTCAGGAGGATAACAAATGATCATTTCTGACAACACAATCAACAACGAGATTTCCCACAATAAAAAAAAAGCTATTGTGAAGGTCATTCTTTTCATTTTTTTTAAACTAAAATGCAAAACCATATTGGCAAGACAGCATGCATAAATCATCACTCGAGAATGAGTATTAGAAGTCTACATCAATAAATACTGGTTTATTTAGAGCTACAGTAATCCTCTGTTCACATCAAAATATGTGCATGAAAAGTAAAAGAATCTGTGAAGAACATGAGCGTAATCACAGTTCATCTCAGAATCACTGAACGCACTCACTACAGAGAACTGGAGAACAACATTGATTTCACTGGCCTTCGGGATGAGAGAGACAGAGAGAGCACTAGCTGTAGATAAATAACAAAGAAATAGATAAAAAATAGGGAAAAAATGTGCTTTAAAAATTAATCAAATAAATAAAAAAGTAAATAAATTAGATTAAAATGGGTTAGGATTGGTTGTTTTATTATTATTATTATTATTCTGTTCTGTACAGCACTTTGGTCAGCCTTGGTTGTTTTTAAATGTGCTTTATAAATAAATATTGTATTGTATTGTATTGTAAAATACATAAATGACTAAAATTAGTGTTTAAAATAATAGTAATAAAAAAATAAATAGATAAAAATAGAAATATATAATGTAATTAATTAATTAACTATTTATTTAAATAATACGATTAAAACAAGAAAATAAATTAAATTAAAATACATAAATGAATAAAATGAGTGTTTAAAAATATATTATAAATAAATAAATAAAACAAAGAAATAAAAATAGAAAAACATCCAATAAAAATAAATAAATCATTTATAGTAAGATTAAACCAAGAAAATAAATTAGATTAAAATGCATAAATAAAATGAGTGTTTTAGATTTAGATAAAAATTAAATAAATAAACAAAGAATACATTTAGCAGTACATTAATTAAGAGGGTAGAAAAAATGTATAATAATATATAACTTAATGGAAACTAATTTGTGTTTATAAAAGACAGATAGCTTGTGAATGTTCGCCTCACATGATCATGTTTGTATATACGCATGTATTCCCACATTAAGTACGTCTGATAGGAACCCTGCGATCCCGAGATCCGGCTCATATGGAGGTGTAGTGCGGCCCGTAGGCGCTGAGCCGGATCTTCTCCCGCAGGATGATGTTGACCGGCGCGTGCTGGAGGAGGTTCCTCTGGCTCTCCTGAACCAGCCGTCTGTACCTGCGGTTGGCGACCCACACCTCACAGCGAGGGAAGAAGACCAGGCCTGTGGTCACCAGCACCACCAGACAGGTGAGCAGACCCAGGACAGCGAAGCAGAGGATCTGGCTGCGGGTCACCAGCGGAGCGGACACCGGCACCGGCCGGAGGAGCTTGTGGAGCGCCGGAGCCGAGAAGCGCTGGGCTTTAACTCTGGGCTTCTGCTTCAGCTTCCTGACATGAAGTTCACAGGACGGGCCGGTGAATCTCGGCAGGCAGGAGCAGCGGATCCCGCTAACACACCGGCCTCCGTTCAGGCACGGATTGGGCTCGCAGACGTCCAGCTGGATCTCACAGAACGATCCGGTGAACCCAGCGGGACACAGGCAACGGCTGGCGGAGCAGGACCCTCCGTTCTGACAGCGGGAGCTGCGGACCACAGGACACGCATCATCACACTGGATAAATCTGTACTGTAGAAATAAACATAACTTTATATGATGCATCTAATGCAGTGAAGACTTGTTGTGACGACTGTTTTTGTTAGTCTAAGGTCGCACACTTGATGGATTGCTCTTGAGTTCTGTGTAAAGGTCAGATAAGATCGATCGATGCGAACACTAATTAATGCCAGCGCTGGATAATCTCAGGTCTCAGGAGCAGCTTTGTGTGTGAATATTTCTGTGGACTAGTGAACATGCTCTTCT
Source organism: Abramis brama (assembly GCF_963993115.1). NCBI lineage: Eukaryota > Metazoa > Chordata > Actinopteri > Cypriniformes > Leuciscidae > Abramis > Abramis brama. The sequence continues at coordinate 35,036,850 of NC_139983.1, read as the reverse complement.
CTCCACACACGTGTAACAGAGGAAAGAGTCGTCAGTGTTACCCGTCTCCAGCAGAGCAAACACACGCATGTCCTCCGTCCGTCTCCACACAGGTGGAGTTTCCCCAGCAGGGCTGCGATGAACACGGGCGAACGTCTGAGAGGAAGAGCAACACATCCACTGTTACCGTCACACACACACACTCATACGGCACACACACACACTCATGCTGTGCTGGAGAATATTGTGGCATGCTGGATTATCAGTCTATTTAAGAGAACTCTGTTCAGCTCTGTTGATTCTCTCAGTAAACCGGAAACGCTCCCAGAACCTTTAGCTGACGTTCTGGCGAGGTTCTCTTATAGTTATGAGAAAATTACATATTCAAAATTATTTGGTCTTTAATAATGTTCTCAAAATATTAACACAAATGTTCCCAGCAAGCAATATCCGTCATTTCTCCGTCTCGGTTAACTATAGACCCGGTTTAGTCCAGCTTTGAGTAACACACTTCTAGACAAAATAACCTTGAGTTTGTTACATGTCGTTTTGGCCAAAATAACTTGCGAGATGTGTGATATTCCATCATGTAGGCGAAGTAAACAGTGATTACAAGGTGTCTGGTTTCATTTCTCCACTCATTTCATTTCCTTGTTATCAAAGTGATGAGCAGTGTGATGGTTTAGACGTCTATTAAATTTTATTTACGTCTATTAGACGTCTTTTGCTGAGTTATTTAAACATGATTTATGGAATGTACTGAAACATTTAACTTTTTTAAATACTAGTTTCATAACATTTAGAGAACGTTCAAAAGTAACGTTCACATAATGTTTAAAATAATGATATAATGGAATGTTCCAAGCAAAACTTTTTAAAAACATACTTTTGGACTTTTGAACATTCAGAGAACATTCATGAATAACGTTTTAATAACTTGATGAGAATGTCAGCCAAACGTTTGTAGAACATATAATTTGACAGCTGAGTTTATAATGTCCAGTACACTGCACAAATATCTAAACATTCTTAAATCAAGATACATTTACTGGAGGAGCAAAATGACTGAAGATATTAAGTCTTGTTTTATGAAAAGTGTCGAAAAAGTAATTGATTTTATGCTTAAAACAAGAAAAAATATCTGTCAGTGGGTTTAGAAAAATAAACGGGAGTTTTCCTTTTGAATTAGGCTTACTGGCAAATATTTTTCTTATTTTAAGCATAAACATACTTAATTTTTATGATATATTGACTTCAGATGACACTAACTCTGAATCAACATGCACCAATGCTACATTTCTCTAAATATCATTTGTTAACAAACAAGTATTCATTACTTCAATGAGCTCATTGTTTCTGCATTAAATTATTACATTGTTTAAATTAATACCTTTACCTAATTTTGATTTTGTATATGTACATTTCTGAAATACATAACTTAGACAGTTCCCTCTGATAACAGATCACTCTAATCACTGCAATGTGGACTCATGCATTTTCTGTAAAGCTGCTTGATGTGTGTTGTGAAGCCCTGAGGAAGACTCTGGTGTTTCGGACCTCGATCGCAGCGCGCTCCCGTCCAGCCGCGCTCACAGATGCACTGGCCTGGTTCCTCACAGGTCCCATGCACACAACCGACCAAAGGAACACACTGATCACACGCCGGCCCGCGCCAGCCGGACCTGCACCTGTAAATCACACACAACACCTGCCTTTACACACACACCAACACCTGCCTTTACACACACACCAACACCTGCCTTTACACACACAACACCTGTCTTTACACACACACACACACACACACACACACACACAACACCTGTCTTGACACACACAACACCTGCCTTTACACACCAACACATGTCTTTACACACACCAACACCTGCCTTTACACACACACCAACACATGTCTTTACACACACCAACACCTTCCTTTACACACACACCAACACGTCTTTACACACACCAACACCTGCCTTTACACACACACCAACACATGTCTTTACACACACCAACACCTGCCTTTACACACACACACCAACACATGTCTTTACACACACCAACACCTGCCTTTACACACACCAACACCTGCCTTTACACACACCAACACCTGCCTTTACACACACAACACCTGCCTTTACACACACCAACACGTCTTTACACACACAACACCTGTCTTTACACACACACACACACACACACAACACCTGTCTTTACACACACCAACACCTGCCTTTACACACACACCACCTGCCTTTACACACACACCAACACCTGCCTTTACACACACAACACCTGCCTTTACACACACACACACACACACCAACACATGTCTTTACACACACCAACACCTGCCTTTACACACACCAACACCTGCCTTTACACACACACACCAACACCTGCCTTTACACACACCAACACCTGCCTTAACACACACACACCAACACCTGCCTTTACACACACCAACACCTGCCTTTACACACACCAACACCTGCCTTAACACACACCAACACATGTCTTTACACACACACACCAACACCTGCCTTTACACACACACACCAACACCTGCCTTTACACACACCAACACCTGCCTTTACACACACCAACACCTGCCTTAACACACACCAACACATGTCTTTACACACACAACACCTGTCTTTACACACACACACACACACACACACACACACACACACAACACCTGTCTTGACACACACACCATCTGCCTTTACACACACACCACCTGCCTTTACACACACACCAACACCTGCCTTTACACACACAACACCTGCCTTTACACACACACACCAACACATGTCTTTACACACACACCAACACATGTCTTTACACACACCAACACCTGCCTTTACACACACAACACCTGCCTTTACACACACACACCAACACCTGCCTTTACACACACACCAACACATGTCTTTACACACACCAACACCTTCCTTTACACACACACCAACACACGTCTTTACACACACCAACACCTGCCTTTACACACACACCAACACATGTCTTTACACACACCAACACCTGCCTTTACACACACCAACACCTGCCTTTACACACACACACCAACACATGTCTTTACACACACCAACACCTGCCTTTACACACACCAACACCTGCCTTTACACACACCAACACCTGCCTTTACACACACAACACCTGCCTTTACACACACCAACACATGTCTTTACACACACAACACCTGTCTTTACACACACACACACACACACACACACAACACCTGTCTTTACACACACCAACACCTGCCTTTACACACACACCACCTGCCTTTACACACACACCAACACCTGCCTTTACACACACAACACCTGCCTTTACACACACACACACACACACCAACACATGTCTTTACACACACCAACACCTGCCTTTACACACACCAACACCTGCCTTTACACACACCAACACCTGCCTTTACACACACCAACACCTGCCTTAACACACACCAACACATGTCTTTACACACACAACACCTGTCTTTACACACACACACACACACACACAACACCTGTCTTGACACACACACCATCTGCCTTTACACACACACCACCTGCCTTTACACACACACCAACACCTGCCTTTACACACACAACACCTGCCTTTACACACACATACACATACACATACACACACACCAACACCTGCCTTTACACACACACACACCCACACCTGCCTTTACACACACAACACCAACACCTGCCTTTACACACACAACACCAACAACTGCCTTTACACACACACACACACACACACACACACAACACCTGTCTTGACACACACACCATCTGCCTTTACACACACAACACCTGTCTTGACACACACACACACACACACACACACAACACCTGTCTTGACACACACACACACACACACACACACACACAACACCTGTCTTGACACACACACCATCTGCCTTTACACACACACCACCTGCCTTTACACACACAACACCAACATCTGCCTTTACACACACAACACCAGCACCTGCCTTTACACACACACCAACACCTGCCTTTACACACACAACACCTGCCTTTACACACACATACACATACACACACACCAACACCTGCCTTTACACACACACACACCCACACCTGCCTTTACACACACAACACCAACACCTGCCTTTACACACACCACCACCAACAACTGCCTTTACACACACACACACACACACACACACACACACACACACACACACACACAACACCTGTCTTGACACACACACCATCTGCCTTTACACACACAACACCTGTCTTGACACACACACACACACACACACACACACAACACCTGTCTTGACACACACACACACACACACACACACACACACACACACAACACCTGTCTTGACACACACACCATCTGCCTTTACACACACACCGCCTGCCTTTACACACACAACACCAACATCTGCCTTTACACACACAACACCAACACCTGCCTTTACACACACACCAACACCTGCCTTTACACACACATACACATACACACACACCAACACCTGCCTTTACACACACACACCAACACCTGCCTTTACACACACAACACTAACAACTGCCTTTACACACACAACACCAACAACTGCCTTTACACACACACCAACACCTGCCTTTACACACACACACCAACACCTGCCTTTACACACACACCAACACCTGCCTTTACACACACCAACACCTGCCTTTACACACACACACCAACACCTGCCTTTACACACACAACACCAACACCTGCCTTTACACACACAACACCAACACCTGCCTTTACACACACCACTACCAACAACTGCCTTTACACACACAACACCAACACCTGCCTTTACACACACAACACCTGCCTTTACACACACCACCACCAACAACTGCCTTTACACACACAACAACTGCCTTTACACACACACACCAACACCTGCCTTTACACAAAACACCTGCCTTTACACACACACACACCAACACCTGCCTTTACACACACAACACCAACACCTGCCTTTACACACACAACACCTGCCTTTACACACACCACCACCAACAACTGCCTTTACACACACACACACACACACACACACACACACAACACCTGTCTTGACACACACACCATCTGCCTTTACACACACAACACCTGTCTTGACACACACACACACACACACACACACAACACCTGTCTTGACACACACACCATCTGCCTTTACACACACAACACCTGTCTTGACACACACACCATCTGCCTTTACACACACACCACCTGCCTTTACACACACAACACCAACACCTGCCTTTACACACACAACACCAACACCTGCCTTTACACACACACCAACACCTGCCTTTACACACACCACTACCAACAACTGCCTTTACACACACAACACCAACACCTGCCTTTACACACACAACACCTGCCTTTACACACACACACCAACACCTGCCTTTACACACAACACCTGCCTTTACACACACCAACACCTGCCTTTACACACACAACACCTGCCTTTACACACACAACACCAACACCTGCCTTTACACACACATACACCAACACCTGCCTTTACACACACAACACCTGCCTTTACACACACAACACCAACACCTGCCTTTACACACACATACACCAACACCTGCCTTTACACACACAACACCAACACCTGCCTTTACACACACAACACCAACACCTGCCTTTACACACACAACACCTGCCTTTACACACACCACCACCAACAACTGCCTTTACACACACAACAACTGCCTTTACACACACACACACACACACACACACACACACCAACACCTGCCTTTACACACAACACCTGCCTTTACACACACCAACACCTGCCTTTACACACACACCACCTGCCTTTACACACACAACATCAACACCTGCCTTTACACACACAACACCAACACCTGCCTTTACACACACACCAACACCTGCCTTTACACACACATACACATACACACACACCAACACCTGCCTTTACACACACACCAACACCTGCCTTTACACACACAACACCAACACCTGCCTTTACACACACAACACCAACAACTGCCTTTACACACACACCACCAACAACTGCCTTTACACACACACCAACACCTGCCTTTACACACACACACCAACACCTGCCTTTACACACACAACACCAACACCGGCCTTTACACACACAACACCTGCCTTTACACACACCACCACCAACAACTGCCTTTACACACACAACACCAACACCTGCCTTTACACACACAACACCTGCCTTTGCACACACCACCACCAACAACTGCCTTTACACACACAACAACTGCCTTTACACACACACACCTGCCTTTACACACACCAACACCTGCCTTTACACACACAACACCTGCCTTTACACACACAACACCAACACCTGCCTTTACACACACAACACCTGCCTTTACACACACCACCACCAACAACTGCCTTTACACACCAACACATGCCTTTACACACAACACCTGCCTTTACACACACCAACACCTGCCTTTACACACACAACACCTGCCTTTACACACACACACCAACACCTGCCTTTACACACACAACACCAACACCTGCCTTTACACACACAACACCTGCCTTTACACACACCACCACCAACAACTGCCTTTACACACCAACACATGCCTTTACACACAACACCTGCCTTTACACACACCAACACCTGCCTTTACACACACAACACCTGCCTTTACACACACACACCAACACCTGCCTTTACACACAAACACCTGCTTTTACACACACAACACCTGCCTTTACACACACCACCACCAACAACTGCCTTTACACACACAACACCTGCCTTTACACACAACACCTGCCTTTACACACACAACACCTGCCTTTACACACAACACCTGCCTTTACACACACAACACCTGCCTTTACACACAACACCTGCCTTTACACACACAACACCTGCCTTTACACACACCACCACCAACAACTGCCTTTACACACACAACAACTGCCTTTACACACACACACACACCAACACCTGCCTTTACACACACAACACCAACACCTGCCTTTACATACAACACCTGCCTTTACACACTAACACCTGCCTTTACACACACAACACCTGCCTTTACACACACACACCAACACCTGCCTTTACACACAACACCTGCTTTTACACACACAACACCTGCCTTTACACACACACACCAACACCTGCCTTTACACACAACACCTGCCTTTACACACTAACACCTGCCTTTACACACACAACACCTGCCTTTACACACACACACCAACACCTGCCTTTACACACAACACCTGCTTTTACACACACCAACACCTGCCTTTACACACACACACCAACACCTGCCTTTACACACAACACCTGCCTTTACACACACAACACCTGCCTTTACACACACAACAACTGCCTTTACACACACACACCAACACCTGCCTTTACACACACAACACCAACACCTGTCTTTACACACTAACACCTGCCTTAACACACACCAACACCTGCCTTTACACACACCAACACCTGCCTTTACACACACAACACCTGCCTTTACACACTAACACCTGCCTTTACACACACAACACCTGCCTTTACACACACAACACCTGCCTTTACACACACCAACACCTGCCTTTACACACACAACACCTGCCTTTACACACACCAATACACACACCAACACCTGCCTTTACACACACCAACACCTGCCTTTACACTGCGAGTCCATCACTGACCTTTAACTGGTTTTAAGAGCATCCATAACATTTTTATATAACTATTTTTACAGTCAAACCAAAATGTATTCAGACACCTTCAACATTTCTCACATCATCAGTTTATTCACTATAGTTTAGAATATGGTAATAAAATATGAGCAGAACTCAGTTGATATTTGACTGGTTTTGTCCGTCCTTCTGTTAGACTGTCTCACACATGAATTATGTTGAATATCTGTCAGCTGTTAAATTTAACTACACAATTAGATAATACCAGTTTAGCTCAACCAATCACCAAGCAATGCTTCATTTTGTTCAATCTGTGTGTAAAAAGAGCATTAGCAATTAAAGAAAACACACTTCAGCAAAACATGATCAGCTCAAAGTGTCCGAATCATTTTTGGCCCCAAATTTTTATCAGTTTTACTGGTAGTCACTGTATGAAGAGTTATTGGGTAGCCTATAATATGTCACAGTTAACTTTATTTTGCTCTCCTCACTCACATAAATGAACTATAGTGTCCTGCACACACTAGTGAAACAAATATCAGAAATGATATCTGGTGTCTGAATAATGTTTGGTTTGACTGTGTGTGAGTGTCTGGACAATTCAATTCAAGTCTCTCACAGCATCTCTGTGTGTTTCTCAACACTCACCTGCATTCTCCAGACTCACAGAACCCGTGCTGTCCATGACATCCAGCAGCACATTCCGGACCTGAACACACACACACACACACATTACATACGAATAAGCAATCATCTGTCCGAAGTCTGTCATGCATCATGTCTCACGCGCACTCTAACACATGAAGTTTGACTGACAGCTGATTATGCGCGTCAGTAAATCAGTAAAATAAGAGCGACGTAACGTAGATATAAGACATATATTTCTATATTTCACCTTGAGCAGAAACGTGCGCGCAGAAGAGCAGCAGAAATGAGAATCCGAGTCGGAGAAATACATTCATCCTCCCGGAGCTCGATCTTCCGCTGATAATGGCATTCACATCATCATCATCATTCAAACTTACTTATCTATAAACTAGTCCTCTAATCTCTGAACTCCGTGAGAAAACAAACACTGTGGAAATGAACAAACTCCTCTGAGAAAGTCCAGTTTGATCGATGAATCCGCGAGCCGCCGCTGCTTCAGTCAGACACTAAACTCCACCCATCAAACACCTTCAGCTACACACATGAACATAACAGAACTAAACTCCACCCATCAAACACCTTCAACTACACACATGAACATCAGACACACTATCTCCACCCATCAAACACCTTCAACTACACACATGAACATCAGAGAACTAAACTCCACCCATCAATCACCTTCAACTACACACATGAACATCACAGAACTAAACTCCACCCATCAAACACCTTCAACTACACATGAACACCATATAACTAAACTCCACCCATCAAACACCTTCAACTACACATGAACACCATAGAACTAAACTCCAACCATCAAACACCTTCAACTACACACATGAACATCACAGAAGTAAACTCCACCCATCAAACACCTTCAACTACACACGAACATCAGAGATCTAAACTCCACCCATCAAACACATTCAATTACACACATGAACATCACAGAACTAAACTCCACCCATCAAACACCTTCAACTACACACATGAACATCACAGAACTAAACTCCACCCATCAAACACCTTCAATTACACATGAACATCAAACACACTAAACTCCACCCATCAAACACCTTCAACTACACACATGAACATCACAGAACTAAACTCCACCCATCAAACACCTTCAACTACACACATGAACATCACAGATCTAAACTCCACCCATCAAACACCTTCAACTACACACATGAACATCACAGAACTAAACTTCACCCATCAAACACCTTCAACTACACACATGAACATCACAGAACTAAACTCCACCCATCAAACACCTTCAACTACACACATGAACATCACAGATCTAAACTCCACCCATCAAACACCTTCAACTACACACATGAACATCACAGAACTAAACTTCACCCATCAAACACCTTCAACTACACACATGAACATCACAGAACTAAACTTCACCCATCAAACACCTTCAACTACACACATGAACATCACAGATCTAAACTCCACCCATCAAACAACTTCAACTACACACATGAACATCACAGATCTAAACTCCACCCATCAAACACCTTCAACTACACACATGAACATCACAGATCTAAACTCCACCCATCAAACACCTTCAACTACACACATGAACATCACAGAACTAAACTCCACCCATCAAACACCTTCAACTACACACGAACATCAGAGATCTAAACTCCACCCATCAAACACATTCAATTACACACATGAACATCAAACACACTAAACTCCACCCATCAAACACCTTCAACTACACACATGAACATCACAGAACTAAACTCCACCCATCAAACACCTTCAACTACACATGAACACCATAGAACTAAACTCCACCCATCAAACACCTTCAATTACACACGAACATCAGACACACTATCTCCACCCATCAAACACCTTCAACTACACACGAACATCAGAGATCTAAACTCCACCCATCAAACACATTCAATTACACACATGAACATCACAGAACTAAACTCCACCCATCAAACACCTTCAACTACACACATGAACATCACAGAACTAAACTCCACCCATCAAACACCTTCAATTACACATGAACATCAAACACACTAAACTCCACCCATCAAACACCTTCAACTACACACATGAACATCACAGAACTAAACTCCACCCATCAAACACCTTCAACTACACACATGAACATCACAGATCTAAACTCCACCCATCAAACACCTTCAACTACACACATGAACATCACAGAACTAAACTTCACCCATCAAACACCTTCAACTACACACATGAATATCACAGATCTAAACTCCACCCATCAAACAACTTCAACTACACACATGAACATCACAGATCTAAACTCCACCCATCAAACACCTTCAACTACACACATGAACATCACAGATCTAAACTCCACCCATCAAACACCTTCAACTACACACATGAACATCACAGATCTAAACTCCACCCATCAAACACCTTCAACTACACACATGAACATCACAGATCTAAACTCCACCCATCAAACAACTTCAACTACACACATGAACATCACAGATCTAAACTCCACCCATCAAACACCTTCAACTACACACATGAACATCACAGATCTAAACTCCACCCATCAAACACCTTCAACTACACACATGAACATCACAGAACTAAACTCCACCCATCAAACACCTTCAACTACACACGAACATCAGAGATCTAAACTCCACCCATCAAACACATTCAACTACACACATGAACATCAGAGATCTAAACTCCACCCATCAAACACCTTCAACTACACACATAAACACTTCAACATCTCTTTATCAAGATTTCAATAAGGGCTTTTGAAGCAATGCCATTTTTGGTTGTCCAAAAAACCTTTTAGTGATCAGTTCCTAAAATAACAATTTTTTTGCTCAGTGTAAATAGCGTTTTAATAATCTAAAGAACCTTTTTCCATTATAAAGAACCTTTTGTGCAATGGAAAGATGCTGTGGATGTTAAAGATTCCTCATGGAACCATCGATGCCAATAAAGAACCTGAAGAACCACACTGAGAGAACCACTAACTTTTCATATATGCTCTTTTTGGAATTTTTGGTTCTGAAAGATTCCTCATGATAAATGATTTGATCCCCAGCTTGACACGAAGGTATTTCAGGTGCACTGGCAGAGCTAGGGGGTGGCCAGGGGTGGCCGTGGCCACCCTTGGTCTAAGCTTGGCCACCCCTTTGGCCACCCCTCTCACAACTGCTGTTTCTGTCTCTTTTTTTATTGACAAAAATTGTGTTTTTTAAAACGCTGAACCGTCTCTTTAAGATCACAAAAAACGTGAGACTTTTCTCACTCACATAGTAAATATAGAGTCACTCTTTCTCAACTGGTTGGTTGCAAGAACGTTTTGAGTAAGTCGAATAGAGTGCAGTCAACAACAAACGTAGTTCTCTTTTTTTCTCATGCTACTTTTATTTTAGAAGGTGTGTGTGAAAGCTTGTGAGACTTCTGTCAGATGCTGAGAAAACGGCGTTGTCCTTATTCAGTTGGCTATCTTCGGTAAAATGAGATGTTATCAGGCCAAATGTCAGTAAAACTAACTTTTCTGTCATATGGCTGACAGCCGTTGTACTGTGCTTGCACATTACGCGCAAATGCGGCATGCTGTAGCCGTAGTTGACGTTAATTAACTCATGTAAGAATCAAAAAGGCGATTAAAGCTGTCAAAACTGCATGCATGTATTTGTTATAGGCTACTATGCGTCACATATGTCTGGATTCAATTATTCTGCAATGTGAGATCACAATATAAGGCACAAACTGATATGTAATATTTTAATGTCCAAATAAATGTGAGCACTGTGCATTTGTACTAGAAGATATGCATTAATTTTGCGTTAATTTGTTAATTTGTAAAAATGTGTAATTTGTTAATTTTACATTATGTGCTGTTGACTTCCGCCTTGTTCACATTCTTGCACATGGGGATTCAAAAGAGAACTTTTGTTTTCCTTTTTAATTTAGGTATGATAGAACTGTTGCAATTATTTATTTTGACAATTAATATAGAAAGTTAAACTTTTTTGACAAACTCGGAATTGGTTGAAGAGTTCATTGATTATAAAAAACGCATTGAAGGTTGAATAATCTTTGGACTACAGTATTTATCTGCATGCTATCTCATCCATGAAGATGCAACAATGTAGAACAAGCAAGTTGAACTTTAGCTATAGTGTGTGCCCTTTTATTACTATTTCATTAATTTTAATATGAGGTGGTGGGTAATAATAAAAAAAATATAAAATTCACTCAGTATTCCATTATTCCTAATTCACTACTAACTCAATTACAATTAAGTACAAATTAACTTTATTCAGTTGTGTAGGCACTAAAACAGTCCAATACATTATATTCAAATTATTTTTTATCAAAAAATAATTAAGATTTCTGTGCCACCCCAAACTGGTTGCTGGCCCTTGCCTGGCCACCCCTATGAAAAAATCCTGGCTCCGCCACTGTTCAGGTGTACTTTTATACGCAAAGGCCCAATTAAATGTTGTTTTGGCCTCTAAATAGTTGATTCTCACCGAAGGAACTGGGAAATGAGTTTGACTTTCTGAGTGATGACCTACATGTGCTGCATCTCTTATCCCCAGCGCAGCTCCTGCTAGATGTAAACACTGATAAACTGGCTGGAAAAACAGGGCCGTAGAGACATGAGGATGAAGCCACAGGGGGATTGTAAAGAAAAAACCCAATTCAATCTTGTCAGAGAAGCAAAATTTCCAACTTCATTTGAGTGTGTTTTATCACCAGCACAGCAGCTGCCATGAAATATCAGCTCTTCATTTACCATTTACAGGGATCCGCCATTGATCTGTGCCACTTTGATCTCATTTGAGATCCGTTATTTCATCCATCCCGAGAGTCTCTCGGCTCAACGGGAGGCCGTGGACAAGCGTCCGTCACTCAGCGATGATTGATTACAGTGGGAACAGGGAAAATGAACAAATGAACACCAGTGTCAAGAGATCTGAAGGTGAAGGCTCTCTCCTGCTTCATCTGAAGTAATTATAACTCAGCATGACAGACAGCCTTAATGAAGTTTAATGCGTTATATTTATAAACCAAACACAATAAGCACTGAGACGAGCGGATGGCCTCATTCCTGCGGAGAGAAAAATGACAATTAATGATATATATACAACCGTGACATGAAATAAAAAGAGGTCGATTCATTTTTGACATTTTAATGGACTCGGCTGTAAATGTCTGATTCAAGCTGTAGATTTACAGCCGTGACTTAATTACAGCAGCTGTGGGACTGACAGATCATTAGTCATTACACATATCTTTAGTTTAGATATAATCCCTGTAGAGCTCCTGAAAAACGCTTGTATTAAAAGATCAAATGCATTACACAGTATAATTGGGTTTGTCCTCAAATGCAATTTAATCTTAGTTGGATGAGCCTCATTGGTTCACTTTAATTAAACCACTATAACTCACATGTATCCATCACGAGAATCTCTTCATATAATGGAGAGAACTACATGTTTATCTCCAACAGCTGGGATGAAAGAAGAAGAAAATAGGATTCAGTGTGAAATGAACAGTCATGATGCCAAACACAAACCAGCCAATCAATGTCCTGATTTCCAGACTGTTAAAATATGAACTCTTCCAGAAACACTTAAAGGGGAATGACCATCAGATGATTATTGATGTGATATTAATTGTGGTGGATGAGAAGAACAGAGAATCCTCTGCAGTTTCTGCAGTAAATCAGCTCAATTAGTCCAAGTCAGATCATGTGTTCCTCAACATGAAGGATCTTCATTATTCTGGAGTTTTATCTTTCTCCGGCAGAACTGAAGTGCAACTCAAGTTTCCGCTTGATCAAACAAGCGTCTGTTTCAGTCGATTCACTGTTGTAGGTCTCACTGAGTCTGTGATCATGATTCCTGACACATCAGAAAACACTGTAAATAATTCTACAGTTATGATGGCATGAAGAGCCATAAGATATAGAAAAGGCAGAGGGTTTAAAAGCAGAAGTGTGAAGCTTGTTCTCCGAGTGTTCTGGACAGGTCATTTAATCCTGTGTCTCTGTCCATGAGGAACGCCTCACATTACTAACGGCACTGTGCTCTACATCTGATCCAGTCTTCATGCGAGTGCTAAATCAAAGAGCAATTTACTGTGCAGGACAGCAGGACCTGAGCTCACGGGACACTTACTCATGTTCACATGTTATAGTGTGTATAAGGCCCTATCCTGCACCCAGCGCAACTGACTTTGTACACCGCCGCATCTCTCATTCCTATTTTGCACCCGACGCACAGCGGACTTTTCCCTCCACAGACGCACGTCGGTAAATTAGGGAATGAACTTGTGCTCCCGGGGGCGGTTCAGCGAAAAGAGGAGGCGTGTTCCGGCGCAAACGTTCCCTGGTGCTATTTTGCAGTTCCAGAAAACAATTCCGCCACTGACCAGGAGAAACCTCGTCTAGAGTCAGTGGCGCGTTATTCAGATGCTATTTTAAGGGAGCATGCTTGGCCATAATCAATGTAGCGTGTGCACAACACACACACACACTTTGCTTCTCTCATCTACACAGAAGCAGCAGTTTTCATTTTTGCAAATCATATATAATTACAAGGAAAAATATTACCACACGAGGGAAATCATTGTTGTGTCCATGAAGATGTGGAAAAATAGGCATAAATCTAGCTTACACATTTACCCAAATTATCATACGCCTGTTTAACCGAAGCTAATCTGGGTGTGTTTCTCCATCCCCAATGTCACTCTCTGTGTTTTACGGCCGTAACGAGAACGTCGGTCTCCTCGGCTGTGAACCGCTCCTGGCAAATCCGCCGTTATAATAGCAATCCGCCATGGAACAAGCGCTCCTGCTCTTAAAGGGAATGTGAGATGACGCTCTGATTGGTTTATTTCACGTTACGCCCAAACCACACCTATGAGTAATGAAGCTACTTCAGACCAACACATTTTAGATTTGCGTCTGAGACCCGTCCACAACGTTATTTGCGTTTCAGATCGTTAAAATAGGGCCCATAGTGTGTATAATGTTGTAGTGTGAACTACTTTTGAAAGTGCATCACTGGTTTTGCCTTTTAATAACATTTTCATTCATGCTTTTAAGAGATGCTTTTATCCCAAATGACTAACAAAAGAGGAACATCAAGGATTGGCCACAGAGCCAGCAGGACTCACTGTGTGCAGTGCCAGGATTACTAGCAGACGAGATAGAGCCGAGGAGAAATGCAAAGAAGACTAGGAATTGTTTTTGTGAATGAGTGACACGTCACAATTTTTCAGAACTCTCTCTGAATGCGAATCTGATGGTGTCTGTGAGGATCTCGGTCACATCGACCCTGAGGAGTGATGGAGTTACTGGAGTCTTACATCACTCCGGGAAGAGCAGAAGCTTCCGGTAAATCTGAGGAGAAGTGCAGAAAGATGAAAGATGAGAGTAAAACATGTTTAATGAACGCTGGTGTAACTGTGTTCTTCTACTCAGGTCTGCGTGACCTTTACAGGAGTGTGTGTGTGAAGCCTGTTCACAGTGTGTGTGTGTGTGTGTGTGTGTGTGTGTGTGTGTGTGTGTGAAGCCTGTTCACAGTGTGTGTGTGTGTGTGTGTGAAGCCTGTTCACAGTGTGTGTGTGTGTGTGTGTGAAGCCTGTTCACACTGTGTGTGTGTGTGTGTGTGTGTCTGTGTGTGAAACCTGTTCACACTGTGTGTGTGTGTGTGTGTGTGTGTGAAAGCCTGTTCACACCGTGTGTGTGTGTGTGTGTGTGTGTGTGAAGCCTGTACACACTGTGTGTGTGTGTGTGTGTGAAGCCTGTTCACACTGTGTGTGTGTGCGTGTGTGTGTGTGAAGCCTGTTCACACTGTGTGTGTGTGTGTGTGTGTGTGTGTGTGTGAAGCCTGTTCAAACTGTACTCCACTTAAGTCTGTGTGTGTGTGTGTGTGTGAAGCCTGTCCACACTGTACTCCACTTAAGTCTGTGTGTGTGTGTGTGTGTGTGTGTGTGTGTGTGTGTGTGAGTGTGTGTGTATGTGTGAAGCCTGTCCACACTGTACTCCACTTAAGTCTGTGTGTGTGTGTGAGTGTGTGTTTGTGTATCTGTGTGAAGCTAGTTAACGCTGTTCTCCACCACAGCCATCAGACACACATTCAGTGAAGTCTGTGTGTGTGACAGAGAGTGTGTGTGTGTGTGTGTGTGTGGTCTGAATCTGCTGCTCTTTAACTGATTCCTGTTCAGTGTTTGTTTGCATCTGTTATTCAGACGCTCAGGGCGATTCATTGATTCCTGGACTATAAAGCTATTGATTTCATTCCCTAGAGGAGCTTCCTGTGGAGCGACTTCTGAACGCGTGCGTGTGTGTGTGTGTGTGTGTGTGTGCAGCTGCCGTGACGAGGCATACTTAATTTCATAAGCCTGCTCTCATTCATCATGCGAGACGTGAGTGTGTGTGTTTCCAGGATTGTAATGAAGCTTCAGGATTTGCCAACAAAAGCGACAGAACGAGGGCAGAACCTGCGGCTCTCCATCCCGGTCATGTTGCCATGGGAACGATGCACAAAGGAGGATGAGGATGATGAAGATGAAGATGATATCTGTGTCCCTCGATGTGTCTGATATGATGTGAGGACAGACGGTGTGTGTCGTCTGCTCTAATCAGCCTTGCATCTCACTTAACAATTCGTTGAACATCAAGTCAAATTCATTTATATATTGTTTTTCTCAATACACATTGATTCAGCACAGCTTTACAGAAAATCACAATGCTAATGTTTATAATGTATGCCATCATAAAGCTCCTGATGTCGTTCTGCTGGACTCCTCTAACAGCTTCACACGCAATAAACTCTAATGTCCTCATGATCTCCACTGCACATCAGCTCTGTTCTCTCAGGGTCTGAAACGCTTCCATCGAAGATTCAGTCTCTATAAGCTCCGCCTTTCTGAGAGCTGCTCTGCTCTGATTGGTCGGAAAGTAAACGCTCATTATCATATCTGAACCTCAGCTCTTGATCACAGTGATGTGAACAGTGACGATGGCGTGGGTTTGACCGTATCAATCTCAGAAAACAGCGTCTTCTCCACATGAACAACATGAACCAAACTCCTCCAGTCTCAGATAAACTACAGTGTTTGAGGGCGGGGCCAAGAGATGCTGATCAGCCAATCAAGACCAGAGGCAGGCATTATGCAAATGAGTTACAAACCTACAGAAGGAAGTGAGACTGAATTACTGACAACTCGTTTCAGTTCAGAATCAAATTTCTTTTAAGAAACAAAATCTCCATTTATCTTTGAAACTTTGCAGAGCTTTTACACTCACAAACAGCTTTAATACTCGAAGCACGAACGGAAAATCATAATGAAGGCACTTTAAATGTTGCATTTAGAAGATTCCAGTTTTGTGATGATCTAGTTTCATTTTGCCACGATATCAACAATCAGGCTGTGGAGAGTTTTGCTGCACAGTATATTATTTTCGTGACTGTATGTGTCTCTCTCACACACTCTCACACCACATGGACTCTTATGTTTTGTCATCACTCGTTTGTTGTCACGGACACTAATTACCTTCCGCTGTGCATTCATCCGTCTCCATCATTAACACCTGTGTGTGTGTGTGTGTGTGTGTGTGTGTGTGTGTGTGTTCAGCTCTGTCTGAGTTCAGTGTCGTCTGTGTTGTTGGATCTGAATAAACCCTCGCGTTGGATATTATCCGTCTTCCAGCAACCGCCCGTGACAGAACGCTCATCTATCCAACGTTTTATAAAGAGTTTTGTGATAATATAGTAAATTTTCTATCACAGTTGAGATTTGCTCAACATCTCATCTTCTGTACTGATGCACAAGATTGGTTTATATTTCTGACATTCCCTGCGAAGTTACCAGTTCATTATTAGCCTGCCATGAGCGCAAAATGATATAAACCCAATCGCTCGGATAAAACACTCATGTCGACCACAGAATACATTTTTTGTTCCTTTCTCTAATTTATGTGTTATTGTATTGTTATTTTTTAATTTTTACTGTTTGTTTTCTGTGATGCAGTCGCTGTATTTTTTAGCTCTGGGACAATAAAGTATACCGTAACCTTAAAATAAAGAGATCATCACTGTCAGATTAGCTCTTCATGTTTGCATTAAAACTGTTTTTCATATGCATAAATATTGTGAAATCATTACTGTCTGTTACTGGCATCCAGACGTGAGCCGGACAGAAGGACTGAGAAAACATCGCTGTGAGAAACACTGATAACTGAGAGAGAGAGAGAGAGAGAGAGAATAAAAAAAATCAGAGTCAAGCAAATCATAGCACAATGCAAAGAAACCTATCTGGAACATTGGAAAGAAGAAACTAAAAGCCAAAGTAGACTAGAATGTTATTTGACCCTAAAAAGAGATTATAAATTAGCAGAATATCTCTCTACTGTCAGAGATAGAAAGCAGAGACGGATCCTAACCAGGTACAGGCTCAGTGATCACAAACTGGCAATTGAAACAGGAAGACACAAAAAATCATGGCAACCAAAAGAAAGCAGAACGTGTGATCACTGTTCGACAGGTGAGGTTGAGACAGAGATGCACTTTCTCCTACAATGTGAAGCGTTCAAAGACACAAGGAACCTTTACTTTAACAAATTTAACCATATAATCCCAAACTTCAAAGACCTGAATGAAATTTCTAAATTAAACTTTCTCCTGGGAGAAGGAGACAGAACTTATCTTGCTGCCCAATATGTACAAACATGCCACAACCTGAGGGGCCGTGAGTGACCGACACACAAATATATCCAAACATTGTGTTAAGTTTCATAACTTATATATAGTAAAGTTATTACTATATAAGAACATTATATAGTGTGTATAGAAGTGTTTTTTCTAATTATTTTTTATTTTATTTTATTATTGTTCATATAACTGTTTTATTATGTTTATATATATTACGTATATATTTTATTTGTATATTTTGTATATGCTTTGGCAACATTGTTTCAAAAACTTTCATGCCAATAAAGCCCCTTTGAATTGAATTGAATTGAATTGAACTGAGAGAGAGAGAGAGAGAGAGAGAGAGAGAGAGAGAGAGAGAGAGAGAGAGAGAGAGAGAATGGGATCATTAGTATTCAGCAGGTTCAGGAGCCACACACACACACACACTGATCCCTGCATCTCATTCCCATCCGTCTGTCTGTGAAGCTCTGAACACACACACACACACACACACACACACACACACACACACACACACACACACACACACACACACACCTCCACTGTGATCAGTGATTCAGGTGATACTCACAATGATGATTTATAATGAGCGGTGAGATTCTGATGATTGATTAGAGCATATAATCACACAGAGAGGAAGAGTTTCTCTGTAAGTAATATATTTATACACTGAGATAAAAATCCCCAAATCAAAGACACTTTAAAATCTGTCCAATCGTCTGTGATGATTATTCACTCAAAGCATCAAATCATAAGTTACTTATTTCATAAAGCTTGAATTATACTGATCGACATTCAACAGCGCTGCTCAATTCTGCCTGATTCTCTGATGTGTGTGTGTGTGTGTGTGTGTGTGTGTGAGTTATCAGAAACTGATTATTATAAGTACCTGTAGCTGCTGAAAACTTCATGTTTTTCATATTTACATCAAAACCCATTCAGATCTCATATTCATTCTCAGATATGTTTTCACAGGGATGTTGTGATCCACACTAGAGATGTGTGTGTTCTGTGCATCTCTTTTGTGTGTCGTACCTCTGAAAAATAATTGGGTCCTGGTGGATATGAGCCAGTTTTAATACATATGCAGGCAGTGGTTGCCATGGCAACAGGGGGAGCGACCACATTCTCCTGATCTATTTCAGTTTCACACACACACACACACACACACACGCACACACACACACCAATATTTAATAGAGAATTAGATCCTACTATTTAATGAAGGAACATTACTTTACAATTATAGATGTGACTTAATATCTGTATCTGAACGAGTTGGACTCTCTCAGAACACTTTGAGATATGATGATCAGATTTCAGATCACTGACTGAATGTCTGAGGTCATTTATTAAAAATAAAGCATTCAGTTTAGTCCTGGAAGTGAGAACACTGGATAATACTGTACATTATCTATAAATGAGAAGAAACTGATGGCATATGATGTGATGAGATATGATATCTCCATATGATTCGAACACTGCATCGCAAGCCATAATAAAGCTCTGTACGAGGAGCGAGTCTCGCCGAACTGTCCATTCAGCGCCATATAAGGAAAAGAGGCGGAGCAGAACTTGCACACGCTCCTCATTGGCTCTCGTGTGAATCGTCGTCGTGCGTAATGATGAATGTGCAGAAACTAGAATGAGAAATAAATCAGACACTGATGAACATTCTTCAGTCCACACTCAGGACTTCTGATCTCATCAGTCTGATCAGTGTCTGATCTCTGACAGTCTTGTCCACCAGAGGGCGCTGAGACCCTCGCACGAGATCAGTGTGTGTGAGATCAGTGTGTGTGAGATATGCAAATAACAACGTGTGAAAGTTCATAAACCCCCACAGAACCTTCATTAAACAATGGAACTCATTATAACACACACACACACACACACATTCACACATTAAAGTTGCCTGCATTCATTATAACACACACACACACACACACACAAATGTACTCTCTCACACACACACTCACACACACACATACACACAAATGTACTCTCTCACACACACTCTCACACACACACACACACACACACACACACTAAAGTTGGCTGCATTCATTAATGCATTATATTTGTTGTACCTTTTCCCAGACGGGTGATCTGATGTGTGCTGATATCAGTGCCGAGAGATTCGAGTTAATCAGGATTGAGTCGTGGCTTTGATTCCCAGGGAATTGCATTTAAATTAATGCATTGAACTGAAAAAAAAATGCATAACTTAAATGTAATGTAAGTTGCTTTGAAAAAAAGCATATGCCAAATGCATAAATGTAGATGAGGTATTGAGACGACACAAATCATTAATACTTGAGTTTTACATATTTTTGTTAGACGGGTACAGACTGAAACTCTTCTCTGAGTAACAGATGTGTCTGAGAATCTGATAATTGCTCATGCTTCTGAATCTCTTCATTGGCGTCTTAAAGACAGTTATTAATCATCCGCTCCACTGACATTAATGATGGACTCTCACAGCAGCAGAAATTTCCCTTGAGATTCAGTTCAGTTCAAGATCTTTTAACTTTTCGGATGATATTTACAAAGGGAAGAAAGAAACAAGAAGGAAGCGATGCTGAAATGAAACCTTGCCTTCACACACTCATCTAATCTTTTAAGATAACTGATTTCTACAGTCATGGGTGTGGCAGGTGAAAGTACATACAGCGGGGGAAATAAGTATTGAACACGTCATCATTTTTCTCAGTAAATATATTTCCAAAGGTGCTACTGACATGAAATTTTCACCAGATGTTGGTAACAACCCAAGTAAGCCATACATACAAAGAAACAAACAAAAATAAGTTCAGAAATTAAGTTATGAGTAATAATGTGAAATGACACAGGGAAAAAGTATTGAACACATGAAGAAAGGGAGGCGCAAAAAGGCATGGAAAGCCAAGACAACTGCTGAAAACTTACAGTAATTAAAAAGCAATCCAGCCCCCTGTCAGTGGAAATTAATAACAGCTGGTTCAGTCCCAAATGATGGCCTACAAAAAGGTCTCATTGCCAAGGTCCAATAGCATCCAGCTGCAGCCCCGCAGACTCACCTCCGGCTAGACACCACTGGTTGGACACCAGTGGATAGACAGCCTACGTCATTTCCATTTTCTCCGTCATTTCCGTTGACGGAATGAATGAATGAGCCTTTAAATGAATGATTACACGGTATCGGTCTGTGGGTTTAAAATTTTTTGAATTGCACAGCGGGCAGTGATACCGGCTGCAGCACTCTGTGCATTTCTGTATTGGTGGTAGCTCCGTCCCTTTACGCACACTAATGTGATTTGCCTAAAAGAAGAGGGTAGTATTAATAGATTGTTTATAGTGACACATATGAAATACCGGTAGTACCTTATAATTCATAAGAGTTTACAAAAATCCAATTAACAACTTTCCAAAAAAAAAAAGGAATTGAACAATGTAGGTGAAAAGTTGTGTGTGGTAGATGGACTGTAAAAAATAGTGTGGTAACAAAAACAAAAAAAACTTGTTAACATGTTATGTTTGCAAAAAAATTTAATTTAAGAACATTCTCCTATACAAATTTATGGTGAAATTATTGTCTTTCCACTTCCATATTATGGCCCCAAAAGTGCTCACTGGACCATTCAGAAGCTTAGAATGGCGCCTATAACCAATGCCATCATTATGTTCTGCAACAGTTAGGTTGCGAAGGTCTTGAGACAGCTCTTTGCTTTTACCCATCATGAGATGTGTCTTGTGTGACACCTTGGCAATGAGACCTTTTTGTAGGCCATCATTTGGGACTGAACCAGC
This sequence comes from Abramis brama, assembly GCF_963993115.1. Taxonomy (NCBI): domain Eukaryota; kingdom Metazoa; phylum Chordata; class Actinopteri; order Cypriniformes; family Leuciscidae; genus Abramis; species Abramis brama. Next base: position 35,013,910 of record NC_139983.1, on the reverse strand, counting down.
TGTTATTAATTTCCACTGACAGGGGGCTGGATTGCTTTTTAATTACTGTAAGTTTTCAGCAGTTGTCTTGGCTTTCCATGCCTTTTTGCGCCTCCATTTCTTCATGTGTTCAATACTTTTTCCCTGTGTCATTTCACATTATTACACATAACTTCATTTCTGAACTTATTTTTGTTTGTTTCTTTGTATGTATGGCTTACTTGGGTTGTTACCAACATCTGGTGAAAATTTCATGTCAATAGCACCTTTGGAAATATATTTACTGAGAAAAATGATGACGTGTTCAATACTTATTTCCCCCGCTGTATATATATATATATGTGTGTATATATATATATATATATATATATATATATATATATATATATATATATATATAAATCAAAGTTATGTATTCAATGCTGAGTATTGTCTGTCAAATATCTGCTCAGATAACCCTAACGTATTCAAAATTAGATAAAATTAAAATAAAATATATAAAAAAATGGAAAAACAGCAAAATATGAATGTTCAGAGTTTGGCCTGATCAGAGCTGATCCTAATGTCCACGCAAACGACCCACGACATCTGAGATCTTCCTCAGCACGATCAGAGTGTGTGCGTATGTGTTTGTGTGTGAGTGTGAGTGTGTTTGTGTGAGTGTGTGTGTGTGTGTGTGTGTGTGTGTGTTGCTCAGCATGTTGCTTAAGGGTCTATTGATGTGTGTATTGATGAATCTGCCAGTCAATGGTTCAGTCATCGCTCATTCTAAACAATGTTCCACTCAGTTGTCTGTTAAATGTATGTGATTCCATAGGCAAACAATGACCCAGGAGACAACAAATGTATTGTGCCAAATGTGCCTCAGATGTTTCTTAGTTTCAGCCTTCATCGCTGATTCAGTAGCTTGCTCTCACTAGTCGATACAACACTAAACTTTCTTTAAATCAGAGATTGAACCGACCACAAAATGTCTCAGTGTTTTGTTTTGTTTTTGTCCATACAATGAAAGTCAAAAGGCTCCAATATCGTTTGGTTCCCAACGTTCTTCAAAATATCTTCTTTTCTGTATCCCACAGAATGAAGACAGTCATAAAGGTTTGGAAAGTAAATGCTGACAGAACGATCTATGCTCTTATCACAATTGATTCCGTTTCCTTCATGTGTGTTTGTTGCCGTTTAGATAATGAATCGTGCCCACAGTTTTCTGTCTGTTCACTTCAGCTTTTCAACACCAGCTATCTCATTGCTTTTAGTTAGTCTCTAGTTTACACTGATACTGCAGTTTACATCTTCACCTCGAATCGTCTTCATCTCTTCAACTGCACTTGGCTCTGACGCTCCGTTAAACTACATGTAATGAAGCCTTAATCTTCATCATGCCAGCCATACTGACCACACAGAGCCAGCTTTAGTCTGCCTCGGTAAACTTCAATGAAAAATCGATTTATGGAACACAAGTTCTGCCCCACATCCCGTCCATCATGTGGCATCATGATCAATGTCCTGCTCTAAAGAGCAACTGACCTGGAAAGTTAACCAGGATTCCTGTTAGACTTTATCAACAGAACACATACGGAGGGATTGTTCGCTATGTGTCCAGCAGAAAATATTGCGTTATCACCTCTATTCACTTAATAATCAGTATGTTTTAAAGTCTGTACGTGTTTGTCCTTGCAGAGCCGGGAGAGTGTTTGAGAAAGTGTGTCAGGAATTGCATGTAGGGCGACGGTGTGAGGAGGACCGGGGCGCGAGAGCTGTCAAAATCTGGCCAGCCCAGATCATCATGCTACAGTTTTTCATGCACTCAAAACTCAAAAATGCAGAACGGCTCATCAAAAACGGGAAGAGGGGTAACGGTCAACGGGACGGCGTCCACCCTGAAGAGGCAGCTGAGGCCCAAGACGGCGTCCGTCAGGCAGGAGCGCGGATCCTGTTCATCCACGGCCTCTTGTCCCGTGTTCTCCGGATGCGATCTAGACGAAGAGCCGGTGCCTCGCTGTCTGTCAAGCCTTTCCTCACCCACCCTTCATGGTTTCACCTCAATGAAGAGCTCGATCTCCAGCCTGCAAGGATCCTTGCCCAGCCTAAAGGGTTCAGTGACCAGCCTCAAGAGCTTTCCAACATCCTCGGCACTGCAGGGTTCCAGTCTGAGTCTGCACAGCTCCAGTCCCAGTCTGCGCAGCTCCAGTCCCAGTCTGCACAGCTCCAGTCCCAGTCTGCACAGCTCCAGTCCCAGTCTGCGCAGCTCCAGTGAGGATGACAGCTGGGACACCAACAGTTGGAGCTCCGGCGCCACCTGTCTCCTGCGCAGCTCCATTAAACAGCACAGCGAGGAGGTTTTTCGGGTGCGTGCGGAATCGGCGAGCCAACCAGGAGGTACGAGCGATTCTGAGACCGGCTACCAGAACTCCGACAGCTACCCGGGATCGGAGAGCCAGGAGGGAGAGGAGCAGGTGGCGTTAGTCTGCAGGGATTCGCCGTCCTCTTCTGCTTCGGCAGCGTCTACACACTTAGAGCAGCAGATCGAAGAGAAGCTGAAGTTTTCTCATTTTCTGGACGAGGTGACGTGCCGGGTGCTGGACCCTGAGTGTCTGCAAGCTTTCGGCGCGCATGTCCGTCAGAAGGAGCCGCTTGCCACTTCGTCTCTCCAATGTTTAAATCCAACTCCAGCTTCTGGTTCCCTCTCCTCCAGCCCTTGGTTTGCTTCCAGTAGGGATTCTCTCTGCGACTCCAGGGATGGTTCCGAGCACAAGTGGGCCAAGTGCATGCCGAGCTGCAAGATTCTGGACGCCAGCAAGACCCTGAGAAGGACTCAAGAGGGATCGGGAACATTGGGAAGGACCTACCTAGAGACTGACATCGACCAAGTGAGGAGGGAAGATGAAGTGAGCTCCACACATCCAAGAGACGTGGGGGACAGAACTTTACAGATGAGTGGTGAATCTTCTCACAGACGCCAGAGTCCAGTTTGTAAGCGTTCAGACGGGGCGCCGCGGCCACCGTACCGCTCCACCTCGCTTCCCAGACCCGCTGCGAGCAACATCCCGGTGAGTGTCGGAGAAATCCACCCATAAACCCTCCTGAATCCAGGGCTTTCTTTTCAGTGGCTCCGCACAAACACCTGCATCACGACAGATGTGTCGTGTTCTAGCTCGTTTTTTGAATCTCTAATGAAGTTGTTGATTGCTGTATGTTTATCTTGGAACCTGTTTCAAAGTTTTCGTTCTCGAGCCACCAAACACTGTTGTCGCGCAAATGAATGGCCAGAACGCATTAAAAGTTTTCTGTTTTCAGTTAAAACAGTGTCGTGTAAGCGGATTAGTTAATAACTAACGATCTTTGCAATGGCATTGAATCAATCAAAAACTAACTTTATCTGGACAAAAACTTTATTCTAGAGCTGCTGTAAAGCCTAACAATCTCTGTTACTGTAATCTCCTATTATCACTGTAAAGCTGCTTTGAAGCATCTATATTTTTGAAAGCGCTGTATAAATGAAGGTGACTTGACTTGAGTTGTTTACTTTCTGTAGGAACTGGTTTGGATTTTTCTGAGGATTTTTAAGAGGGTTTTTGTTAATGTTCTCATGAAGTTATGATAACGTTATTTCTGAAAGTTCTCTGAATGTTCTGAAACAAGTAGCAACACTTAAAAACGTTAGAGGAACGTTCAACTAAAGTTCCGAGAACGCTCCCTGTTAGCTGGAAAGTCACCAAATGCAAGTTACTTGCTTTATAAAATATCGTCCTTTAAAACAATGTGCAAGGCTCTTATCAAACATTATTTTGAGGTCACAGGAGTAATCGAGCCCATCGCTGCTCTATGACAGCATTTATTAAAAATACATCAGCGTGTTTATATTATTTACGCCACTGTCTGGGCACTCTTCTCTCATCCGCCGGGGAACAGCAGCCCTATTAATAATTCATTCGTTCTGTTTTGTATGGAGGTGAAAATGTCGGTCATAAAGGCTGTGTAGTTCTGGACAACAGGAACGACTCGAGTCACTGCCAGACCAGCTGTGTCTGAGCAGAAGAATCAGCCTATCTGAAGCAGGGAGTTTTGGAGGCCGTCTGGATAACAGTGTGTGACAGAAGAGATTTTGTCGCTCAGAAATAAATGCATTGAGAAAACAGTGTGTGACAGACTGAGAATAATGTGCTCCAGCTGTGAAGTTATTCAGTGTTAGTGAATAGTGGATCGGTGCCATATGACAGCTTTGGTTATGAAGACATTATGCAGGAAACACACATCTCAGAGTGACACTGCTTGAGGTGTGAACACTGTGTGTGTGTGTTATTGATGTGACTGTGTGTGTGTGTGTGTGTTATTGGTGTGAAAGTGTGTGTGTTATTGGTGTGTGTATGTTTGTGTGAGTATGTGTAATTGGTATGAGTGTTTGTTATTGGTGTGAGTGTGTGTTATTGGTATAAGTGTTAGTTATTGGGGTGTGTGTGTGTGTTATTGGTGTGAGTGTGTGTTATTGGGGTGTGTGTTATTGGTGTGTGTGTGTGTGTTATTGGGGTATGTGTGTGTTATTGGTGTGAGTGTGTGTTATGGGTGTGTGTGTGTCTGTGTGTTATTGGGGTGTGTGTGTGTGTGTGTGTGTTATTGGGGGGTGGGTGTGTGTGTGTGTGTGTGTTATTGGGGTGTGTGTGTGTGTGTGTGTTATTGGTGTGAGTGTGTGTTATTGGGGTGTGTGTGTGTGTGTGTGTGTGTGTATGTTATTGGGGTGTGTTATTGGTGTGAGTGTGTATTATTGGTGTAAGTATGTGTTATTGGTGTGAGTGTGTGTTATTGGGTGTGTGTGTTTGTGTGAGTGTGTGTTATTGGTGTGAGTGTGTATTATTGGTGTTAGTGTGTGTTATTGGTGTGAGTGTGTGTTATTGGGTGTGTGTGTGTTTGTGTGAGTGTGTGTTATTGGTGTGAGTGTGTATTATTGGTGTAAGTGTGTGTTATTGGTGTGAGTGTGTGTCATTGGAGTGTGTGTGTGTGTGTGTGTGTTATTGGTGTGAGTGTGTGTTATTGGTGTGAGTGTGTGTTATTGGTGTAAGTGTGTGTTATTGGTGTGAGTGTGTGTTATTGTGTGTGTGTGAGTGTGTGTTATTGGTGTGAGTGTGTATTATTGGTGTAAGTGTGTGTTATTGGTGTGAGTGTGTATTATTGGTGTAAGTGTGTGTTATTGGTGTGAGTGTGTGTTATTGGTGTTAGTGTGTGTTATTGGTGTAAGTGTGTGTTATTGGTGTTAGTGTGTGTTATTGTGTGTGTGAGTGTGTGTTATTGGGTGTGTGTGTTTGTGTGAGTGTGTGTTATTGGTGTGAGTGTGTGTTATTGGGTGTGTGTGTGTGTGTGTGTTTGTGTGAGTGTGTGATATTGGTGTGAGTGTGTATTATTGGTTGTGTCTGTTTGTGTGAGTGAGTGTGTGTTATTGGTGTGAGTGTGTGTAATTATTGGTGTGAGTGTGTGTTATTGTGTGTGTGTGTGTGTGTGTGTGTGTGTTATTGGTGTGTGTGTGTGTTATTGGTGTGAGTGTGTATTATTGGTGTAAGTGTGTGTTATTGGTGTGAGTGTGTGTTATTGGGTGTGTGTGTTTGTGTGAGTGTGTGTTATTGGTGTGAGTGTGTATTATTGGTGTTAGTGTGTGTTATTGGTGTGAGTGTGTGTTATTGGGTGTGTGTGTGTTTGTGTGAGTGTGTGTTATTGGTGTGAGTGTGTATTATTGGTGTAAGTGTGTGTTATTGGTGTGAGTGTGTGTCATTGGGTGTGTGTGTGTGTGTGTTATTGGTGTGAGTGTGTGTTATTGGTGTGAGTGTGTGTTATTGGTGTAAGTGTGTGTTATTGGTGTGAGTGTGTGTTATTGTGTGTGTGTGAGTGTGTGTTATTGGTGTGAGTGTGTATTATTGGTGTAAGTGTGTGTTATTGGTGTGAGTGTGTATTATTGGTGTAAGTGTGTGTTATTGGTGTGAGTGTGTGTTATTGGTGTTAGTGTGTGTTATTGGTGTAAGTGTGTGTTATTGGTGTTAGTGTGTGTTATTGTGTGTGTGAGTGTGTGTTATTGGGTGTGTGTGTTTGTGTGAGTGTGTGTTATTGGTGTGAGTGTGTGTTATTGGGTGTGTGTGTGTGTGTGTGTGTGTGTTTGTGTGAGTGTGTGATATTGGTGTGAGTGTGTATTATTGGTTGTGTGTGTTTGTGTGAGTGAGTGTGTGTTATTGGTGTGAGTGTGTGTAATTATTGGTGTGAGTGTGTGTTATTGTGTGTGTGTGTGTGTGTGTGTTATTGGTGTGTGTGTGTGTGTTATTGGTGTGAGTGTGTGTTATTGGTGTAAGTGTGTGTAATTGGTGTGAGTGTGTGTTATTGGTGTGAGTGTGTGTTATTGGTGTAAGTGTGTGTTATTGTGTGTGTGTGTGTGTGTGTGTGTGTGTGTTGTGTGTGTGTGTGTGTGTGTGTGTGAGTGTGTGTTATTGGTGTAAGTGTGTGTAATTGGTGTGCGTGAGCTCACTCAGTATCTCCCAGTGATTGTTTACTGACTGAGCAGTGATGAATGGTTCATGAGCAGAAGGTTTGTGTGACGTGTTGATGACAGCTGTCAGTCACATGAGTAACTGTCAGTGTTCTCCATCTGTTCTCCAGGACTCTGATGAAGACGACTGTGGCAGCAGGTAAAGATGCTCTTCTCTTCTGTCTTCCTCCCTCCCTCCTCCTGTGTGTGTGTGTAGCTCAGGCTCGTCTCGCGCTGTGTGTGTGTGTGGACGTGTGTGTAGCTCAGGCTCGTCTCGCGCTGTGTGTGTGTAGCTCAGGCTCGTCTTGCGCTGTGTGTGTGTAGCTCAGGCTCGTCTTGCGCTGTGTGTGTGTGGACGTGTGTGTAGATCGAGCTCATCTGATCATGACACGCAAGCTTTACAGACGGTGAGTAACTCGCGTGAAGAGCTGCATGTTTTAATGTGTGTGAGTCGATTGTGTTTGAGATTCTCTGAGTCTAATATTTTACTGCTAGTGTATCTTGTAAACTATTGGAGAATGATAGATGATGATGATGATGATGATGGGTTATTGATATTAGTATAACTGTGCTTCAATATGACGAGTAAATGCTGATCATTTAATGGAGATTCATGAGCTCTAAATGAGAAACATGATGCTTTACTTTCATTTTTAGTCACTTTACTGTTTACTGTTTTTGTGAGGACATTTTCAGAAGTATTTCCCTCACAACTAAACACACACACACACACACACACACACACACACTCACTCAATCACTCACTCACTCACTCACTCACTCACTCACACTCAATCAATCACTCGCTCACTCACTCGCTCACTCACTCACTCACTCACTCACTCACTCACTCACTCACTCACTCTCACAATCAATCACTCACTCACTCACTCACTCATTTACTCACTCACTCTCTCACTCACTCACTCACTCACTCACTCACTCACTCACTCACTCTCACTCACTCACTCATTTACTCACTCACTCTCACTCACTCACTCACTCACTCAATCAATCAATCACTCACTCACTCACTCATTTACTCACTCACTCTCTCACTCAATCACTCACTCACTCACTCACTCACTCACTCACTCACTAATTTACTCTCACTCTCTCACTCACTCACTCACTCACTCTCACTCACTCACTCACTCACTCACTCACTCTCACAATCACTCACTCACTCACTCACTCACTCACAATCACTCACTCACTCACTCACTCACTCACTAATTTACTCACTCACTCTCTCACTCACTCACTCACTCACTCACTCACTCTCACTCACTCACTCACTCACTCACTCACTCACTCTCACTCACTCACTCACTCACTCACTCAATAATTTACTCACTCACTCTCTCACTCACTCACTCACTCTCACTCACTCACTCACTCACTCACTCACTCACTCACTCACTCACTCAATAATTTACTCACTCACTCTCTCACTCACTCACTCACTCTCACTCACTCTCTCACTCACTCACTCACTCACTCACTCACTCACTAATTTACTCTCACTCTCTCACTCACTCACTCACTCACTCACTCTCACTCACTCACTCACTCACTCACTCTCACAATCACTCACTCACTCACTCACTCACAATCACTCACTCACTCACTCACTCACTCACTCATTTACTCACTCACTCTCTCACTCACTCACTCACTCACTCACTCTCACTCACTCACTCACTCACTCATTCACTCAATCACTCACTCACTCAATAATTTACTCACTCACTCTCTCACTCACTCACTCACTCTCACTCACTCACTCTCACAATCACTCACTCACTCACTCACACTCACTCACTCACTCACAATCACTCACTCACTCACTCACTCACTCTCACAATCACTCACTCACTCACTCACTCACAATCACTCACTCACTCACTCACTCACTCACACACACACACACACACTGAGTCACACACTCTCTTTCACACACTCACTCACTCACTCACTCACTTACTCACTCACTCACTCACTCACTCACTCACACTCAGTCACACACTCTATCTCACACACACACACACACACACACACTCACATTTCAGATGCTGATCCAGTGCGACAGTAATCTGTGGGGCTTCAGTTGATTCTGAGGAGGTTTTCAGGATGTTTTTCTTCAGAAACTCTTGCTGGTTCGGCTCAGCGACGACAAAGAGAGAAATAGACCTGAGTCTGTAAATCAGAGCTGCAGATCTCCTCATGCACGTTATAAACTAATCATCCATGCATATGATTTTTTTATTTTTTTATCTTGTAATATTTAATCAAAATGTTATAACTGGGTCTTCCCGTGAAAAGACAAACTTCCTCTAGTGACATATGCTGGTCTTCTGCAATCACTCAGTGCGTTTAAACTCCGCCCCTTTCCCACAATACACTGCAATCTCACATTCAGATCCAGTGCCATTTTTGAGTGCCACGCCCACATCTCAACACTCAATCAACACTCAGCGCATGAAACCAAGCCCCACCCTACATTTTTACTTTTCCGTTTCATGTACAGTATGAAAAAAAAAAAAAGATGAGATTTACAGAGATGCATCACTGATAAAAGAGCATCTCCTTTGGGCTCCGGTTTAACAGCAGCGGCTCAGCAGGAGTGTTGGACTAGGACACAATCACACAAACAACAAAAAAATATTTGAATCCATGGAATGAAAGCAGATCTTGTGTTTCATTCCTGATGATTTTCTCACACTGAACAAATATCTTCCAGTCGGACACACACACACACACACACACACACATCACTGACGTCTGTGGAGTGAATCAGACAGTTCTGTCTCTCTGGTGTTTCTCTGCACTAGAAACACATTTGATGTTCCTGCTGCACAGAAACTGTCATGATGAAGCTCCAGAAACTCAGTTTCTCTGACGTGTGTAGAATAAGAAGAAACAGCAGAGCTCCAGTGTGAAGCAGCGATACACAAACACAGTCCGACTGGAACACACACACGCAGTGTGTGTGTGGTGTCTCAGTGGTCATGTGACAGATGGTTGTTTTGTCTCTGTAAAGCTGACAGAGCTTCTGCTGACAAGCTTCACTTGAGATTTCACAAAAAGTTTTTTTTTTACATTTTATTTTATTTCAAGGAACAAAAATGTATTTAATGGTTACGGCGGATCTTGAGCTGTTCTCTCTCTGTTTGCTGTTGTGAAGCGAATGGTTTTAAACACAAATATTAACGCTCACAATAGTTCTGTAATGCAATCCTCCGGTTTAGTTAAACAGCTCGTGTGTCTGTGTGTGTCTCTCGTGTGTGTCTGTCTCTCGTGTGTGTCTGTGTGTGTCTGTGTGTGTCTCTCGTGTGTGTCTGTGTGTGTGTCTCTTGTGTGTGTCAGTGTGTGTCTGTGTGTGTCTGTGTGTGTCTCTCGTGTGTGTCTGTGTGTGTCTGTGTGTGTCTCTCGTGTGTGTCTCTTGTGTGTGTCAGTGTGTGTCTCACGTGTGTGTCTGTGTGTGTCTCTCGTGTGTGTCTGTGTGTGTCTCTCGTGTGTGTCTGTGTGTGTCTCTCGTGTGTGTCTGTCTCTTGTGTGTGTCTGTGTGTGTCTCTCGTGTGTGTCTGTCTCTCGTGTGTGTCTCTCGTGTGTGTCTGTGTGTGTGTCTCTTGTGTGTGTCAGTGTGTGTCTCTCGTGTGTGTCTGTGTGTGTCTCTCGTGTGTGTCTGTCTCTCGTGTGTGTCTGTGTGTGTCTCTCGTGTGTGTCTGTCTCTCGTGTGTGTCTGTGTGTGTCTCTCGTGTGTGTCTGTGTGTGTGTCTCTTGTGTGTGTCAGTGTGTGTCTCTCGTGTGTGTCTGTGTGTGTCTCTCGTGTGTGTCTGTGTGTGTGTCTCTCGTGTGTGTCTGTGTGTGTCTCTCGTGTGTGTCTGTCTCTCGTGTGTGTCTGTGTGTGTCTCTCGTGTGTGTCTGTCTCTCGTGTGTGTCTGTCTCTCGTGTGTGTCTGTGTGTGTGTCTCTTGTGTGTGTCAGTGTGTGTCTCTCGTGTGTGTCTGTGTGTGTCTCTCGTGTGTGTCTGTCTCTCGTGTGTGTCTGTGTGTGTCTCTCGTGTGTGTCTGTCTCTCGTGTGTGTCTGTGTGTGTCTCGTGTGTGTCTGTGTGTGTGTCTCTTGTGTGTGTCAGTGTGTGTCTCTCGTGTGTGTCTGTGTGTGTCTCTCGTGTGTGTCTGTGTGTGTGTCTCTTGTGCGGTGTCAGTGTGTGTCTCTCGTGTGTTGTTGTGATACTGCATAATTATGTGCTGAATCTTCTTGACTCGTTTGTCCATCCGCCTGTGTGTGTGTGTGTGTCTGTGTGTGTGTTTGTGATTCTCCAGGAAACACTCACAAACACACTAAGAAAAACATGAAAAAGGTTTATATCGGGAAAACTGCAGTAAAAGCAGCAAGAAATGGTGGTAAACATCAGAAGAGAAGGTAAGAGGGAAGAGAGAGACTGAATCCATGAATCCATCCTCAGACTCTTCATCTGAATGTCATCTCCATCATCATCATCTGATCTCGTTATGATCGATCTCTCTAATGCAGTTAGACAGACATCAGTGACATCATTTCCTGATCCGTATCGCCACAGTGAACGTTAAAGGCACAGGGGCCCATATTTGGTCTCCCAGATAAATGAATTATAAATCTAAGAACATTTTGCTAATATTGCCATTAAATTATGAAATAGTCACTTCTAGATGTTCTCTGAAGGTTCAAAACATCCAGTTTTTAAAAAATATACATTTTAAAAACATGTTTTTTCTTGGTTATGTGAACGTTAAGGGAACATTTCATCGTATCATTCTTCAAACATTATGGGAACGTTACTTTTGAATGTTCTGAAACAAGCAGCAACATTTAAAAACGTTAGACACACGTCCAACTAAAACATAAAAATACAAATAAAAAACTCTTCATGAAAGATGTAGCCTATAAATAATGTTTTTGTGCGTTTAGAGAACATTTGTAAAGACCGGATAACTTTGAGAGAACGTTCTATTAATGTTACTGGAGGATAACGTTTGCTCATAGCTTTGAGAGAACCTTGACCGAATGTTAACTGGGTTGAAGTTAATTACTAAAGTTAAATACTTTGGTAAAACAGAACAATAATTTTTCTAGTAATACCAAACGTTATAGTTTTGTTTTAGCTTTTACTTTTGCATACAGTTGAATGGGATATAACTGGTCTGAAATCAGATGAAGCAAGCAGTCATGTGACACGAATCAATCATTATTATTTCTCTTTCATTTTATGATTTTCAGAGTCATTAAAGTAAAAATAATATCTCAGGCTTATGGATATTCCACAAGTGCATGAATAAATCATGTTTAGTGCTTTTGATCTAAGACTGTGTTTGCTGTGTGAGCATGAGGTACTTTATGTAATTTACTCCTGTGATCAAGGCTGAATTTATTTGATCGAAAATACAGTAAAACAGTGAAATATTATTATAATGTAAAGCAGCTGTTTTCTATGTGAATATATAGTAAAGTGTAATTTATTCCTGTGATCAAAGCTGAATTTTCAGCATCATTACTCCAGTCTTCAGTGTCACATGATCCTTCAGAAATCATTCTAATATGATGATTTGATGCTCAAGAAACATTTATGATTATTATCAGTGTTGAACAGTTTATTATTGTTTATTATAGTTTATTAGTTTATTATAATACAGATTATTGTGGAAACTGTGATGCATTTATGGATTCTTTGATGAATAGAAAGTTCAAAAGAACAGCGTTTATTTGAAATAGAATCTTTTGTAACATTATAAATGTCTTTACTGTCACTTTTGATCAATTTAATGTGTTTTTGATTATTAAAAGTATTGATTTCTCAAACCCCAAACTTTTGAAAGGTAGTGTATCATGGTTTCCACCAGAAATATGAAGCAGCAGAACTGTTTTCAACACTGATAATCAGAACTGTTTCTCATAAAAAGAGTAGCCGTACCTTCCACTCTTCCGTACACAAAAGTGCAGCCGACACAACAGGTCCACTATACACAAAGATGACAATAAGCAACAAAAAATGCTCTCTTTTAAAACACAGAAGTAGAACTAGAAACCCAACAGACTACAAACACGAAAGATTACTCACCCCAGACAAGTAATCACAAATATCTAAAGACAGACACCAGCATTAGAAGCTGCTAACACACTAAAGTCAGGATCATGGACCAGATAAACACAGAAAAGTTTAACTCACCTAACTTATTCATTAAGATTTTTATTTATTAACTCACCCAAATATTCCCTTTTTACCACTGTAAATTTTTTTTGCTGCCTTAAATTTTTAAGTACAGTCAACTTGGATGTTTAAGTCATTTCAACTTAAATTACATTAAACTGACTTAAAGAATGAGTTGAATCTTGTATAACGTATAAAAAAAAAGTTGAAAATTGCTTAACTTATTTCAAAAAGTGAGCATAATTTCTGAGCTCTAACCCAATAACACATGAGAAACACAAGGATTCCTCTCCTGAGGAGGACCGGGCACGTTCCCTAACTCCTATCCATCTCCTGACCGGTCACGAGGCGACTTTAAAAACAACTGAAGGCCATATAATCAATGCTCCCCCCCGACAGAGAACAAGTCTCTCTCCACCCTGAATAACCTTGAAAATAAAAAAGGAAAAATATCAAACGAGTGAACCGATGAAAGGATTGAATGTTCAACCCAGCTGGAACTCTCACTCTATTCATAACCAGGGAAACTCATGCATATATTCAAAAATACTCAAACAACTACATTCACCAAAAGATCTCAATCAAAGGGAATTAAAAAAAGCACAGTCCCAAAGTATCAAAGTAAAAAAAAAGCTTTTTTCCAGCAATCCCGGACGAGCCCCCATTATGGCTCTAGGGAAGCAACATAAAGACCAAAGACTGCCAGTCAAACATAAAGTTATTGAACTATAAAAGAGTTCAGAGGACTGAGGACAGCAGGGCCAGAGAGAGGCAGAATGAGCCTGGACTCCAGGGTTTAAGACGGCTCAGGTGACGCCGATGAACCGGGTAATCACAGGTGAACTACAGCCGGTTAGCAGAACACAGGTTAAGGTTAGCACTGCCGTATAACAGCGTATCAGAGTGATTTCTGGAGGATCATGTGACACTGAAGACTGGAGTAATGATGCTGAAAATTCAGCTTTGATCACAGGAATAAATTACACTTTACTATATATTCACATAGAGAACAGATGATTTACATTATAATAATATTTCACAGTTTTTACTGTATTTTTTTAATCAAATAAACGCAGCCTTGGTGAGCAGAAGAGACTCGTTCAGAAACATCACAATAAAATCTTAATTATTCCAAACTTTTGACTAGTTAACCCTGGTCGAGAACCACTGAAATGAACAGTGTGTTACGTTACTTTTGCGTTACTTTTTCTCATCTGGGCTACAAAAAAGTTATATATTTTTGTACTTCCAACTGTGCTGATATTGTGAATTACAGAAGAATGTGAAGGAGAAGAAAGTTCAACACTCTTCAGCAATAAAAACAAAAAATGAATGTCATTTTTGCTTATTAGTCTGGTTGAACTGGACAGTTGAAGGTCAGCAGCAAAGACATTGGTTAATAAAGTGAGATAATTGATTCAAGTTCACACGGATCAGTGGAAAGATCTAAAAACGCTGTATTATTCATGCCAGACTAGTTATCGGTGATGTCACTGTAAAGAAAGACTCCGCACACACACGCATTCAAACACACGTGCCTATAGACTAAACACGTAATACACACGTGCATGCCGTCACCGCTTTCACAGATTCACGTTTTTGAAGTTACGGAGATGATAACGCTTTCAAAACTCGTTCTCAAAAACGTCACTTTGAAACCTGTTTTTCAGCAGATTTGACTATACTTACTTAAAAACGTAGTTTAGCTGGACAATGACTTTCTTCTAAATCTGCTGTACAGCCAAACAAACTTTGTTGCATTGTTTTCCAGTTATCTCTGTAAAGCTGCTTTGAAACATTCTCTATTGTAAAAGCGCTGTATAAATGAAGGTGACTTGACTTGACAAAGTATATTTTGTGTAGTTTAAAACAAATTTTTTTTGGTTTGCATAACATTTTCAGTTTGCATTTCAGTGTTTTTATTGATTTTGTGGCTAGTGAATCGCTTTTTGTGCAAGTGATATTAGTAATGCCTGCTCACATTTAGTGTTTACACACAGCGCCTCTGCACTTACTCCCGATCCCTCTCAACGTGCGGACGGTCAATAGATGGGAGAACAAAGTAACTTACGTTACTTATTTGAAAAAGTAAAATTTTTTTTTTTTGTAAATGTAGGGGCCGTTTACACGACACCGTTTTCGACTAAAAACGTAAAACTTTTTATGCGTTTTAGCCGTTCATTTACACGACAGCGGCGTTTTGGGTGCCTGGAACACGCAAACTTTTGAAAAGGGTTTCAAAGTGCAAGTTTGAAGACTGTCTCTGAGTAAACAGCAAAAACGCGAATCTCTGAAACCGATGACGTCACGCACATGCGCATTACGTGTTCAGTCTATCGCCATCTACTGGCCTGGCAGCAGAATACAGCGTTTTTAGTCGTTTTCGCGGATAAGTGTGAATGCGGATCATTTTGACAATGGAGTCGTCTGTACGTGGAAAACTCAAAGGAAAAACTTCTCAGTTTTAAGTATAAGTTGTCAGTAAACATACCCTTAAAAGCAGGGTTCACCAATCTCGGTCCTGGAGGGCCGCTGTCCTGCAGAGTTTAGCTCCAACCCCAATTAAACACACCTGAACCAGCTAATCAAGGTCTCACTAGGCATACTAGAAACTTTCAAACAGGTGTGTTGGAGCTGGTTGGAGCTAAACTCTGCAGGACAGCGGCCCTCCAGGACCGAGATTGGTGAACCCTGCTTAAAAGTAATGCATTACTTTGTCAGTTACTTGAAAAAAGTAATCTGATTACATAACTCAAGTTACTTGTAATGCGTTACCCCGACACTGGAAATGAATGAGCACAAATGACAGAGATCTGTCTGTCTGACTCTCTGTCTGTGTGTGTGTGTGTGTGTGTGTGTGTGTGTCTGCAGTTCAGCGCAGGAGCAGAAGGAGGATCTGCGCAGGCGTCTCAGCGTCTCCACACACAAACTGCATCTGCTAGAGAGCGAGTTCAAGTCGACGCGTCAGTTTCTGGAGACGGAGCTTCGGCGAGCGCAGGAGGAGCTGGACAAGTTCACTGAGAAACTGTGCAGGTCAGAAACACAACATGAAGGCGCTCACTGAACGAACGAGCTGATCTGAAACCTCTCCAGAAGTAAATAGTGCTTAAAGTGAGATTTACAGTCGACACACAAGAGCACGAGTCTTAATTTGACCAAATATTAAAGGCCTGGAGAAAAATAACTGTAATAACTCCCAGTGTAAACTCATGACAGACGAGAGTGTGTCTGACTTCATCTTCATCATCATCTTCATCATCATCATCTCTCCTGCAGGATTCAGAGCAGCTATGTGGCACTACAGAGAATAAACCAGGACATGGAGGAGAAAATACACAGAACGGTAAGAGATCCTGATCTGATTCATTTAAAGGGGACAAATCATGAAAATCTGACTTTCTCCGTGTGTCAGTGCTGTAATCGGGTCTCCGGTGCTTCTATTAACCCAGAAAACATGAAAAGTGAAACCCAGTAACTGTGTTCTGGTCAGCCTTTCTCTGCAAGCATGTCTAAAAATAAGCCGATCAGATTTCGCTCTCCTTCTGACGTATGAAGAGGATCTTATTATAATATTACCGGCCCTTAATCTGCACGTTTACACACACCAGCCGACATTTGGTTTCGTGATGCTAAAGATCCAGCAAAGCATGAAACTGTTCTGTGGTTGAGCACAGACGAGCACTATTGACCAGAACATGTCACCGCTGTCTTATAAAGACCTCAGGAACTGTGGACACTTGTGGAGAAGTTAAACATGATGATGAGATGATCAGTGTAACTCCACAACAACTACAGAAATGTCTCCACTAACATTCAGAAGCTCTTCCTGAGTCTCTCCGTAAGGCTGCACTCGCTACTGGTGATTCTGGGATTCTGGATGAGTGAGATTGGCCTGTTCTGTTATTGCCAGAGTTTCTGAAGCTTCTGAATGGAGGCGGAGCTAAAGCTTGTTTGCATTTAAAGGGACACACACATGTTTTTGCTCACACCCAAAAAGGGGCAAATTTGACAAGCTATAATAAAAGATCTGGGGGGATTTTGAGCTGAAATTTTACAGACACATTCTGGGGACACCGTAGATTTATATTACATCTTGTGAAAAGGGGCATCATATGTCACCTTTAAAACCAAAAAAATCCCAAATGACAAACACTCGATTGACTTCAATTTTCTTTTGGTCGTCTCATCAACGCTTGATCGTTTGAATAAAACTTGCATCTTTCTGATTGCCTTCGTTTACATCTCAAAGAATGACGATACTTTATCATAGACAGTAACTCTCCATGGACGAACGCTGACCAGCTAACGGGGAACGTTCTGGAAAGGTTTCTCTCTGTGTCTTGCTCAGTGAGCAACATGTGCTCGATGTGTTTGAGCTCAGTTTAACAGGAGAAATAAAGGAGATAAATGGCAGACGAGCTGCAGGAGATCGATAACCACACGGGATTCTCACTCTCAAAGCAATTACACCATCAGAGACGCTCCTGAGATGAAGGCGTTTCATCTGAAATCTGATGAAAGTTTCAAGCTAAACATTAACTTGATGCAAAAAAGACTGATTATGTGTTTCATCTCAGATTATTAGAGAATCTGCTCGCTTCAGGCCACGATTGTTCATTTGCTCATTCATTTAACACAATATTACACTGCGGACCAGTGTTGGGGTAACACATACAAGTAACACGAGTTACGTAATCAGATTACTTTTCAAATAACTAGTAAATTAACACATTACTTATACAACAAAATATCTGTATTGACTGACAGCTCTCCTGTCCTCATGTTGAGGGAATCGTAAGTGCAGAAATGCTTATTGTGGTTCTAGACTAAATGTTTGCAGTCATTTGCTTTTCATAGATTGAAAGGGCCTTTACATTTGCCAAAAATAGAACTTTATTTATTTTTTTGTTATTAAACAAACAAGCAAGCAACAAACAAGAAATAATTCTTACATTTCTCATGTTGGACGATCATCATGCATTTATTGATGATTTGAAATTGGTTAAATTGTAATACTATCAATGTCAGAAAGCTCTTTATTTCACTGCTGCATTTCTTGTTTGTTAGATTAATATACATTCATAAACTCTCAGTTTGCCATTTAAATATTTTTGCATATTTTATAATGCCATAACATATGAAAGTTTGATGTTGCAAATAAATATTGGCAACACTTTAAGGCCTCATTTGTCAACATTAGTTAATGCACAAAGATTAATATATTCTTGCAGCATTTATTTAATGTTGGTTAATAATGTTCATGTTAGTTCAGAGTGCATTTACAAATATTAACAAATGCAATCTTACAAATGTATTAGTAAATGTGCAAATGTGTTCCTCACATGCAGTTTTACACATACACGCACACACACACACACACACACACACACACAGAAAGGCTGATGTCTGTTCACGGCTCAGACTGTGATGGATGTGATTTCAGAAGTGATTCCCGCAGTGCCACGGCTCTCCGTGTGGAAAATCCCATCTTCAGGACACAGGAGACCGGCTCAGAATAGAAATGTAATTTTAAATTGGTCAAATGATGGAAATGAAGGGCAGAAGGGCAGATGGGACGAGAGAGAGAGAGAGAGAGAGAGAGAGAGCAAGAGAGAGAGAGAGTGAGTGAGAGAGAGTGAGTGAGTGAGAGTGAGCAACAAACACACACACTCACCCTTGATAACACAGTCTGAGCAACAAACACACACACTCACCCTCGAGAAACTATCAGCGTCTGATACTTTCAGCCTTTCAGTTTATAAATAATTGGCTCACGGGGGACTTGAGACTCAACCCAAGACACACACACACACAAAATTTTGGTTTATATCAGTGCATCTTCACAGACTAAAGTCTGCAGTCGGTCTGTCGGTGTCTGAGAGTGTTTAGAGACCGAGCTCAGAGAAGACATAAACCCTCTGAATTAAACACATTAATCATATGCAAATCCTGCTGATGCTCCACATGCTTTGTTCAATAAATCTGAAGTTTCAACAAAACTCAAACACACATACAGATGCTTCGAAATCTGATTTTTTAAACTCGCCTAATTGATACGCAGATTTAACATGAGCTCTGTGATCTACTGAACAATGATAACGTCAGATATTCATTACTTCAGTGAGCTCATTGTTTCTGCATTAAATTATTACATTGTTTAAATTAATACCTTTTTCACTAATTTTGATTTTGTATATGTACATTTCTGAAATACATAACTTAGACAGTTTCCTCTGATAACAGATCACTGTAAACTGTATTGTGGACTTCTGTAAAGCTGCTTTGAAACGATGTGTATTGTGAAATGCGCTAAAATAAATGTGAATTGAATATTCCGTGTTAATAAAACTGCTGATGAATGAATCAGTGTTTAACAGCAGTTCTGTGTGTTTCAGACTCAGCGTTATGAAGAGGAGAAGAGATCTCTGAGACGAGAGGTCGTGGAGCTGAAGAAACACCTGATGGAGGCCCAGATCTCCATCCAGAAGCTGCGAGCGGATAACGTACGTAACACACACCTGAGCGGATAACGTCCGTAACACACACCTGAGCGGATAACGTACGTAACACACACCTGAGCGGATAACGTACGTAACACACACCTGAGCGGATAACGTACGTAACACACACCTGAGCGGATACCGCACGTAACACACCTGAGCGG
>NC_139983.1:34987075-34989575 GCF_963993115.1 Abramis brama | reverse complement strand
TTTTACGTAAGAATGCAATAGTTTTACGAGAGAACGCAATAGTTTTACGAGAGAATGCAATAGTTTTACGAGAACGCAATAGTTTTACGAAAGAATGCAATAGTTTTACGAGAGAATGCAATAGTTTTACGTAAGAATGCAATAGTTTTACGAGAGAATGCAATAGTTTTACGTAAGAATGCAATAGTTTTACGAGAGAATGCAATAGTTTTACGTGAGAATGCAATAGTTTTAGTAGAGAACAAAATAGTTTTACGTATGCAATAGTTTTACGAAAGAATGCAATAGTTTTACGTAAGAATGCAATAGTTTTACGAGAGAACGCAATAGTTTTACGAGAGAACGCAATAGTTTTACGAAAGAACGCAATAGTTTTACGAGAGAACGCAATAGTTTTACGAGAGAACGCAATAGTTTTACGAGAGAACGCAATAGTTTTACGAAAGAATGCAATAGTTTTACGTAAGAACGCAATAGTTTTACGAGAGAACGCAATAGTTTTACGAAAGAATTCAATAGTTTTACGAGAGAACGCAATAGTTTTACGAGAGAATGCAATAGTTTTACGAGAGAACGCAATAGTTTTACGTAAGAATGCAATAGTTTTACGAGAGAACGCAATAGTTTTACGAAAGAATGCAATAGTTTTACGAGAGAACGCAATAGTTTTACGAGAGAATGCAATAGTTTTACGAGAACGCAATAGTTTTACGAGAGAATGCAATAGTTTTACGAGAGAATGCAATAGTTTTACGTAAGAATGCAATAGTTTTACGAGAGAATGCAATAGTTTTACGAGAGAATGCAATAGTTTTACGTAAGAATGCAATAGTTTTACGAGAGAATGCAATAGTTTTACGAGAACGCAATAGTTTTACGAGAGAATGCAATAGTTTTACGAGAGAATGCAATAGTTTTACGTAAGAATGCAATAGTTTTACGAGAGAATGCAATAGTTTTACGTAAGAATGCAATAGTTTTAGTAGAGAACAAAATAGTTTTACGTATGCAATAGTTTTACGAGAGAACGCAATAGTTTTACGAAAGAATGCAATAGTTTTACGAGAGAACGCAATAGTTTTACGAGAGAATGCAATAGTTTTACGAGAACGCAATAGTTTTACGAAAGAATGCAATAGTTTTACGAGAGAATGCAATAGTTTTACGTAAGAATGCAATAGTTTTACGAGAGAATGCAATAGTTTTACGTAAGAATGCAATAGTTTTAGTAGAGAACAAAATAGTTTTACGTATGCAATAGTTTTACGAAAGAATGCAATTGTTTTAAGAGAGAACGCAATAGTTTTACGAGAGAACACAATAGTTTTACGAAAGAACACAATAGTTCTCTAAGAGAACGCAAATGTTTCTCAGGGGAGCGCAAATGTTTTGCGAGAGAATGCAAATGTTTAACTATTTTCGATCCCCATGTCCCTTTAAGGGCTCTGTAGAAAACAGATACATGGTGCATTTCATTCTCACATCTTCAAGTCTATCTCTCATTGCTGTCTCTGTGTGTGTTTTCAGCTTCCCGCAGATCTGCAGGAGCGAGTCAGTTCCCACATGGAGAAGCAGAGCGTAGCGCTCCTTCACTCCGGCTCAGATGCCGTTCCCACCGCCGTCATCGGCCGAGTCCTGGAGAAACCGGAGCCCGGGAGAAGCTGTCCGGTCACACGCTCCCCGAGTCCTCAAGAGTTCCCGTCAAACGTGGATAAAGTTCAGCGGCGCGTGGCGTATAAGTCGTCAGACCTGTCCTGCAGCGACACAGCGCTATACTGTCCCGCGGATGAGCGTCGGCACGAGCGCCGGATCCGAGGACACACCGACTGCAACCCGGAAGACCAGAGTTTCCCACATAGTTTCTCTTTACACGAAGACGCTTTTCCTTTCGGATCTCTTCCGGCTTCCATCCGGCACTCCAGCTTTAGCACAGCGTTGGATGATCCGGCTCACGTATCGTCCTCATCCCAGCAGAATCTGTTCACGGACTGGCATGACGGAGACTATGAGCACAAGAACTCAACGTTTGGAAAGAAACATCCAGGTTTTCCTAAGTCGAGACACGTTTCTCACGGCTCACCGAACGGAGGTTCTCCGACACACGGATACAGTTCCCGCGGGAATAGGGGCGTCCCGACAGGAAGCTGGCATCAGATGAGCGTTGAAGACGTGAACTCCTTCTTCTGCAGTCCTGAAGCCTTCAGTTTCCAAGAGCGGAACTTTGCAGTCGGTCCCGCTAAGATCAAACCGCTTTACAACAGCTTCCCGGAGGAAGAGCACGTTTTCCAAGCACACGCACCAGTTCCACAGTACCCTGCGTCAGCCGGACCCAGTCCTGCGCTGAACCCGAAGATCAGCCTGAACGCTTTAAAGAGCGGCTTGATGTTCCGCTCCGGTCAGGACTCGAGCTGGTTCTCCAAAGACAAGCCGAGCACGACTGAAGGAGCTTTGCGGAGAGATTACACAGACGGAAGTCCCAGCAACTCCAACGAGTCTCTCG
>NC_139983.1:34857075-34982075 GCF_963993115.1 Abramis brama | reverse complement strand
TTATTCATTAAAATTACAAATTCTGTGAAATTCTGCGTTATACAGTAAATTCAGTTTGTATGAGTGGATTCCGTCCCTGTTTTCCCGCATGTAAATCATAGAGCCCTAGCGTTCTAAAAGGAAACACCCTTTTCTAGTGTGTCTGCATGAATGTGTCCGTGTCCGCAGGGAAGGTTCTCACGTGGAAGATCTGGTTGGAGAGTTTGGCGGAGGTCTGGAAGTCCCAGGCGATGAGCGTTCGCTCGGCCGAGTCTCGACTCACGGCGTCGGTGCTGCTCACGAACTCTCGGCTGCCGCTCAGGAACAAGACGTCCAGCGTCTGCTGAACCGCAGCTTTATACACGCGCAGCACCTGCGACACACAGCGCCTGAGACACACGCTCAAAGCAAAGGCTCATGGGAAGGGTTTGGAATCAGACTGACCTTCCGGCAGCGGGCGTCCCAGGCTTTGACCTCTGAACTGAAGCCGCCACTCAGGAACACGTCGGGGTCGGAAGGTCGCGGGGCGACGCAGGTCACCTTAAAACCGTTGTCCATCTGAGCGACGGTCTGACCTGAGGAGACATCGGCCAATCAATCAATCAATCAACCAATCAATAAATCAATCAATCAACCAATCAATAAATCAATCAATCAATCAATCAATCAATCAATCAATCAATAAACCAACCAAGCAATCAATCAATCAATCAATCAATCAATCAATCAATCAACCAATCAATCAATCAATCAATCAATCAATCAATCAATCAACCAACCAATCAACCAATCAACCAATCAGTCAATCAACCAATAAATAAATAAATCAATCAATCAATCAATCAACCAATCATGCAGTCAGTCAATTCAGTGTCGCTACTTTAGTTTCAAAGACACTTAATATTCATGAATATTGTTAATTTGACTGCAGTGACACTATCAGACGAGAACCATAATGACTCTATTCTTCTGAAGAGCTGAATGTGAATTAGTTTCATAATTGACTAATTTTGCAAAATGGAAACTGTGGAGTATGTTTGAGGACGAACTGTGAATGTTGGTAAAGCAGCACTTCTTTATTAACTGTGACGTGATTCATATGACGATCAACTCATGCATATTAATGAGAAGATTTGCATATGATCAAGTTTGATTTGAGTCTGATGAAACTTCACTGTTTTTTTTTGTAGCACTTCACAATAAGATCTCATTTGTTAACATTAGTTACTATTAGTTTAAGTAATCTAATGTAATGTAATGTTAACACATGAGATGTGCTGATGTTTGTGGAGCCGATACATCATCTCCTGCATAATTAACACACGTCCTCCGTGTTTTTCATTAATGAATGTGATTCTCTGACGGCCGATAAGAAGCGCGTCTCTCGTGATGAGCAGCTGAAGGATCATTTCACTTCTGTAAACATTTATGAATGATTTAAGAATCTTTGGATATTTGTGCTGGAAAACATCAAACAATCATGGAGTTGATCTGAATCCTCCGTCCTTCTGTTAGACTGTCTCACACATGAATTATGTTGAATATCTGTCAGCTGTTAAATTTAACTACACAATTAGATAATACCAGTTTAGCTCAACCAATCACCAAGCAATGCTTCATTGTGTTCAGTCTGTGTGTAAAAAGAGCATTAGCAATTAAAGACAAAACACTTCAGCAAAACATGATCAGCTCAAAGTGTCCGAATCATTTTTGCTCCCAAATTTGTAAATTTTTTACTGGTAGTCACTGTATGAAGAATATTTTGGTATAATATGTCACAGTTTACTTTATTTTGCTCTCCTCACACTCACTCACTTACTCACCCGTCTCCGCGTCAGTGAGCGCCGTCGTGCCGTCGAACGACCCCGAGAGGAGGCGACGCCCACACGGCAGCCAACACGCATCACGGACCGCGCCCCTGTGGGCGGAGTAAGTGCGTAAGCTCCGCCCACCACCAACACCGTCCCACACCTACAAACACACACGTTCAGCTCAACGAGAACGCCAGTATCACTGCACCGTGACTCTATTAGCCCTCTGGGGCTCTTCACGTGTTGCTCAAAAATGACCGAAATTATTTTTTTATTTCAATTAAATTAATGTACTATATTTTAGTTTGATAATGCTTTTTATTTAATATTTTTTATTTTTAGGGGATTTTATGGTACTAAATTATATTTACGCTGTATTTATAATCCATTCATGTACTTTTTGAGCATAGACCTGAAAATTACATTTCCAACATAAACTGTGAAAAAAAGTTTAAAAAAGTGAATTTAAAAGTTACAGAATTTTACGTTTATCGTTGTGAAAAAATACTATTTAAAATTTTTATATGAAATATATATTTTCAAAAACATGTTTTACTCTAAAACTGTTAGAAAATCAAAGCCATAAATGTAAACAAGTCGTGTTCCAAATTTGATATCTCAGTAAATGATCTTTCAGTGAGAGTGTGTTCGGCTGCAGTACCAAACGCTTCCACTAGAGGAAACTCGTCTCTCATTCGTTTCCAATGCATCATTTCTGACCGCGAGGAGCTCAAGTGGGACTATTGTTATCAGGACCATTAAACATGTTCAGATCATGTCCGTGATTTTTTTTGCGTTCGCACAGCAAGTGCCAAAACCTTTACCAAGTTTCGCACCATTACGATGAAGAAGAAAAACAAATGTAAACTTTTTCAAAAATGACTAAAGAGCCCCAAACTCCACATTCACTCATTCTGTCATGAATGCGACAGATTTGACATGAATTCCTCCTATTATGTTGCATTTGATTTTTAAACGGCTTGAAAAATGCTGATTAAACTTTATTTCTTCTTGCAATTTGTCAGGATAGACAGTAAATAGTCAGGTTAAAAAAATAAATAAATAAATCATACCAACTACTAAAATATGAAATACATGAAAATTTATGAAATTTAAGACTCAGTTTACTTTTCTGTCTATGTGCAGCTATTTTTTAACATTAAAATATGTGGGTCAATTTGACCCGAAACAGAAAGAGGGGAACTATTTCACAACAGCATTTCAGAATTTGACATATTTTATATTCGTTTAGTCTCTAACATATGGAAGCCCATTTCTGCCACACAAGGGGAAAAATCATGCTTTGGTAAATCTTAATTATGACATAAATCAAAATGATGAGTCATATTTATGGCATAAAAAGTTATAATGTCATAACAGTTACATCTGACTTCATAACATTAAAACTCTGAATTATGACATACTAGACATAATTAGAGTTTTGGTCAAAATTCTCATGAAAAGTAAAAAAGTCAATTATGAGACACAAAGTCGAAATTATGACATTAAGTAAATGATGACATACTAAGTCATAATTACAGTCATATTTAAGACGAAGAAAAAGATGAAGAAGTCGAAATGATGACACGCTACATAATTATGACAAAAGTAAAAATTAAGAGTAGAAATTATGAAATTACGAAATTATACTAAGTCATGATTCTGAGATAAAAAGTCAAAATTATGATTTATCAAAGCCTGATGACTGTTTTTCTACTGTGCTGGAAACGGGCTTTCATTCTGACAAGATGCAATAGAGGTTTTATATAAAACCATGAGTTCTGGTGTTTTTTGTAGTGTTGAATTGAACAGGAATCAGGAAGCCGGCGGGGAGAGGAAGAGTGAACGTCCTGTAACGACACAGATACGGATTGAGAGACGCTCCTCGACCCTCCAGACATGCTTTATTATTAAACACACACACACACACACACGAAACCGCATCTGATAGCGTTGGTTCTCATTTCCTCTGTGGGCAGAATAAGCTGTTCGTGATCAACATCACCTCACAGTCAGACCCAGCAGAAACAGACTGAAGTCAACACACACACACACACACACACACACACACACACACACATACTACAGATGAATTATGATCCATAACCCAGCAGAATCAGGACGGGTTTAGTTCCTAGTCTCTGGTTCATCGATCCTTCCATCTGTCCTTGTGAACATTTCTCGTGAATAACTGAACGGTGGATTATAATGTTCAGTGTGTGTGTGTGTGTGAGTGTGTGTGAGTTCCCCTTTCCAGAGGACATGAGCGTGAGTGTGTGTGTGTGTCTCCTGGGTCTTGACACACATATTCACCTGACCGTGATGGAGCCGCATCGCAGGGACACACACATGAACACACACTCCTCCTGTCACACTCGTCTGGTCCTGAACCCCAGTGTGTTCACATCCACAGGCTTTACTGAACTGTGTGATACTGAATAAAAAAATGCTGGATGGAAATGCTAAGATCCCCATAAATTCTAAAAATGTGCTTAAATGATGTGGATAATTATCATGCAGAGTTTTAATGATAATTTCTTTTTAATGATGAAACCAGATTCCCCTAGTATTGGCCTTCTGGGGTTAGATGAACAACCAGGCGTTTATGTGACAAATATAATCCTAATTCGGATTGGGAAGGAAGGCTTTTAGTGATTTTACTTCATGAAAGTTGCATAGATACATATTTTTCAGCTTTAATATTTGTATTATGTGATAACGTGTTTGAAGGGCGAGCCAAACAACGCCCTTCATCCGATACAGCACAGCCTCGAGTACCTTACTGCTAACACAGGGAATGAACAGTGTAATCCTTATTTCCCCAAGAGTGAACACCTGTAGAAGAAGCGGCTGATTGTGTTGTGTTGTGTCATGCTAGGCTAGGTTGGGTTAGGTTGAGTTAGGATGGGTTGTGTTAGATTAGGTTGGGTTATGCTAAGTTAGGTTAGGTTGGGTTTTGTTACATTGGGTTGGGTTGTGTCAGGTTGGGTTGAGTTAGGATGGGTTGGGTTAGGTTGGGTTGGGTTATGCTAAGTTAGGTTAGGTTGGGTTTTGTTACATTAGG
Organism: Abramis brama; assembly: GCF_963993115.1. Lineage (NCBI taxonomy): Eukaryota > Metazoa > Chordata > Actinopteri > Cypriniformes > Leuciscidae > Abramis > Abramis brama. The sequence goes on along the minus strand of NC_139983.1, from coordinate 34,977,221 downwards.
TTGGGTTGAATTAGGTTTTGTTGGGTTAGATTAGGTTAGGTTAGGTTGGGTTAGGTTGGGTTTTGTTACATTGGGTTGGGTTGTGTCAGGTTGGGTTGAGTTAGGATGGGTTGGGTTAGGTTGGGTTGGGTTATGCTAAGTTAGGTTAGGTTGGGTTTTGTTACATTAGGTTGGGTTGAATTAGGTTTTGTTGGGTTAGATTAGGTTAGGTTAGGTTGGGTTAGGTTGAGTAGTGTTATGTTTTGTAGGGTTAGGTTAGGCTACATAAGGTTAGGTTAGGTTAGGTTGGGTAGTTTTAGGTTTCGTTGGGTAAAGTTAGCTTAGGTTAGATTGTGAGTGTTATGTTTTTTGTTGGATTAGGTTAGGTTGGGTTGGGTTAGGTTAGGTTGCGATAGGTTGTGTCAGGTTGGGTTGTGTTGGGTTAGGTTAGATTAGGTTGGGTTGTGTTAGGTTAGATTGTGAGTGTTATGTTTTTTGTTGTGTCAGGTTGGGTTGTGTTGTGTTGGGTTAGGTTAGGTTGGGTTGCGATAGGTTGTGTCAGGTTGTGTTGTGTTGGGTTAGGTTAGGTTGGGTTGGGTTGGGTTGTGTTAGGTTAGATTGTGAGTGTTATGTTTTTTGTTGGGTTAGGTTAGGTTGGGTTGTGTTGGGTTAGGTTGGGTTGTGTTGGGTTAGGTTGGGTTAGGTTGGGTTGCGATAGGTTGTGTCAGGTTGGGTTGTGTTGTGTTGGGTTAGGTTAGATTAGGTTGGGTTGTGTTAGGTTAGATTGTGAGTGTTATGTTTTTTGTTGGGTTAGGTTAGGTTGGGTTGGGTTAGGTTAGGTTGCGATAGGTTGGGTTAGGTTAGGTTGGGTTGGGTTAGGTTAGGTTGCGATAGGTTGGGTTAGGTTGGGTTGTGTTGGGTTAGATTGTGAGTGTTATGTTTTTTGTTGGGTTAGGTTAGGTTGGGTTGGGTTAGGTTAGGTTGGGTTGTGTTGGGTTAGGTTGGGTTGCGATAGGTTGTGTCAGGTTGGGTTGTGTTGTGTTGGGTTAGGTTAGGTTGGGTTGAGTTAGGTTTTGTTGGGTTAGATTAGGTTGGGTTAGGTTAGGTTGCGATAGGTTGTGTCAGGTTGTGTTGTGTTGGGTTAGGTTAGATTAGGTTGGGTTGTGTTAGGTTAGATTGTGAGTGTTATGTTTTTTGTTGTGTCAGGTTGGGTTGTGTTGTGTTGGGTTAGGTTAGGTTGGGTTGCGATAGGTTGTGTCAGGTTGGGTTGTGTTGGGTTAGGTTAGGTTGGGTTGGGTTGGGTTGCGATAGGTTGTGTCAGGTTGGGTTAGATTAGGTTGGGTTGTGTTAGGTTAGATTGTGAGTGTTATGTTTTTTGTTGGGTTAGGTTAGGTTGGGTTGTGTTGGGTTAGGTTGGGTTGTGTTGGGTTAGGTTGGGTTGCGATAGGTTGTGTCAGGTTGGGTTGTGTTGTGTTGGGTTAGGTTAGATTAGGTTGGGTTGTGTTAGGTTAGATTGTGAGTGTTATGTTTTTTGTTGGGTTAGGTTAGGTTGGGTTGGGTTAGGTTGGGTTGGGTTAGGTTAGGTTGCGATAGGTTGGGTTAGGTTGGGTTGTGTTGGGTTAGATTGTGAGTGTTATGTTTTTTGTTGGGTTAGGTTAGGTTGGGTTGGGTTAGGTTAGGTTGCGATAGGTTGGGTTAGGTTAGGTTGGGTTGGGTTAGGTTAGGTTGCGATAGGTTGGGTTAGGTTGGGTTGTGTTATGTTTTTTATTGGGTTAGGTTAGGTTGGGTTGGGTTAGGTTAGGTTGCGATAGGTTGGGTTAGGTTAGGTTGGGTTGGGTTAGGTTGGGTTGTGTTAGGTTAGATTGTGAGTGTTATGTTTTTTGTTGGGTTAGGTTAGGTTGGGTTGCGATAGGTTGTGTCAGGTTGGGTTGTGCTGGGTTAGCTTGTGTTATTCATACCTTGCAGGTGTTGTCCATGGAGGCCGAGAGCAGCAGGTGACTGAGATGATCCACTGGACTCCACTGCAGTGTGTTCACTGGACCCTGGTGGGCCTGAAGGAGACACTGCACTCGTCTGGGCAGCTCAACCCGACCGGGCTTTAGCGCCAGGAACGGCCGGACCCTCTCCGAGACCTCGGACAGCAGACGAGCTCCGGCAGGTGGAGGTGTGTGAGATGTGTGTGGTGTGTGAGGTGTCTCTGGGGTCTGGGCCGTTGCGGTGGACACTCGCTGTCTCTTAGGAACATACGGCCTGACTCCGGCCGGCTGCGGCTGAGCTCTCTTCATGCAGCCAGACACACTTACTGATGATGATGATGATGATGATGAGGATAACGAAGAGCTCATGATGAGGGACTGATCTTTATAAAGCTCCAGGTGAGGATGAGGAGCAGCAGACTGAAGATCTTGATCCGGATCACTGTCAGAATCCTCATAATCCACCAGTGAAGCCATGACCATCACTCACAAACCACTGCATGGACAACAATATCAATAATAACACACACACAGACACACACACACAGACACACAGACACACATATATATATATATATATATATATATATATATATATATATATATTTTAACTAAAAATAGATTTAAAAAGATTAAAAAAGAATAATAATCTTATTAATGAAACAGTCAAACATTTTAGACAAAAAAAAAAGAATAACAATCTTACTAATAAAACGAGATTTTAACTATTGTAAACAGAAAGAATATTACACATGTATATTTATGTAAATTACAGTAAGTAAAACGACAAATGTATCTTGAATTTATTCTAATAATTAAAAATAAAGCAGCAGAATACACTAGTTTGCACAAAAACTCACATTAAACTACGAGTAACTGACATCATCAACATCATCTGTTATTAGCGAATATTGATCCGTCAAATCCCTTTCATAATATACGCATCTGTGTATCAGTTTAAATCGTTGGTATAACAATACAGACAGTCAGTTATTCTTGTTTATATGATTAATATTCGCATCTGTCGTGCGGTGTTTTTAATTTGAAATATCAGGTAGCGAAACTCCGGAAGATTAAGAGCGGGTGAGGAGTTTACAGGCAAAATAAGAGTCTCGTTTTAATGAACACCTTTTATACATTAGCGTTATCTGAGTAAAACAGAGTAGGACTAAAAGTGTCAGCTGTCTTATTGTGATTAACCGTTACATTGGTTTGTGGGGTTAATAATCGTGTGTTTACACGACACATGTTTAATCCAGATTTTGATATTGACTCTCTTATTTCTCTGAGTGATAAGCACTTCTTGTAGAGGAAGCGGTTGGTTTCTGCGACAAAATAAGAGTCTTTTAAAAAAGAATAATTCGTGTTTATAAAATACACATCTTATATATTTCAGGTTGTGTGCATCACCGTTATCCAAGTCAAACACAGTATGACTAAAAGTGTTTTTAATAAAAATATTTTCGCTGACAGTGACGTGTGAGACATGCGACCGGAACTACATGGCGCGAATGTTTCCGGTAGGGCTGAGATTGGTGTGACACTGGCACAGTGAGTCTGATGCAAGTGGAATGAATTAAACCATCTAACTCAAAAAGGTGCGTTTGTTTATTCTTAATTACTATTTAATACTGAAATTAATTTATAACAATTGCTCGTGTGAGCGCTGGTCATGACACTGGTTGCAGATCTGTGTTTAAAGGCTGGCATGCGGCAGCGAGCATATGTCAGTGTCGTTATGAAGAGTCATAAAGAGTTATTACAGTATCAGTGTGTTACAGGTAAAGATGTCGAGCCCGATGGACCTGTACGAGCAGCTCACGGCTCAGGGACTCGCAGTGAGGCAAATCAAGGCTCAGAAGGGCAATAAAGTCAGTCTCCACTTATGTTATCAAATAATAATATTATAAATATGTCCACATATTATTCAGAAAATACTGAATTTCTATTATTAGATATCTTATTTTTTATTCATTGTAATCTGTTTTATCTATCTATTTAATTGTAATTTATTGTAATCTAATTTTTATTTATCTATTTTTAATTTATTGTAATCTATTATTTTTTTTATTGTAATCAAATGTATATTTATTATCGTGTGTGTGTGTGTGTGTGTGCGCTCAGGCTGATGTGGAGTCTGCAGTGCAGCTGAAGGAGTAATGTGTGTGTGTGTGTAGGCTGATGTGGAGTCTGCAGTGCAGCTGAAGGAGTAATGTGTGTGTGTGTGTAGGCAGATGTGGAGTCTGCAGTGAACTGAAGGAGTAACGTGTGTGTGTGTGTGTGTGTAGGCAGATGTGGAGTCTGCAGTGCAGCTGCTGCTGAGGATGAAGGAGGACTATAAGCTTCTCACCGGTCAGGATTATCAGGCCGGACGCCCGCCGACACACACTGAGGATGATGATGCTGGTCCTGCTGAGGATGATGAAGATGATCAGGTCGACCCCTGGAACGTGTCCACCAGCAGCGCTAAAGGAGTCGACTACGACAAACTCATCGGTTAGTGGCTGTGACTCTGAGTGAGTGTGTGTGTGATGTATGAGGCGTGTGAATAATCAGAATATATATATGTTATATATAATCAGTGCGATTCGGCAGCTGTAAGATCGAGCAGGAACTGGTGGACAGAATCGCTCGAGTCACGGGGAAAACACCGCATCACTTCCTGCGCAGAGGAATCTTCTTCTCACACAGGTGACATCACACACACACACACACCCTCTACATATCTACACACCTCCGCATGAAAAATAGATTCAAAGAAATAAATAAATAGATTATAATAAATAAATAAATAGATGAGTAGATTAAAATAAACAGATTAAAATAAATGATAAAATAGATAAAACATAAATAAATAATACATTTAATTTAATTAAAGTAAATAAAAAAAAAAAAATAAAAAAAAATAATAATACATATAGTAATACAGTTCTATAGTAAGTATAAAAAACAACAACATAAAGTCATAATAATGTAACTTAATAGAAAAATTATCACATATCTATAATAATGTAAATGTTTGCCAGTGGATGGTGTATGATCATGTTGTGTTGATGATCGTGTTGTGTTGATGCTCAGGGACATGCATCAGATCCTGGACGCGTACGAGAGCCGGAAGTCCTTCTATCTTTATACGGGTCGCGGACCGTCCTCTGGGGCCATGCATGTGGGTCACTTGATCCCCTTCCTCTTCACCAAGTGAGTGTGTGAGAGTGTGAGTGTGTGTCAGGTGGCTGCCGGACGTTTTTGATGTTCCTCTGGTGGTTCAGCTGATGTGTGTGTGTGTGTGTGTGTGTGTCAGGTGGCTGCCGGACGTGTTTGATGTTCCTCTGGTGGTTCAGCTGATGTGTGTGTGTGTGTGTGTGTGTGTGTGTGTGTGTGTCAGGTGGCTGCAGGACGTGTTTGATGTTCCTCTGGTGGTTTAGCTGATGTATGTGTGTGTGTGTGTGTCAGGTGGCTGCAGGACGTTTTTGATGTTCCTCTGGTGGTTCAGCTGATGTATGTGTGTGTGTGTGTGTGTCAGGTGGCTGCAGGACGTGTTTGATGTTCCTCTGGTGGTTCAGATGACTGATGATGAGAAGTATCTGTGGAAGGATCTGTCGCTGGAGGATTGTCATCGATACACACTGGAGAATGCTAGAGACATCATCGCCTGCGGGTTCGACCCGGACAAGACCTTCATCTTCTCCGATCTCGACTATATGGGGTAAAACCAAATATATGTAACCAAATCTCATCATGCGTATGGATATAACCACTATTATTATCATATAACCGCATCTCATCTGCGAATGGATATAAGTGCGATTATTATCATTATATAACTGCATCTCATCTGCAAATGGATATAAGTGCTATTATTATCATATAACCGCATCTCATCTGCGTATGGATATAAGTGCTATTATTATCATATAACCGCATCTCATCTGCGTATGGATATAAGTGCGATTATTATCATTATATAACTGCATCTCGTCTGCGTATGGATATAAGTGCTATTATTATCATTATATAACTGCATCTCGTCTGCGTATGGATATAAGTGCGATTATTATCATTATATAACTGCATCTCGTCTGCGTATGGATATAAGTGCTATTATTATCATTATATAACTGCATCTCGTCTGCGTATGGATATAAGTGCGATTATTATCATTATATAACTGCATCTCGTCTGCGTATGGATATAAGTGCTATTATTATCATTATATAACTGCATCTCGTCTGCGTATGGATATAAGTGCGATTATTATCATTATATAACTGCATCTCATCTGCGTATGGATATAAGTGCTATTATTATCATATAACCGCATCTCATCTGCATATGGATATAAGTGCTATTATTATCATTATATAACCGCATCTCATCTGCGAATGGATATAAGTGTGATTATTATCATTATATAACCGCATCTCGTCTGCGTATGGATATGTGCGATTATTATCATTATATAACCGCATCTCGTCTGCGTATGGATATAAGTGCTATTATTATCATATAACCGCATCTCATCTGCGTATGGATATAAGTGCTATTATTATCATTATATAACTGCATCTCGTCTGCGTATGGATATAAGTGCTATTATTATCATTATATAACCGCATCTCGTCTGCGTATGGATATAAGTGTGATTATTATCATTATATAACCGCATCTCATCTGCGTATGGAAATAAGTGCGATTATTATCATTATATAACTGCATCTCGTCTGCGTATGGATATAAGTGCTATTATTATCATTATATAACTGCATCTCGTCTGCGTATGGATATAAGTGCGATTATTATCATTATATAACTGCATCTCGTCTGCGTATGGATATAAGTGCTATTATTATCATTATATAACTGCATCTCGTCTGCGTATGGATATAAGTGCGATTATTATCATTATATAACTGCATCTCGTCTGCGTATGGATATAAGTGCTATTATTATCATTATATAACTGCATCTCGTCTGCGTATGGATATAAGTGCGATTATTATCATTATATAACTGCATCTCATCTGCGTATGGATATAAGTGCTATTATTATCATATAACCGCATCTCATCTGCATATGGATATAAGTGCTATTATTATCATTATATAACTGCATCTCATCTGCGAATGGATATAAGTGTGATTATTATCATTATATAACCGCATCTCGTCTGCGTATGGATATGTGCGATTATTATCATTATATAACCGCATCTCGTCTGCATATGGATATAAGTGCTATTATTATCATATAACCGCATCTCATCTGCGTATGGATATAAGTGCTATTATTATCATATAACCGCATCTCATCTGCGTATGGATATAAGTGCTATTATTATCATTATATAACTGCATCTCGTCTGCGTATGGATATAAGTGCTATTATTATCATTATATAACCGCATCTCGTCTGCGTATGGATATAAGTGCGATTATTATCATTATATAACCGCATCTCATCTGCGTATGGAAATAAGTGCGATTATTATCATTATATAACTGCATCTCGTCTGCGTATGGATATAAGTGCTATTATTATCATTATATAACTGCATCTCGTCTGCGTATGGATATAAGTGCGATTATTATCATTATATAACTGCATCTCGTCTGCGTATGGATATAAGTGCTATTATTATCATTATATAACTGCATCTCGTCTGCGTATGGATATAAGTGCGATTATTATCATTATATAACTGCATCTCGTCTGCGTATGGATATAAGTGCTATTATTATCATTATATAACTGCATCTCGTCTGCGTATGGATATAAGTGCGATTATTATCATTATATAACTGCATCTCATCTGCGTATGGATATAAGTGCTATTATTATCATATAACCGCATCTCATCTGCATATGGATATAAGTGCTATTATTATCATTATATAACTGCATCTCATCTGCGAATGGATATAAGTGTGATTATTATCATTATATAACCGCATCTCGTCTGCGTATGGATATGTGCGATTATTATCATTATATAACCGCATCTCGTCTGCATATGGATATAAGTGCTATTATTATCATATAACCGCATCTCATCTGCGTATGGATATAAGTGCTATTATTATCATATAACCGCATCTCATCTGCGTATGGATATAAGTGCTATTATTATCATTATATAACCGCATCTCGTCTGCGTATGGATATAAGTGCTATTATTATCATTATATAACCGCATCTCGTCTGCGTATGGATATAAGTGCGATTATTATCATTATATAACCGCATCTCATCTGCGTATGGAAATAAGTGCGCTTATTATCATTATATAACTGCATCTCGTCTGCGTATGGATATAAGTGCTATTATTATCATTATATAACTGCATCTCGTCTGCGTATGGATATAAGTGCGATTATTATCATTATATAACTGCATCTCATCTGCGTATGGATATAAGTCCTATTATTATCATATAACCGCATCTCATCTGCATATGGATATAAGTGCTATTATTATCATTATATAACTGCATCTCATCTGCGAATGGATATAAGTGTGATTATTATCATTATATAACCGCATCTCGTCTGCGTATGGATATAAGTGCGATTATTATCATTATATAACCGCATCTCATCTGCGTATGGATATAAGTGCTATTATTATCATATAACCGCATCTCATCTGCGTATGGATATAAGTGCTATTATTATCATATAACCGCATCTCATCTGCGTATGGATATAAGTGCGATTATTATCATTATATAACTGCATCTCGTCTGCGTATGGATATAAGTGCTATTATTATCATTATATAACCGCATCTCGTCTGCGTATGGATATAAGTGCTATTATTATCATATAACCGCATCGCATCTGCGTATGGATATAAGTGGTATTATTATCATTATATAACTGCATCTCATCTGCGTATGGATATAAGTGCTATTATTATCATATAACCGCATCTCGTCTGCGTATGGATATAAGTGCGATTATTATCATTATATAACTGCATCTCGTCTGCGTATGGATATAAGTGCTATTATTATCATTATATAACTGCATCTCGTCTGCGTATGGATATAAGTGCTATTATTATCATATAATCGCATCTGCGTATGGATATAAGTGCTATTATTATCATTATATAACTGCATCTCATCTGCGTATGGATATAAGTGCTATTATTATCATATAACCGCATCTCATCTGCGTATGGATATAAGTGCTATTATTATCATATAACCGCATCGCATCTGCGTATGGATATAAGTGCTATTATTATCATATAACCGCATCTCATCTGCGTATGGATATAAGTGCTATTATTATCATTATATAACTGCATCTCGTCTGCGTATGGATATAAGTGCTATTATTATCATTATATAACTGCATCTCGTCTGCGTATGGATATAAGTGCTATTATATTATATTGATTGTTTACATAGTCATAAACTTATATAGTATATACATCACACAGCTCTAATCTGATAAATGAAGATATTATAAACATTAACCTGATGATTTGACTTGTTTGGACAGGGCGAGTCCTTCGTTCTACAGAAACGTGGTGAAGGTCCAGAAGCATGTGACGTTTAACCAGGTCAAAGGCATCTTCGGGTTCACAGACAGTGACTGTATCGGTGAGCAGATCTTCTTCTGAAGCGTTTGATCCAGTGTTCGTCAGTCGCGTTTAATCGCGTGTGTTTGCAGGTAAAATCAGTTTTCCGGCCATTCAAGCGGCTCCGTCCTTCAGCAACTCTTTCCCGCAGATCTTCGGTGACAGGAACGACGTTCAGTGTCTCATTCCGTGTGCCATCGATCAGGTGAGACGTTCAAATACACGTTCACGCTTTTCCACTCTCTGAATCAACTGAACCAAAATAAAACGATTGACTAGCTTTGGAAACGCCACAGGCCAGCGCCACCTGCTGGTCAAAACATGAAGTATAACAGCTTTAACAAACCAACTGCGAATGTTTTCATTGTTAAATCGGTAACATTTTACAATAAGGTTCTTTAGTTAACATGAACTAATAATGAACAATACTTCTACAGCATTTATTAATCATAAATTATATTAATTTAAACATTTACTAATATGTTATTAAAATCAAAAGTTATATTAGTTAACATTAGTTAATGCACTGTGAACTAACATGAACAAACAATGAATAGCAATATTTTTATTAACTAACATTAACAAAGATTAATAAACACAGTAACAAATGTATTGCTCATTGTTAGTTCATGCTAGTTAATACATTAGCTAAATGTTGAGCCTTATTGTAAAGTGTTCCCGTTAAATCTACTAATAAGTGTTCTAATGGTGTGAAGTGATGCTGCTGAACGTCACATGATGGTCTGTTCCTCAGGATCCGTATTTCCGGATGACGCGAGACGTAGCTCCGCGGATCGGCTATCTGAAGCCAGCTCTGCTTCACTCCACGTTCTTCCCGGCGCTTCAGGGCGCGCAGACCAAGATGAGCGCTAGCGACGCCAACTCCTCCATCTTCCTCACGGACACGGCCAAACAGATCAAGAACAAGGTGCCGTTCACTCTCATCACGACTGAACTAGCCTTCAAGTCAAGTCTCCATTTATACAGCGCTTTAACAATATAGATCACAGCAGCTTTACAGTGATAACAGGAGATTACAGTAACAGAGATCGTTTAGGCTTTACAGCAGATCTAGAATAAAGTTATTGTCCAGATAAAGTTGGTTTTGATTGATTCACTTCCGTTGCAGAGATCATTAGTGATTAACTTAGGGGCCGCTAACACGACACCGTTCTAACAGAAACTCTTAATGTGTTCTGGAGACTCATTCACACAACAGTGTTTGGAGATTGAGAACACAAACCTTGAAACGGGTTCAAAGGTGCAAGTTTTGAACATTTTTGAAAACATCATCATCTCTGTGTAAACTTCAAAAACGTGAATCTGTGAAACACTGAAGGCGTGCGCATGCATATCACGTGTTTAGTCTATAGATATGAGCATTTAAATTATATATGTGGGCAGGCGCGTGTCTTTCTTTACAAATTGACATCGACAAATTACTCTGGCCTTAAAAATTCATAATACAGAATTTTTAGTTGTTTCCGCGGATCCATGTGACCTGGAATCATTTAGACCAGGTGTTCTCTCTACAGAGGTGAAGGAGACACTATTAACACGACACTGAATCACACGAGCTCTTCTCACTGCAGGTCAACAAACACGCGTTCTCCGGCGGGAAGGACACGGTCGAGGAACACCGGAAGCTCGGTGGGAATCCAGATGTGGACGTTTCCTTCATGTATCTGACGTTCTTCCTGGAAGACGATGAACAGCTGGAGAAGATCCGACAGGTGAGAGCAAACACTGATGACGTCATCATACAGGCAAACCAAACACTATTCACTATAAATCACTCACACCTAAGGCAGTTATTGTAAATGAAATAGTCACGGATAATAGCTTCGATGTCCTTTGCCTTACTGAAACTTGGCTTAAACCTAATGATTATTTCGGTCTAAATGAGTCTACTCCATCAGGATACTCCTATAAGCACGAACCCCGTCTGATTGGTCGTGGCGGCGGTGTTGCAGCGGTCTATAGAGATATTCTCAATGTTACTCAGAAAACGGGTTATAAGTTTATTTCGTTTGAAATACTTGTACTAAATGTTACGCTCTTATGGCTCGTTTCCACTGAGCGGTACGGTACGGTACGGTACGGAACGGTACGCATTTATTTGCGTTTCCACTATCAAAAGTTGTGAATGGTACCAAAATGCCGAACCGTACCGTACCACTTTTTAGGTACCCTTCCATTGGGGTACCTAGCACAGTGGAACGGTACTAAAAGGTGGAGCTAGACTCACTGCAGGACGTTGATTGGTTGACAGAGAATCGTCACTTGCGCGTGCTACAAGAGGAATGACAACATAAGAAGCGCCATTTTTTAATATAAAGTTTAATATAATACTACTGTTACTGTATCACGAAATGTAATTTTAAGAGTTTTTCAGGCGAGAATGTAGTTGTTTAAAGCTCAAATCTGTGGTTTATTTATAAAGATGATTATTTTTTTCCCCGGTTGTGAGATCCATGCGTTCAGCGGGCGCTCGGTGCTCATGTTTCCCGGCTGGATGAGCCTTTCCTCGGCTAGTCCTCGGCGTTCGTCGCTGACTCCGACGGTAGTGGTTAAACATAAGATATAATTCGTTTTGTGTAGACCTAACGGGCGATCTTTGGTCCCGTGAATATATAATGAGTTCCCTGTCAATCGTTTTGGCTGAGGGATAAGTTTAGTTAACGTTATTTGTGTTTAACTTTACTTGTAATGTTAGACTAACGTTATAGAGCGCTGCATTTGGATATTTGACTGAATTGTTTACTTTATTTCTTATTGTATAGCTTCTTGTACTTTACTGAAATTTTACAAAAATAAATATGGTTTCTTGTCATTTTTATTAAAAGATTATCACTGATGTTTATTGCAACATTTGTACAAATGCATATATTGCCTGGAATATGTTTATTTTATTTATTTTTTTAAACGAATGAAACGCGCATGAACCACATTTGTGTCCCTATAATGTTTAATTTATTTAAATGAAAACGAAAAGAGGCAGAGTGGTGTTTTATAACATATTTCGTTTTATTGTTGCTTAAAATGTACATACAGAGTAAGTTAACAGAGATAACCGGAGTAGCAGAGCGAGCTGAGTGACGCTTTTAAGAACGCGCTGTACCATGTAGTACATGGCACATGGCAAGTACAAACTTTGCGTACTTGATATTGAGAAAAGCCTGATGTCGGCGCTTGTCTTCTTGTGACAAACATGTTGAGAAGCAAGAACAAGATCTGCTGTATGTCATCCATTGTAGTTTACTATGTTCTTCTTCGCGCGAAAATGACGTCGATCGAAACACCACGCCTATCAAGTAAGGGTACTGTTGGCAGTGGAAACGCTAGCCAGATCATGGTTAACAGACCCGAACCGTACCGTACTGTCCCGTACCGTACCGTACTGCTCAGTGGAAACGAGGCATTAGATGTTAGAAAAAAATCCATATTATCTCTAGCCTTGGCTACCGTATATAGACCGCCTGGGCCTTACGCTGATTTCCTAAAAGAGTTTGCAGATTTTCTCTCAGATCTATTGGTCAATGTAGATAAAGCATTAATTGTTGGAGATTTTAACATACACGTAGATAATCCAAATGATGCGTTAGGGGCTGCGTTTATAGATTTATTAAATTCCTTTGGGGTCAAACAAAACGTCACCGGACCAACTCATCGTCTTAATCACACACTCAATTTAATTATATCATATGGAACCGATCCAACCGATATAGATATCATTCCACAAAGTGATGATGTCACTGACCATTACTTGGTAACTTGCATATTACGTACTGCTGTAATATGTCATGCGGCGCCGCGTTTTCGACCAGGCAGAACAATCCTTCCATCCACCATAGATAATTTCTCGAGTTGCTTGTCTGATCTGTCTCAGCTGCTGCCTGAACCCAAACAAACAGATGAACTAGAAGAACTAACTAGCACTATGAGCACCATTCTCTCTAGAACATTGGATGTTGTTGCACCCGTTAGATTAAAAAAGGTCACAGAGAAAATTAAAGCACCATGGTACAACAATACTACGCATGTTCTAAAGAGAGAAACCCGTAATTTAGAGCGTAAATGGAAACAAACTAATTTAGAGGTCTTTAGAATCGCGTGGAAAGACTGTATGTCACGTTATAAAAAGGCCCTAAAAGCGGCCAGGGCTGAGCACCTCCGCAAACTAATAGAAAACAACCAAAACAATCCTAGGTTTTTATTTAACACCGTGGCTAGACTAACAAATAAACAGACGTCACCCGAACAAAATATCCCGTTACAGTTTAGTAGTAATGATTTCATGAACTTCTTCACTGAGAAAATAGAAAACATCAGAACCACAATTGTAAACGTTCAATCCTCAATCGCACCTTATAATTCAGCCTCAATTTTCCCCCCGCAAGAACAATTACAGTGCTTTACAACTATAGAACAAAAAGAGTTAAATAAACTTATCACTTCATCTAAAACAACAACATGTTTATTAGATCCTATACCAACTAAACTACTGAAGGAAGTGTTACCTGTAGTGGAAGAGCCTCTCCTCAATATTATTAACTCGTCTTTATCTTTAGGTCATGTTCAAAGAACATTTAAACTGGCAGTGATAAAACCTCTCATTAAGAAACCACAATTAGATCATAATAATCTAGCAAATTATAGACCCATTTCAAATCTTCCTTTTATGTCTAAAATACTAGAAAAAGTGGTGTCCGCCCAACTGGGCTCTTTCTTGCAAGAAAATGACATCTATGAAAAGTTTCAGTCTGGATTCAGGCCGCATCATAGCACTGAAACTGCGCTCATTAAAATCACAAATGATTTACTTTTAGCTTCTGACCAAGGCTGCATCTCAATACTAGTTTTACTTGATCTTAGTGCTGCGTTCGATACTATAGATCACACAATACTCTTAGATCGACTACAAAATTATACTGGTGTTCAAGGACAAGCATTAAGCTGGTTTAGATCGTACTTATCAGACCGCTACCATTTTGTCTATTTAAATGGAGAAAAATCTATCATAACTCCAGTAAACTATGGAGTGCCGCAGGGATCTGTGTTAGGCCCTCTGTTATTCTCAATATATATGCTGCCACTTGGAAATATTATAAGGAAACATGGAATTAGTTTCCATTGTTATGCTGATGACACTCAAATGTATATTTCATCACGGCCGGATGAAAACGCTAAATTATCCAAATTGACAGAGTGTGTTAAAGATATAAAAGATTGGATGACGCGTAATTTTCTATTATTAAATCCAGACAAGACAGAGGTAATACTTATCGGTTCAAAAAACCGCCCACAGAACCTCTCACAATACAACTTTGACATAGTAGGATGTCCTGTTACTTTATCCTCTACAGTAAAAGACCTGGGTGTTATACTCGATTGTAACCTGTCTTTTGAAAATCATATTTCGTATGTTACAAAAACAGCCTTTTTCCACCTTAGAAACATTGCTAAGCTACGTAACATGCTATCAGTTTCTGATGCAGAAAGGTTAGTTCATGCATTCATGACCTCGAGACTAGATTACTGTAATGCTTTATTAGCCGGTTGTCCTGCATCCTCAATAAACAAGCTACAGTTAGTCCAAAATGCAGCCGCTAGAGTTCTTACTAGATCAAGAAAATATGATCATATAACACCAATTTTATCATCACTACATTGGCTACCTATAAAGTTCCGTATTAATTACAAGGTATTGCTACTGACTTATAAAGCCCTAAACGGCTTAGCTCCAGTCTATTTAACGGATCTTCTATCACCCTATAATCCATCGCGCTCTTTAAGATCAATAAATTCAAGGCTTTTGGTCATACCTAGGATATCCAGATCCACCAAAGGAGGGAGAGCATTTTCACATTTGGCTCCAAAACTCTGGAATAGCCTTCCTGATACTGTTCGTTGCTCGGACTCACTCTCCCAGTTTAAAACTAGATTAAAGACGCATCTTTTCAGCCAGGCATTCATATAATATTTTTAATCTTACAGTTCAAACTACAATCCGGCCTCTAGTTCATAAATGCCAGAGGAGAACTGGCCCCCGACTGAGCCTGGGTTCTCCCAAGGTTTTTTTTTTCTCCGTTAGGTCACCTGATGGAGTTTTAGGACACCATTAGGCCGCTTGATGGAGTTTTTTCGGTTCCTTGCCACTGTTGCCTTTGGCTTGCTCAGTTGGGGATATTTTGGGGATATTTAATTTTATTCTATCAATCAATAAATTCCACTAGAAACAAACTTTGTTGTATTATTTTATTTTAATACTGTGAAGCTGCTTTGATACAATCTGTATTGTGAAAAGCGCTATACAAATATACTTGATTTGATTTGATTTGACTATTCAGACACCAGAGATCATTTCACGAGTGTGATCAGGACACTATTAGCCTGGGAAAACCCAGACAACTTCCGGCAAATTCAGATTTGCTCGAGAAGTAGTCTGGCAAAGAGCTCATTCAAGCCCATTTCCATGCCGTTGAAATCGCGGCACCAATCAGAAACGTTGAGGCGGGCTTTACACAATGACGATCGCTCTGATTGGTTTTAGGTCTATCCAATTGCGCCCAGAGGCATTTGAGTGACGTCGTTCAACTTTTAAATGCATTATTATATTCAAATTGCAAACACATGAGGACAGTCTCCATGAAAGACCCACTGGCAGATGAACGTGCTTCTACATTTCTCTCCGAAACGGTAGGGAATTAACTGGATTTTAGGAGGATTTTAACTGTGACACGATGATTGACAGGGCAGTTTAAGTGACAGGATGCACGCGACAGATCCGTCCGATAAAGATGACTGAGTAGTATGTCCCAAAGCTTGCCTACTTTTTTGCTACACATTCAAAAGTAAATATCTTTTCTTCACAAAAAGAGCACATACTTTTATGGCGTAGTGTAACTTAGGCAAATTGGGACGCAGCATATGGCTTTACACGATGACGACCGCTCTGATTAGTTTTAGGTCTATCCAACTGCGCCCAGAGGCATTTGAGCGACGTCCGTTGGTGACGCCCCTTTGGAAATGAGTTATTAATGAAGCTTTGCCAGACCATAACTCAGTTACAACTGAGAATGGTCTGGTTTTAACCAGGCTAGGACACTATAGTTCATTAATGTGAGTGAGGAGAGGAAAATAAAGTAAACTCAGGGTTCCCACGCGTCCTGAAAAACCTGGAAAATGAAAGACCAATTTTCCAGTCCTGGAAAACACATGGAAAATGGGAAAAAAGTAAAATGTCCTGGAAACGTTTGGGTTGTCCTGGAAAATAATTTTCCCTCCTTGTGGATGAACGCAAACGGGTTAAACATTTTACGCATGAATGTCTGTTTTCAGCTGCCTTCAACGGGTAATATTGGGCTGGAGCGCTTGTCTGCTTTCATTTCTGCATGTAGCCAGCACAGCGGCCCACGTGACACAAACCTGCGTAGCAAGTATGCAATTTGACATCTCAGTACGCTGGTAAAACTTGCCCCTCTAAACTACGGACATGTGAGTTCTGTGGCAAATGTGCACGTGCAGTACTCCTGTCTGACAACACGATGCAGCAGCGTGGTGAAGCAGTTTCAGCTAATCATTGTAGAAAAGCGGAGAATAACGAGTCTACCGAACCTCCAACGTAACATTCCCGTCCCTCTCCTCCTGCCCTCTGCCTCAGCACCGCTCTACTCAATGGCACTGCTCTGCCTCACTCTCTGTACCCCGTTCCCCATTTGCTGCAGCTGGGCTTAAAAAGGTAAACTGTGTGTGTATGTGTGTGTCTTGCTATACTTGTGTGGACCAACCTTTGACAGGCCACCATCATTGTTTGGACATTTGTAGTTGTGAGGACATTTTGCCTGGTCCACACAATGTTTAACAAGCGATTAAACTCTACCAGTTAGGTTTAGAGGTATGGTGTGAATTAGGTTTAGGTTAGGCATGTGCCAGTAATGGTTAGGGTTAGGGAAAGTGTGTGGGTTAGACATAGTAAAATCAATGGAAGTCAATACAATGTCCACACAAGTATAGCAAGACAGGAGTGCGTGTGTGTGTGTGTGTGTGTGTGAGCGGACCTGCCAGCTTTTGGTAAATGTGAACCGTTACGCGTAAGGTTACTTTCACTGTGGAAACATTCGAGCCGAAGTCTGAAAAAAGAAAAATAAAGTTTTGGGAGGTGTTTTTTCTTGGCAAATCTATCAATCATGTTCAGCAGTAGCCCTTCTGAACAAGTGTGTGTGTGTGTGTGTGTGTGTGTGTGTGTGTGTGTGTGTGTGTGTGTGTGTGCGCGTGTGCGCGTGTGTGTTTGTTTTGCTGACTGTCGATGCCATGTGGAGGGCAAAAAACATTTAAAGATTGTGGCCAGTACAGTACAAAATGTCTATATTTTCTTTATTAAAAGTATTGTAATCAAAAATATAGGTTTTATTGTTTTTTTTTTATAACCAATTTCTAGCCAGTGAATGGGGAAATTACTGCGTTTAAAGTAATGGAGTTGCAAAAGTCTGCCAAAAGCTAGCGACTTTCTGTTAAAGAGTGTTGCTGTATGGCAGTATATCGAGTGAGAGGTTGTTCTCCCTCTCTGTTGAGTGACAGAGGAGCAGTGGAGAGCTGTGGGCGTGTCGTCACTCATACCTTTGTGTGAAATATATTTTTGGTTTTAGTGGAGCCGTAGCGAGCACGATGACAGCTTCGAGATAGCGACGGCCTAACAGGTCTTACCGGGCCACATTCCACTCAGTATTTCATACTTGTTCTATTGTCCGACAGCAGAAACAAAAAACATGTGAATGAGAAAAACGTCATGAATTCAGCTCTATCGAAATACTGTGTATGTGCACAGAGCCCCAACTCTTCATGCTGTGTTTAGCTAGATACACAGACCGCAGAGAAGAGGCAGTGAGAACTGAAGACTTGCATGTTCATTTGAACACAGTTGTTTAAACGTAAATTTTGTTTTGGTGATTTATTGAACATAAAATATTTTGTGGAGAAAGTACAAGAGAGAAAGATTGAGATCTGGTTAAATGTACAAAATATAAGGTACAACTGTAGAAAATAGCAATTCTCCAAAGCTTGGGATATATGATATATACCGGTATTTAACCCTAGTTTGTCAGAATATTTTACTTAAGATCCATTTCATACACAACACCAGTAGGCTAAATGGATTTTGCATTTAAACACATTTAGCTTTACAAAAGGTCTATCCATTTCAGCAATATAATTGACAAAAACGGTTACAAAGATTTGATAAATCAAAATAATTTAGAGTCAAAAACACATAACTCATCAGTTTATGCCTATGTATACCAGATGCGTAATGTGCCTTGGTGCGAGCAGATGCAATTAATATAGAAGTCCGATAATAGTTAATATTTTCTAACGTTAGTGACTGATTGCGAATACAGCTTGACTGTGAGAGTTTGGACTTTTAAACTGATATCAGCAAGTAAAATAGCAGTGTATGAACTAAAGTAGAGAATAACTTCTGTTTTAGTAGTGTGGCATTGCAAGTAGAGGAAAGCAGGTGGCATTGTGAAAGACAACAATCTTTGCACAACTATAATACAGATATAACGGTATAGGTACAATATCACATCTGTTTCAAAATGTATCTCGATATGATAATATCGGTATATCGCCCAGCCTTAGTTGTGATAACTTGACTCGCACTGTAGCAGCTGAAAAAGTCTTGAAAATGTCCTGGAAAATCATTTCAAGAAAAGAGTGGGAACCCTGAAACTGTGACATATTACACCCAATAACTCTTCATACAGTGACTACCAGTGACAATGATTCGGACACTTTGAGCTGATCATGTTTTGCTGAAGTGTGTTTTCTTTAATTGCTAATGCTCTTTTTACACACAGACTGAACACAATGAAGCATTGCTTGGTGATTGGTTGAGCTAAACTGGTATTATCTAATTGTGTAGTTAAATTTAACAGCTGACAGATATTCAACATAATTCATGTGTGAGACAGTCTAACAGAAGGACGGACAAAACCAGTCAAATATCAACTGAGTTCATATTTAATTACCATTTTCTAAACTATAGTGAATAAACTGATGATGTGAGAAATGTTGAAGGTGTCTGAATAAATGTTGGTTTGACTGAAACTGAAAGCATGATGTGTAAAGGATCCGCTTGTGTTTCAGGACTACAGGAGCGGTGCGCTTCTCACCGGCGAGCTGAAGAAGTGTTTGATCGAGACGCTTCAGCCCATGATCGCAGCGCATCAGGAGAGACGCAAGCTAGTGACCGACGAGACCGTGCGACAGTTCATGACCCCGCGCAAACTACACTTCAACTGCTAGAAAGCACACGCGTCATCCTTCAGAGGAACGAACTCTCACTGTCTTCTGCTCGTGTCTGATAAACCTGTGCTGAATAAACAGTGCCACACTGATGCTGTGAGTGACGTGTGAATCCCTGATACGAGCTCGACACGCTCAGATACAGCTGAGATTAAAGGGTTAAACCTGACCAACACTAGCTCTGTTTCCATCAACCTACTTTTATTCGGATATCGCATAAAAAAACGCTGGATGGAAATGACAAAATGAGCATAAATTAGAAAAATGTGCTTAAATAAATTTTTATCCGATAATAAAACGTGTGTATAAACTACGATGGAAACACATTTACTGAATAAATCCCTCAAACCTCATGTGACTCAGCGTCAGCTGTGATTGGATAACTGGAGTAACCAGTGGACCAATGGCGTCGCAGCATCTCTAATGCTGGTTTGGTGTTTCTGAAAGTGTGTGATGAGAATGATTTGGTGTAATTCCCTCCAGAAGCGTCTCACACACACGAGTGTGTTCCCGAACACCAGCATCCGAACGCCAGAGAACATGACAGCGTTTACTGTGTTTCGTCTGACGCTCAGAGACACACTCGCTCATGATGGAGGAGAAACAGCACGACTGCAGACACTTACACTTTTATTACTGATATTTTCCCAGGAAGTGATGATTTTGTTCTCTTGAACACATGAGATGGAAACACTGCGTTATACATAAATGTTTTATGCCATATTCCAGTTTAGCGCTCAAGTTAAATTCCAGCTTTAGATGGAAACACAGCTAACAGCTCATGTGTGTTACACATGACTGAAGTCAGAGGACAGTAGTTAGTGAGTTTGAACTCAAACCCTTCGACAGTGATGATGCTCTTCAGCATCTGAGGTAGACACTGCAAAACACACTCAAATACACATTAATACAGCTGATACACATTCATGAACACACACACACGATATTAAACATTGTGCAGGATCGAAACTTGTGCAAAGAGAAGAAGTGAGCCTGATCTTCAGGACGCTGGACGCAGAAAGCGAACCACCAGTTCGTACATGGCGAAGACGGACATGTTGACGGGGAAGGCGCGGATGCAGTTCAGCGTCAGGCCTCTGAACAGGACGGCTATGCCTTCGGTCCTCACGCTGTGTGTGACGCAGTGGAAGAATCCTCTGTAGCGCCGGCCGCTCACACCGGACACCTGCAGACGGGCCTTGATCACGTCCATCGGCGTCCCGACGGCCCAACCACACATCCCCGACACACCTCCGGCCAGGAGGACCACCGGCCAGCCTGAGAACACACCAGAACTCTGACCAAACACAACTCTAGTCTTCTTCACTCAATCTTATACCAAACAAGTTCCATACAAGGAGAAATGCCTTCAATTATTGCATAGTACTTTCATGTTTAATGGGGTTTTTCAATTCTTTCTAGTGATAAAGTATCATTACGAGCGGCTTAATTCATAAAATTCTATTAAAATTAAAAATGAATTAGATCTAAATTAATCGATTAAAACTAAATCCATAAAATGATCACATGATGGAAACCCTGAAAGGTTCTATAAATGAAGCAAAGCCCTTTTAACAAAAATCATCTACAGGCTTTCATAGACAACCTCGGAAGTCGGGGAAGGTCTCGTTTTTTTAAAGGGGACCTATTATGTGTCGGCAGTGTGTGTACACAACCATTGTGGTAAAACTCAATCCACTTAGTTTCTTATTTTCCTCATAAATCTGAAACAGTGTCTCAAAATGAGCCGTTAAGGAATGTGACGTCACATTGCACAGGCCCCGCCCACGAATGTTGACAGACTCCGCCCTGTTAGTATAGACCCCGCCCACAACTGCTGACAAACTCCACCCTATTAGCATAGAACCACCCACGGCTGCTGACAGACTTTGCCCTATTAGCATAGACCCCGCCCACAACTGCTGACACTTTGCCCTATTAGCATAGACCCACCCACGACTGCTGACAGACTCCGCCCTGTTAGTATAGACCCGCCCACGACTGCAGAGACTCCGCCCTATTAGCATAGACCCACCCACGACTGCTGACAGACTCCGCCCTGTTAGTATAGACCCGCCCACGACTGCAGACAGACTCCGCCCTATTAGCATAGACCCCACCCACAACTGCTGACAAACTCCACCCTATTAGCATAGACCCCCCCCACGACTGCTGACAGACTCCGCCCTATTAGCATAGACCCCCCACGACTGCTGACAGATTTTGCCCTATTAGCATAGACCCTGCCCACAACTGCTGACAAACTCCGCCCTATTAGTATAGACCCGCCCATGACTGCTGACAGACTCCGCCCTATTAGCATAGACCCCACCCACAACTGCTGACAAACTTCGCCCTATTAGCATAGACCCGCCCACAACTGCTGATAGACTCCGCCTATTAGCATAGACTCCGCCTATTAGCATAGACTCCGCCTACAGTGAGCTGCACGCACACAGTCCGCCATGTTTATCTCCTCGCCAGAACATTTAACGGCAGCATTCAAGAACGAAATCTATCCTTATTAAAGCTACTAAAGTAGTTCAGTCAGGAGCAGTGAGTGATGTTCTGGTTTTCTTTTGTTTGATTCATATTAACCGCATATACACTCACCTAAAGGATTATTAGGAACACCTGTTCAATTTCTCATTAATGCAATTATCTAATCAACCAATCACATGGCTGTTGCTTCAATGCATTTAGGGGTGTGGTCCTGGTCAAGACAATCTCCTGAACTCCAAACTGAATGTCAGAATGGGAAAGAAAGGTGATTTAAGCAATTTTGAGTGTGGCATGGTTGTTGGTGCCAGACGGCCCGGTCTGAGTATTTCACAATCTGCTCAGTTACTGGGATTTTCACACACAACCATTTCTAGGGTTTACAAAGAATGGTGTGAAAAGGGAAAAACATCCAGTATGCGGCAGTCCTGTGGGCGAAAATGCCTTGTTGATGCTAGAGGTCAGAGGAGAATGGGCCGACTGATTCAAGCTGATAGAAGAGCAACTTTGACTGAAATAACCACTCGTTACAACCGAGGTATGCAGCAAAGCATTTGTGAAGCCACAACACGCACAACCTTGAGGCGGATGGGCTACAACAGCAGAAGACAGGTGTGGTGTGGGGGATGTTTTCTTGGCACACTTTAGGCCCCTTAGTGCCAATTGGGCATCGTTTAAATGCCACGGCCTACCTGAGCATTGTTTCTGACCATGTCCATCCCTTTATGACCACCATGTACCCATCCTCTGATGGCTACTTCCAGCAGGATAATGCACCATGTCACAAAGCTCGAATCATTTCAAATTGGTTTCTTGAACATGACAATGAGTTCACTGTACTAAAATGGCCCCCACAGTCACCAGATCTCAACCCAATAGAGCATCTCTGGGATGTGGTGGAACGGGAGCTTCGTGCCCTGGATGTGCATCCCACAAATCTCCATCAACTGCAAGATGCTATCCTATCAATATGGGCCAACATTTCTAAAGAATGCTTTCAGCACCTTGTTGAATCAATGCCACGTAGAATTAAGGCAGTTCTGAAGGTGAAAGGGGGTCAAACACAGTATTAGTATGGTGTTCCTAATAATCCTTTAGGTGAGTGTATATCAGTAGGTTCCGTATATCACGCTGCTGTCTCTTTAATACACAGATCTAATATACATTTGTGGTTTCTTTCACAGACAAAACCGACTGTGTTTGTGAACTCTGTGTGTATTTGACAGTTAAAGTGCAATAAGACGTGAAAGAGAACTTGGTTTAATAATACACGAGATTCTCCAGCAATAACAAAACACACGGATAATCTCACTCATCCAGAATCCCAGAATAACCAGTGCAGCCTTACGGAGAGACTCAGGAGGAGTTTCACTTTTAGACGTTTCTGAATGTCAGAGAAAGACTCATCAAAACAAAGTTACTGGGTTTCACTTTCATGTTTTCTGGGTTGGTAGAAACACCCGATTATAGCACTTAAACACTGATAAAGTCAGATTTTCATGATGTGTCCCCTTTAAGAGCCTCTGATGTGTTGATCTTACCCGGCTGCTTGTTCTCTGCAGACAGTGCCTCACAGATGGTGTTGTAAGTGAGGAAGTAAGTGGCGAACGAGGGTCCGTCTCGCAGCGCTAGAGCAGCAGAACCCTTATAAAGACCCAGCGGACCCTCGTCTCGGGCGATTCTGAGCAGGCAGTGCAGCGGCCCACTGTATCGACGGCCTTCAGCCTGGCACTGCAGACGGACCTTCACCATGTCTGCGGGAGACATCACCAACACCTGAACACACACAAACGCAGGTTTACACACACTAGGGCTGTAACGATTCCCTCACGTCACGATTCGATAGATATCATGATACTGAATTCACCATACCATATTAATGCGATACTCCAAGACACATGATAAAAGGGTAACAAAAAATGTACTGTTGATTAAAATGCTAGATTTTGTTTTATATTGTGTGTGTAAATGAATAGGCTTGGACTTAGTGCTGGAAACCCAAAGCACAGGACAATAGAGACACCAGAATAAAGATATTCGTGAACTATACACAATACATATTGTTGCATTTTTGTATTGCAATATATTGTTACACCCCCCTAACACGTGTGTGTGAACAAGCGGCACCTTCCGGTCTCTCTCTCGAATCCAACACTGAAGAGAGTTAAACTGCAGTTCATCCACTGGCCACTAGAGGCCGGCTGCAGAAGAGACTCAATCCCATAGACCCGCATGTTAAAATGCTCAACTTTACAGCAGAGATAAACATGTTCACAGTCTGGTGCAAAAAGTGGGTTTGGTCTATATAGCTAATGTTGCGACTGTGAGGGGGTGAATTATTTTATGACTCATCCGTATAAATTATATTAAAGTTCTGCATAATTAAGGGCGTGGCCACTTGAGTGACAGGTGGATTGTCGCTGATGTCACTACTAGCCGTTTGTCTGCTGTCTGTTAGCGTCACGTCACCTCAGCTAATCCGCCTCGCTGCACATTTCCATTTATCCTGGAGTAACGCGCGGCCAAGATGGCGACGGCCGGCTCCGCCCACTTTAGGCTTCAGAAACGCTCTTCAGGAACATTACGAGTGACGTCACACACACACACACACTACGCCCAGTGTTTCATACAGTCTATGTGTGTGAAGCGATGAAGCGCACCTGGGCGACGCCTCCGCTGAACCCAGACAGAAATATATCAGCTTTATGATGCGGATCCACTGCGCTTCTGTGCCGCATCTGATGCAGGGAATGCAGAACGTTCCTGTACGTGCCGAACACCAGAGACGAGCTGATGGAGACGGTGGTCAGCGGCATCGACATTCCTCGGTAGAAACCAGCGACCTGAAACACACCAGAGTGTTCATAATCCTGAAGCAGAATAACATCTCTTCTCTGATGGTGTGGGCGGGGCAACCTGTCACTCACAGATCAGCCAATAGCAAACCACAACCATCCAATCAATTCCCCACAGACACAATGAAGCCCCGCCCACATCTGTTCTTGTTCCAGAAGAGTTTCTCTCTGATATACGACACAATAGAGGAGAGAAGACCAGCGCTACTTCTCTTTCATGAAGAGTTTAAGTGTTTCTGATACTCACGCCTTCAGTTCTGCAGGTTCTTCTCACACATTCCCAAACGCCGGAATAATGAGTCTGTGTCTGGAGTCTCACCTGCAACATCAGCAGCCGTTAGACACACACACACACACACTCACCTGGAGACTGTATGATCAGCTGAGGATGATGATGATGAAGGGTTTTACCTTCACGGTGTCCAGCGGATACCCCACCGCCACTCCAAACGCTCCTGAACACACACATCACACACTCAAAACTACTAGACACATTTATGAATATGATTCTTCATGAGACTCAATCAGCTCTAATCTAATGCTTTACAGAATCTACAGTTGTTATCCAATGTGCATTTATCTATTTAAGATGCACTAATTTGCATATATGTCTAGAACTTTAAAAGAGCACATTTAACATCAAACACAAGTGAAAGATACATAACTAATCTTTCTATTTCCGTATACACACGTTGTCAGAAGACATTCTTTTATCTTGAACAATTTACATATTTTATTGTATCATACAAGGTAAAGCAATGAATGAGATATTCAGAATGAGATACTTTGGCTTTGTGTAAATGAAACTTCCCATGGAGAATTATTAATGTCACATTCACACACTGAGACACACACGAACCTCCGACAGAACCGGCGATGAAATCCGCGAGATGCATCGCGATCCGTACCAGACGAACCGATCAGAGCAACCGAACCAGAAGAACCGATCAGAGGAATCGTACCAGAAGAACCGATCAGAGCAACCGAACCAGAAGAACCGATCAGAGGAACCGAACCAGAAGAACCGATCAGAGGAACCGAACCAGAAGTGCCGATCAGAGGAACCGAACCAGAAGTGCCGATCAGAGGAACCGAATCAGAAGAACCGATCCGAGAAACTGAACCAGAAGAACCGAACCAGAAGAACCGATCAGAGGAACCGAACCAGAAGAACCGAATCTATCGGAACCGATCAAACACAAGCATCGGAATCATCCGGTTCCATCAGCGGAGAAACGTCTTCATCATGATGATGAACAACAACGATGGAGAAGCGCGTGTCATGTGTCGTATACTG
This sequence comes from Abramis brama, assembly GCF_963993115.1. Classification (NCBI taxonomy): domain Eukaryota; kingdom Metazoa; phylum Chordata; class Actinopteri; order Cypriniformes; family Leuciscidae; genus Abramis; species Abramis brama. Next base: position 34,950,722 of record NC_139983.1, on the reverse strand, counting down.
GTGTGTGTGTGTGTCGCTTTTGTCATTGAGGAATGTGAAACCGAAGGTCACCGTGTCCTTCAGAACACACTCGTTCACAGTGACGAGCGCGCGCGCGCTGATGTTTCTGATGATCTCTATGATTTACAGTCGCGGAAAATATAAACATCAGCTGTATGAAATATAGAGCCGGCGAGTGTCAGATCGGCGTGTGTGTTCCTGCAGTGTGTGTCCGCTGTGTGGCGCTGCTCTTCATCATGTCACTGTCACTGACGAGGAGGAGGAGGAGGAGGAGGAAGAAACAGAATTAAAGTTACAGTCGCGAGTTTCACAGATGTGCAGATCTGAACACTTCAGCGCGCAAACTCGAAGATCAATTTTATTTCTACAAATTGTTTATATTTTAAGGACACGTCACGGCTATTTTCATGGCAAAATGTAGCAAAATATAAAGTATTTGAAATTGAAATAAAAATAAACACAAAGTTTTTTGTTGTTGCCACATTTCCTATACTTTTTATTCATTTGTATTTAAGTTGTAGTTATTTTAGTATTTAATGAGAAATGTTGCCTTGGCAATAGCTGAAATATAATCAATTTGACACTTTACAGTAAGGTTCATGTTAACATGAGCTAATAATGAGCAATACTTCTACAGCATTTATTAATTATAGTTAATATTAATTTCAACATTTACTAATACGTTATTAAAATCAAAGGTTGTATTAGTTAACATTAGTTAATGCACTGTGAACTAACATGAACAAACTATGAACAGCTGTATTTTTATTAATATTAACAAAGATTAATAAATACTGTAACAAATGTATTGCTCATTGTTAGTTCATGCTAGTAAATACATTAGCTAATGTTAAACCTTATTGTAAAGTGTTATCGATATTTTAAGTAACAGGTTTTCTATGGTTCTAGTTAAAGATAATACTGAAGTTCTGCTGCACTGTTAATCAGATCCTGAGTTGATTAGTGTCTGATATGATGATGATGATGATGATGAAGGGGGTGTTTCTTCATCCTTGAGCTTCTATTGGTCACAGATGGACTTTCCCCTTCATATCAACTTCATTCAGTAAAAATAGCGTGTCCCGCTGACAGCAGCTGCTCGAGAGCTCACACACACACACACACACACACACACCATCAGGAGACCAGCAGGACAGGCTCTTCTTCTTCTTCTTCATCTCAGGAATAGCGATGGACTTTGCTGCAGGGTGCATTGGGGGTAAGTCATGCCACGGCACTGAAAGCACAGAAATGAGTCAAATAACATGATTTGAAGAGTGATCTGGAGCTCAAGCTGAAGCCGAGAGTCTCCTTCATTTATACAGCGCTTTATACAACACTGACTGTTTCAGAGCAGCTTTACAGAGATAACAGGACAATAATGCAAAGTTTGTTTCCAGATGAGAATAGCGTCACAGTCCAGCTGAAGGAAGTCCAGAGATGGTCCATGTTTGTAGAAGTGATTAGTTCATTCAGTCCGAAACACTCAAACCTTCACAAACTCAGTCTTTCTGTTAGAAGTAAAGCTCATAAACAGGACTGATCCTGTGAAGCATGTGTACAGTCAAACCAAACCTTAATCACACACCTTCAACACTTCTCACATTATCAGTTTATTCGCTATAGTTTAGAATATGGTAATAAAATATGAGCAGAACTCAGTTGATATTTCACTGGTTTTGTCCGTCCTTCTGTTAGACTGTCTCACACATGAATTATGTTGAATATCTGTCAGCTGTTAAATTTAACTACACAATTAGATAATACCAGTTTAGCTCAACCAATCACCAAGCAATGCTTCATTTTGTTCAGTCTGTGTGTAAAAAGAGCATTAGCAATTAAAGAAAACACACTTCAGCAAAACATGATCAGCTCAAAGTGTCCGAATCATTTTTGGTCCTAAATGTCACTGTTAGTCACTGTATGAAGAGTTATTGGGTATAATATGTCACAGTTTACTTTCTTTTGTTCTCCTCACTTACAGAAATGACTCTAGTGCCCTGATCACACTAGTGAGATTATATCTGGTGTGTGAATAATGTCTGGTTTGACTATGATCATGATTCTGGGCTCTTGCCTCATGCTCGTATGACGCAGGTTTAGCAGGTCAAGGACTGAAGCTCAAACACAGTTGCATCACACGCTTCAGTCAAATATACCAGACCTGACGTGCTCACACTCATCAGGGGCTTTTTTATTTTTCTTTATAACGGAAGTGAATTAATCAAAACTTTATCTTCAGCTTTATCTGGACAATAACTTTATTCTAGAGCTGCTGTAAAGCCAAACAATCTCTGTTACTGTAATCTCCTGTTATCATTATTAAAGCTGCTTTGAAACATCTATATTGTTAAAAGCGCTGTATAAATGAAGGAGACTTGACTTGAGATCATGAGATCGCCGCTCGCAACACCGGATCATGGGTTTGATTCCCAGGGAATGCATGAACTGATCACATGCCAATGAACACAGAAGTCACTGTGGATTAAAGCTTCTGACTGAATGTTCTGATGTTGCAGGAGCCGCTGGTGTTCTTGTCGGGCATCCGTTCGATACGGTGAAGGTACGTCCGACTCGAACACTGAACACACTAGAAACACTGAACGCATGTGCACTGAACACACTAGAACACTGAACACACTCGAACACTGAACACACTGAACACACTCGAACACTGAACACACTAGAACACTGAACACACTCGAACACTGAACACACTGAACACACTCGAACACTGAACACACTGAACACACTCGAACACTGAACACACTGAACGCACTCGAACACTGAACACACTGAACACACTAGAACACTGAACACACTCGAACACTGAACACACTGAACACACTCGAACACTGAACACACTGAACACACTAGAACACTGAACACACTCGAACACTGAACACACTGAACACACTCGAACACTGAACACACTGAACACACTAGAACACTGAACACACTGAACACACTAGAACACTGAACACACTCGAACACTGAACACACTGAACACACTCGAACACTGAACGCATGTGCACTGAAAACACTAGAACACTGAAAACACTAGAACACTGAAAACACTAGAACACTGAAAGCACTAGAACACTGAACGCACTAGAACACTGAAAACACTAGAACACTGAAAACACTAGAACACTGAAAACACTAGAACACTGAACGCACTAGAACACTGAAAACACTCGAACACTGAACACACTCGAACACTGAACACACTCGAACACTGAAAACACTAGAACACTGAAAACACTAGAACACTGAAAACACTAGAACACTGAAAACACTAGAACACTGAAAACACTAGAACACTGAAAACACTAGAACACTGAACGCACTAGAACACTGAAAACACTAGAACACTGAACGCACTAGAACACTGAAAACACTAGAACACTGAAAACACTAGAACACTGAACGCACTAGAAACACTGAACACACTCGAACACTGAAAACACTAGAACACTGAAAACACTAGAACACTGAAAACACTAGAACACTGAACGCACTAGAACACTGAAAACACTAGAACACTGAACGCACTAGAACACTGAACGCACTAGAAACACTGAACACACTAGAACACTGAAAACACTAGAACACTGAACGCACTAGAACACTGAAAACACTAGAACACTGAACGCACTAGAACACTGAAAACACTAGAACACTGAAAACACTAGAACACTGAAAACACTAGAACACTGAAAACACTAGAACACTGAACACACTCGAACACTGAACGCATGTGCACTGAAAACACTAGAACACTGAACACACTCGAACACTGAAAACACTAGAACACTGAACACACTAGAACACTGAACACACTCGAACACTGAACGCACTAGAACACTGAACACACTCGAACACTGAAAACACTAGAACACTGAACACACTCGAACACTGAAAACACTAGAACACTGAACACACTAGAACACTGAACACACTCGAACACTGAACGCATGTGCACTGAAAACACTAGAACACTGAACACACTCGAACACTGAACACACTCGAACACTGAACGCATGTGCACTGAAAACACTAGAACACTGAAAACACTAGAACACTGAACACACTCGAACACTGAACGCATGTGCACTGAAAACACTAGAACACTGAACACACTCGAACACTGAAAACACTAGAACACTGAAAACACTAGAACACTGAACGCACTAGAAACACTGAACACACTCGAACACTGAACGCATGTGCACTGAAAACACTAGAACACTGAACACACTCGAACACTGAAAACACTAGAACACTGAAAACACTCGAACACTGAACGCACTAGAAACACTGAACACACTCGAACACTGAAAACACTAGAACACTGAAAACACTAGAACACTGAAAACACTAGAACACTGAACGCACTAGAACACTGAAAACACTAGAACACTGAACGCACTAGAACACTGAACGCACTAGAAACACTGAACGCACTCGAACACTGAACGCACTAGAACACTGAACGCACTAGAACACTGAAAACACTAGAACACTGAACGCACTAGAACACTGAAAACACTAGAACACTGAACACACTCGAACACTGAACGCACTAGAAACACTGAACACACTCGAACACTGAAAACACTAGAACACTGAAAACACTAGAACACTGAAAACACTAGAACACTGAACGCACTAGAAACACTGAAAACACTAGAACACTGAAAACACTAGAACACTGAACGCACTCGAACACTGAACGCACTAGAAACACTGAAAACACTAGAACACTGAAAACACTAGAACACTGAACGCACTAGAAACACTGAAAACACTAGAACACTGAAAACACTAGAACACTGAAAACACTAGAACACTGAAAACACTAGAACACTGAAAACACTAGAACACTGAACGCACTAGAAACACTGAAAACACTAGAACACTGAAAACACTAGAACACTGAAAACACTAGAACACTGAAAACACTAGAACACTGAACACACTAGAACACTGAAAACACTAGAACACTGAACGCACTAGAACACTGAAAACACTAGAACACTGAACACACTAGAAACACTGAACGCACTCGAACACTGAACGCACTAGAAACACTGAACACACTCGAACACTGAAAACACTAGAACACTGAAAACACTAGAACACTGAAAACACTAGAACACTGAAAACACTAGAACACTGAAAACACTAGAACACTGAACGCACTAGAACACTGAAAACACTAGAACACTGAACGCACTAGAACACTGAACGCACTAGAACACTGAAAACACTAGAACACTGAAAACACTAGAACACTGAACGCACTAGAACACTGAAAACACTAGAACACTGAACGCACTAGAACACTGAAAACACTAGAACAATGAACGCACTAGAACACTGAAAACACTAGAACACTGAAAACACTAGAACACTGAAAACACTAGAACACTGAACGCACTAGAACACTGAAAACACTAGAACACTGAAAACACTAGAACATTGAAAACACTAGAACACTGAACGCACTAGAACACTGAACGCACTAGAACACTGAACGCACTAGAACACTGAAAACACTAGAAAACTGAACGCACTAGAACACTGAAAACACTAGAACACTGAACGCACTAGAACACTGAAAACACTAGAACACTGAACGCATGTGCACTGAACACACTAGAACACTGAACACACTAGAACACTGAACACACTCGAACACTGAACGCATGTGCACTGAAAACACTAGAACACTGAAAACACTAGAACACTGAACGCACTAGAACACTGAAAACACTAGAACACTGAAAACACTAGAACATTGAAAACACTAGAACACTGAACGCACTAGAACACTGAACGCACTAGAACACTGAAAACACTAGAAAACTGAACGCACTAGAACACTGAAAACACTAGAACACTGAACGCACTAGAACACTGAAAACACTAGAACACTGAACGCATGTGCACTGAACACACTAGAACACTGAACACACTAGAACACTGAACACACTCGAACACTGAACGCATGTGCACTGAAAACACTAGAACACTGAAAACACTAGAACACTGAACGCATGTGCACTGAAAACACTAGAACACTGAACGCACTAGAAACACTGAACACACTAGAACACTGAACGCACTAGAAACACTGAACACACTCGAACACTGAACGCATGTGCACTGAAAACACTAGAACACTGAAAACACTAGAACACTGAAAACACTAGAACACTGAACGCACTAGAACACTGAAAACACTAGAACACTGAACGCACTAGAACACTGAAAACACTAGAACACTGAAAACACTAGAACACTGAAAACACTAGAACACTGAAAACACTAGAACACTGAAAACACTAGAACACTGAAAACACTAGAACACTGAAAACACTAGAACACTGAAAACACTAGAACACTGAACGCACTAGAACACTGAAAACACTAGAACAATGAACGCACTAGAACACTGAAAACACTAGAACACTGAAAACACTAGAACACTGAAAACACTAGAACACTGAACGCACTAGAACACTGAAAACACTAGAACACTGAACGCACTAGAACACTGAAAACACTAGAACACTGAAAACACTAGAACACTGAAAACACTAGAACACTGAACGCACTAGAACACTGAAAGCACTAGAACACTGAACGCATGTGCACTGAACACACTAGAACACTGAAAACACTAGAACACTGAACACACTAGAACACTGAACACACTAGAACACTGAACGCACTAGAACACTGAAAACACTAGAACACTGAACGCATGTGCACTGAACACACTAGAACACTGAACACACTAGAACACTGAACACACTCGAACACTGAACGCATGTGCACTGAAAACACTAGAACACTGAAAACACTAGAACACTGAACGCATGTGCACTGAAAACACTAGAACACTGAACGCACTAGAAACACTGAACACACTAGAACACTGAACGCACTAGAAACACTGAACACACTCGAACACTGAACGCATGTGCACTGAAAACACTAGAACACTGAAAACACTAGAACACTGAAAACACTAGAACACTGAACGCACTAGAACACTGAAAACACTAGAACACTGAACGCACTAGAACACTGAAAACACTAGAACACTGAAAACACTAGAACACTGAAAACACTAGAACACTGAAAACACTAGAACACTGAACGCACTAGAACACTGAAAACACTAGAACACTGAACGCACTAGAACACTGAAAACACTAGAACAATGAACGCACTAGAACACTGAAAACACTAGAACACTGAAAACACTAGAACACTGAAAACACTAGAACACTGAACGCACTAGAACACTGAAAACACTAGAACACTGAACGCACTAGAACACTGAAAACACTAGAACACTGAAAGCACTAGAACACTGAAAGCACTAGAACACTGAACGCACTAGAACACTGAAAACACTAGAACACTGAAAACACTAGAACACTGAACGCACTAGAACACTGAAAACACTAGAACACTGAAAACACTAGAACATTGAAAACACTAGAACACTGAACGCACTAGAACACTGAACGCACTAGAACACTGAAAACACTAGAAAACTGAACGCACTAGAACACTGAAAACACTAGAACACTGAACGCACTAGAACACTGAAAACACTAGAACACTGAACGCATGTGCACTGAACACACTAGAACACTGAACACACTAGAACACTGAACACACTCGAACACTGAACGCATGTGCACTGAAAACACTAGAACACTGAAAACACTAGAACACTGAACGCATGTGCACTGAAAACACTAGAACACTGAACGCACTAGAAACACTGAACACACTAGAACACTGAACGCACTAGAAACACTGAACACACTCGAACACTGAACGCATGTGCACTGAAAACACTAGAACACTGAAAACACTAGAACACTGAAAACACTAGAACACTGAACGCACTAGAACACTGAAAACACTAGAACACTGAACGCACTAGAACACTGAAAACACTAGAACACTGAAAACACTAGAACACTGAAAACACTAGAACACTGAAAACACTAGAACACTGAAAACACTAGAACACTGAAAACACTAGAACACTGAAAACACTAGAACACTGAAAACACTAGAACACTGAACGCACTAGAACACTGAAAACACTAGAACAATGAACGCACTAGAACACTGAAAACACTAGAACACTGAAAACACTAGAACACTGAAAACACTAGAACACTGAACGCACTAGAACACTGAAAACACTAGAACACTGAACGCACTAGAACACTGAAAACACTAGAACACTGAAAACACTAGAACACTGAAAACACTAGAACACTGAACGCACTAGAACACTGAAAGCACTAGAACACTGAACGCATGTGCACTGAACACACTAGAACACTGAAAACACTAGAACACTGAACACACTAGAACACTGAACACACTAGAACACTGAACGCACTAGAACACTGAAAACACTAGAACACTGAACGCATGTGCACTGAACACACTAGAACACTGAACACACTAGAACACTGAACACACTCGAACACTGAACGCATGTGCACTGAAAACACTAGAACACTGAAAACACTAGAACACTGAACGCATGTGCACTGAAAACACTAGAACACTGAACGCACTAGAAACACTGAACACACTAGAACACTGAACGCACTAGAAACACTGAACACACTCGAACACTGAACGCATGTGCACTGAAAACACTAGAACACTGAAAACACTAGAACACTGAAAACACTAGAACACTGAACGCACTAGAACACTGAAAACACTAGAACACTGAACGCACTAGAACACTGAAAACACTAGAACACTGAAAACACTAGAACACTGAAAACACTAGAACACTGAAAACACTAGAACACTGAACGCACTAGAACACTGAAAACACTAGAACACTGAACGCACTAGAACACTGAAAACACTAGAACAATGAACGCACTAGAACACTGAAAACACTAGAACACTGAAAACACTAGAACACTGAAAACACTAGAACACTGAACGCACTAGAACACTGAAAACACTAGAACACTGAACGCACTAGAACACTGAAAACACTAGAACACTGAAAGCACTAGAACACTGAAAGCACTAGAACACTGAACGCACTAGAACACTGAAAACACTAGAACACTGAAAACACTAGAACACTGAAAACACTAGAACACTGAACGCACTAGAACACTGAAAACACTAGAACACTGAACGCACTAGAACACTGAAAACACTAGAACACTGAAAACACTAGAACACTGAAAGCACTAGAACACTGAACGCACTAGAACACTGAAAACACTAGAACACTGAAAACACTAGAACACTGAACGCACTAGAACACTGAAAACACTAGAACACTGAAAACACTAGAACACTGAACGCACTAGAACACTGAAAACACTAGAACACTGAACGCACTAGAACACTGAAAACACTAGAACACTGAAAACACTAGAACACTGAAAACACTAGAACACTGAACGCACTAGAACACTGAAAACACTAGAACACTGAACGCATGTGCACTGAACACACTAGAACACTGAAAACACTAGAACACTGAACACACTAGAACACTGAACACACTAGAACACTGAACGCACTAGAAACACTGAACGCACTAGAACACTGAACGCATGTGCACTGAACACACTAGAACACTGAAAACACTAGAACACTGAAAACACTAGAACACTGAAAACACTAGAACACTGAACGCACTAGAACACTGAAAACACTAGAACACTGAACGCACTAGAACACTGAAAACACTAGAACACTGAACGCATGTGCACTGAACACACTAGAACACTGAAAACACTAGAACACTGAACACACTAGAACACTGAACACACTAGAACACTGAACGCACTAGAAACACTGAACGCACTAGAACACTGAACGCATGTGCACTGAACACACTAGAACACTGAAAACACTAGAAACACTGAACGCACTAGAACACTGAACGCATGTGCACTGAACACACTAGAACACTGAAAACACTAGAACACTGAAAACACTAGAACACTGAAAACACTAGAACACTGAACGCACTAGAACACTGAAAACACTAGAACACTGAACGCACTAGAACACTGAAAACACTAGAACACTGAACGCACTAGAACACTGAAAACACTAGAACAATGAACGCACTAGAACACTGAAAACACTAGAACACTGAACGCACTAGAACACTGAAAACACTAGAACACTGAAAACACTAGAACACTGAAAACACTAGAACACTGAAAACACTAGAACACTGAACGCACTAGAACACTGAAAACACTAGAACACTGAACGCACTAGAACACTGAAAACACTAGAACACTGAAAACACTAGAACACTGAAAGCACTAGAACACTGAACGCACTAGAAACACTGAACGCACTAGAACACTGAACGCATGTGCACTGAACACACTAGAACACTGAACGCACTAGAAACACTGAACGCACTAGAACACTGAACGCATGTGCACTGAACACACTAGAACACTGAAAACACTAGAACACTGAAAACACTAGAACACTGAAAACACTAGAACACTGAAAACACTAGAACACTGAAAACACTAGAACACTGAAAACACTAGAACACTGAACGCACTAGAACACTGAAAACACTAGAACACTGAACGCACTAGAACACTGAAAACACTAGAACACTGAACGCACTAGAACACTGAAAACACTAGAACACTGAAAACACTAGAACACTGAAAGCACTAGAACACTGAACGCACTAGAACACTGAAAACACTAGAACACTGAAAACACTAGAACACTGAACGCACTAGAACACTGAAAACACTAGAACACTGAAAACACTAGAACACTGAACGCACTAGAACACTGAAAACACTAGAACACTGAACGCACTAGAACACTGAAAACACTAGAACACTGAAAACACTAGAACACTGAAAACACTAGAACACTGAAAACACTAGAACACTGAACGCACTAGAACACTGAAAACACTAGAACACTGAACGCACTAGAACACTGAAAACACTAGAACACTGAACGCACTAGAACACTGAAAACACTAGAACACTGAAAACACTAGAACACTGAAAGCACTAGAACACTGAACGCACTAGAACACTGAAAACACTAGAACACTGAAAACACTAGAACACTGAACGCACTAGAACACTGAAAACACTAGAACACTGAAAACACTAGAACACTGAACGCACTAGAACACTGAACGCACTAGAACACTGAAAACACTAGAACACTGAAAACACTAGAACACTGAAAACACTAGAACACTGAAAACACTAGAACACTGAACGCACTAGAACACTGAAAACACTAGAACACTGAACGCATGTGCACTGAACACACTAGAACACTGAAAACACTAGAACACTGAACACACTAGAACACTGAACACACTAGAACACTGAACGCACTAGAAACACTGAACGCACTAGAACACTGAACGCATGTGCACTGAACACACTAGAACACTGAAAACACTAGAAACACTGAACGCACTAGAACACTGAACGCATGTGCACTGAACACACTAGAACACTGAAAACACTAGAACACTGAAAACACTAGAACACTGAAAACACTAGAACACTGAACGCACTAGAACACTGAAAACACTAGAACACTGAACGCACTAGAACACTGAAAACACTAGAACACTGAACGCACTAGAACACTGAAAACACTAGAACACTGAACGCACTAGAACACTGAAAACACTAGAACAATGAACGCACTAGAACACTGAAAACACTAGAACACTGAACGCACTAGAACACTGAAAACACTAGAACACTGAAAACACTAGAACACTGAAAACACTAGAACACTGAAAACACTAGAACACTGAACGCACTAGAACACTGAAAACACTAGAACACTGAACGCACTAGAACACTGAAAACACTAGAACACTGAAAACACTAGAACACTGAAAGCACTAGAACACTGAACGCACTAGAAACACTGAACGCACTAGAACACTGAACGCATGTGCACTGAACACACTAGAACACTGAACGCACTAGAAACACTGAACGCACTAGAACACTGAACGCATGTGCACTGAACACACTAGAACACTGAAAACACTAGAACACTGAAAACACTAGAACACTGAAAACACTAGAACACTGAAAACACTAGAACACTGAACGCACTAGAACACTGAAAACACTAGAACACTGAACGCACTAGAACACTGAAAACACTAGAACACTGAACGCACTAGAACACTGAAAACACTAGAACAATGAACGCACTAGAACACTGAAAACACTAGAACACTGAAAACACTAGAACACTGAAAACACTAGAACACTGAACGCACTAGAACACTGAAAACACTAGAACACTGAAAACACTAGAACACTGAACGCACTAGAACACTGAAAACACTAGAACACTGAACGCACTAGAACACTGAAAACACTAGAACACTGAAAACACTAGAACACTGAAAACACTAGAACACTGAACGCACTAGAACACTGAAAACACTAGAACACTGAACGCATGTGCACTGAACACACTAGAACACTGAAAACACTAGAACACTGAACACACTAGAACACTGAACGCACTAGAAACACTGAACGCATGTACGCATCGACAAACTGAACACTTTAACACTTTAACTGTGTAAATCACTCTTAAAACTCAAGGTTCTTTACTGAAATCAAAGGTTCCATGAAGAACCTTAAACAGCCACGGAATCACAGCACAAGATTTGTTATAGTGGGAAAAGATTCTTTCGATTATTAAAATCTTCTTCACACTAAGAAAAAAAAAAAACTTGTTCATTGAAAGGGAACCAACCTTTATTTTTCAGAGTGTATAATCAATTAAAATCTAATTACAACTACAAATGATATTAATATTTTAATGTTTTGGCTTGAGATTTGAGAGATCCAGTCTCAACAAAAATATGTTCTAAGAACGTTTTGCTGACATTCCAATTAAGTTATGAAAACGTTATTTCTAAATGTCCAAAACGTCCATTTTAAATGTTTTTTAAATGTTTTTTCTTGGTTATGTGAACATTGAGGGAACTTACATTGTATCATTCTTCAAATATTCTAGAATGTTACTTTTGAATGTTCTCTGAACGTTCTGAATCAAGTATTGTTACATTTAAAAAATGTCCAACTAAAGCATTTTAGAAAATTATTAAAGACGAGATAACTTTGAACGAACGTCCTTTTAATGAAACTTTTGTTCATAACGCAGAGAGAATGTTCCCTGTCGGTTGTTTCTTTGGATAAAAGCATCTGGTAAATGTGTATCTGATATAGTGCATCACGAAGCATGTCTTTACTGTGCTAAAACTACAAAGTGATTAATGACAAACTCTCACTGGATATTAAACACACACACACACACACACGCGCACACGCTCAGAGGTGTGTATTGCATTAAGTAAATCAGGTTGTTTTTGTCATTAGTGTTGCATGTGTGTTTCTTTGAATGAAAACTAACACTGAAAGTGTTGCTGTACTTAAAGGCAAAGGGCAAGATCGAGTCTCACATGAGCTCGTGTTTTAAAAGAGTCGTACTCCTGATGATTTACTCTCCTCCTCGTCATCCAAGATGTTCATGTGTTTCTTTCTTCAGTGGAAAAGAAATTAAGGTTTTTGAGGAAAACATTCCAGGATTTTCTCCATATAGTGTCTTCAATGGGGTCCAACGGGTCGAAGGTCCAGATGTGAGTTTCAGTGCAGCTTCAAAGTCTCGACACGATCCAGCCGAGGAATAAGAGTCTGATCTAGACAAACCAGCGGACATTTTACAACTAAATAAACATTTATATACTTTTAACCACTAATGCTGGTCTTGCACTCGCTGTGATGCGACACACATTACGCAATCAGGTTGAAAGGTCAAGCGTGTTCCGGTTTATAAATGTAGGGCGAAAAACTCTCATTTTCTCCTCCTACTTCAAAATCATCCGACATCGTTGTTTTACCTTTTATTTATTAATTTATTTTGTAAATGGCGTTTGACTCAGTCTTTGCACGTTCGCTTTGTAAACACTGGGTTTGTTCTTACGCCTACGTCACGCTTGACCTTTCAACATCCAAGATTTAAAAACCCTGCAAAGTTTTCCTCAAAAACCTTAATTTCTTTTCAACTGAAGAAAGAAACACATGAACGTCTTGGATGACGAGGAGGAGAGTAAATTATCAGGAGATTTTAATTCTGAAGTGAACGACTCGTTTAAGCCTCTTCTCTCGCCCTGATGCCTTTAACCTGTTCGAAACCTCACAGCCGAAGGGTCTTTTACAGCAAAAGTATTGCTTTGTTGTAGATGAGAGCGAGGCTGTTACACCGGCCGCTCGGGGGTTAACCTCGGAAGTAAAGACCAGGTCAATTCCTCTGTGTCATTGGACTGGACTGTCATTGAATGTAAATCCACACACAGCCAGGACAAACATCACCCAGATCTAGTTTCATTCACTTCTTCTGTGATTTCTGCTGTTTGTCAAGCATTCCTCGCGTTAGTTCCAGTGTGATGAGAAACGCTGCATGTTTCAGGTGCGACTGCAGGTTCAGAGTGTGGAAAAGCCCTTGTATCGCGGGACGCTTCACTGCTTCCAGTCCATCATTCGACAAGAAACAGTGAGTGGGATTTATTACTACTATAACTATAATCATACACTGTTCGCTCAATGGCCAGAGGAGAACTGAGTCTGGTTTCTCACAAGGGTTTATTTCCCTTGAACTGCAGATCATTTACCAGTGATATTCAGAATGATAAATGTCTGTAGTTGTAGTTCTCTAATAACCTGAGCTCCAGTGGTCACTCGAGCCGTCAGGAACGAGACGCAGAGCTAAATCTGGCTCAGGGAACATCTATATTTACCTGAGAGACGAAGGGTTTCAGGTTCTGAAGACATCCCAGCAAGCAATTCTGTGTTTAAAAAACGTCTAATATCCGTCCAAACACAGCCCAGATGTCTAGGCTCAAACAAGGCAAAGTTTGGGCTGTCAGTGAAAATGTAATAGATGTCTAAACCACAGCCCAAGAATAGTCTAGTCATCAATTAGATTAAATGAAATGAAACACCAAATTAAATGAAACCAAACACCTTGTAATCACTGTTTACTTTGCCTAGGTGATGGAATATCATAAATATCATAAAAAGTTATTTTGACAAAAACGACATGTAACCAAATTCAAGGTTATTTTGGCTAGAAGTGTGTTACTCATAGCCGGACTATACCGGGTCTATAGTTAACCGAGACAGAGAAATTATGGATATTGCTTGCTGGGATTAACCCTTCGCTCTTCATTAACCCTTTCTGTTTCTCCAGATGTTGGGTCTCTATAAAGGCATCGGCTCCCCGATGATGGGCCTGACCTTCATCAACGCTATCGTGTTCGGCGTCCAGGGGAATGCCATGCGCATGTTGGGCGCGGATACGCCGCGGCACCAGTTCCTAGCGGGCGCGGCGGCTGGGCTAATCCAGTGCATCATCTGCTGCCCGATGGAGCTCGCCAAGACCCGCATGCAGACGCAAGGAACGGGCCAGAAGAACACAACCCGGAGGCTCTACAAGAACTCTCTGGACTGCCTGATCCGAATCTACCGGAAGGAGGGAATCCGAGGAATCAACCGAGGAATGGTGACAACCGTGATCCGCGAGACGCCAGGCTTCGGCATCTACTTCCTGACGTACGACACGCTGACGCGATCGCTACGCTGCGAACTCGACGATGGATACATCATTCCCAAGCTGCTCCTGGCGGGAGGTATGTCGGGAATCGCGTCCTGGCTCTCCACCTATCCGGTGGACGTCATTAAGTCCCGCCTCCAGGCTGACGGAGTGGGCGGAGCCAACAGGTACGACGGGATCGTGGATTGCGTGCGTCAGAGCTGGCGGAGGGAGGGGTGGAGGGCGTTCACTCGCGGCCTGACCTCCACTCTCCTGAGAGCGTTCCCTGTGAACGCCACCACCTTCGCCACCGTCACACTCTTCCTCATGTACATGCGCGAGGACGAAGTGAAGGACTGCGAGTCCATGAGGCCGGACCTGCAGCCTGTGACAGAACGACTTTCTGTCCAATAGAGGACAGGTCAGCGAACACAAGGGCCAATCAGGCTGGAGAATGACCTCGCTTATCTTTACGCTTCTCTATGTTTGATGGACCACTGAAATAACGGGATGACTGAGTCTCCATTGGGTTCGAGGATTCCCAGAGGTACACCAAAGACGATAACTATTATGATAAAGATAATAGTTTTTGAAATCGTTCACAGCACGACTATAACGATAATGACACAGAGGAACAATGATTGGTCAGGAAACCGTGTGATCTGAAATGGTTCTTGTTCATGACAAGAAAAAAAAATGCATAATCTGACACCGTGACTATTGTAACAGGCAAAAATATTGTGTAGTCTGAATCCGGCATATGGTGCTCTTTGGTCATTTTTGACCGAAAAATTGTACGTTTTTATTTTTTGATTAATTGGAATGGTACGAAACTTGGTCAAGGTTTTGGCATTTGCTGTAAAAAATCATGGACATGATTCGAAAAGGTTAAATGGCCCTGAAAAAAATAGTCCCACTTGTGCTCCTTGCGGTCAAGCATGAGCGCATTGGAAATGAATGCAAGACGAATTTCCTCTAGTGGAAGCGTTTGGTACTGCAGCCAAACACAATCTCACTGAAAGCTCATTTTTTGAGATATCAAGCTCAAATTTGGAACACAAATTGTTTAGATTTATGATTAAAATGAAAATATAGATTTCCTATAAAAATGTTCAATTGTATTTTTGTGCATTTTTCATAAAAAAGGGAAAAAAGTTGGCACACCACGGCTCCAAAAATGTTGAAAAATGCATTTTTCATAACAATAAACTTAATACTTTTTTTAACTTCAGCCATAATATGCCAAGTGTCGTCTTTAAAAAGAGATCAAACTTCAGTCTTTCTCTCTAAAGCATTCAAGATTTATGGCAGTTTAATTAAATTTTCAGGTCAAAAAGTGAATAAATGGATTATAAATACAGCGTAAATATAATTTTGTACCGTTAAACCCCCTGAAAAATACAAAATATTAAATGAAAAACATTATCAGACTAAAATATAGTACATTCCTTTCATTGAAATAAAATAAAAAAATCTGTCATTTTTGACGCCACGCTAAGAGCACCAGAGGGTTGCTTGAGCACTTAAAGCGACAGCGCACTTATTATAAACAGAACGTTCTCATGCATTGGTGTGGACGCTCGTAAGTTATCGATCTTGGTGTGAACGGGCCTTAAGATTTGATCAGTTCCTTCTTTCCCTGGGAATCAAACCTGTGACTTTGGCGTAGCGAGCGCCATGCTCTACTGACGCTGATGAAGGATCTTCTGACGTACGGATGGATCAGAGGAGCTTCTGAACTTAAAACATTTACACTGCTTAGACTAGTATTGCAAGTAACTAAGGTACAAAGTTGAATTTTAATGCCTCTCCATTTTTATCTGAATTCTCAAAAAGTGAAAGTCGTTTTGATGAAAACACTGAATTTTTGAGAGGTAAATAAGGTAACAAAGTTGAATTTTAATGCCTCTGCCCTACTGTTGGTACACTACCGTTCAGAAGCTTGGGGTACATCTTTTTTTTTTTTTTTTTACAAATATTTAAATGATTTAATTATTGAAATGTAAATTACATAATTTAAATTAATACTTTTATTTATCACTGATGCATTAAATGTATCAAAAGAGACAGTAAAGACATTTATAATGTTACAAAAGATTCTATTTCAAATAACATTCTATTAATCAAAGAATCCTGAAAATTAAAATGTATCAGTTTCCACACAAATATTAAGCTGTTTTCAACACTGATAATAATCATAAATGTTTCTTGAGCATCAAATCATCATATTAGAATGATTTGTGAAGGATCATGTGACACTGAAGACTGGAGTAATGATGCTGAAAATTCAGCTTTGATCACAGGAATAAATTACACTTTACTATATATTCACATAGAAAACAGCTGTTTTACATTACAATAATATTACACTGTTTATACTGTATTTTTGATCAAATAAATGCAGCCTTGGTGAGCAGAAGAGACTCTTTCAGAAAGAAAAATAATAATATTCGCACAACCTCAAACTTCTGAACTGTATTGTACAAGTTTGGCACGTTTCCTGATATTGTGTATTACTCTCATGTTTCTCTTCACAGTGACAACATTTGACATATTGATTGTAAAAGTAAATGTTTAAATGCAAAGATCAGAAGAGCTGATTAGATGAAGACCAGCAGATCGGATGATTGTTCAAGAAACGGTCACATGGTCCTACATGTTTACATACACAGAAACATTTTCTAGATGTTATTTAATCTTGAAAGGCACCTTAAACACGTGACTAGTTCCAGACATGACTGTAATCGACATATTCCTGTATATATGATTAATTTGCATCATTTGTTCTTGTTCTCCAGTATTATTATGAATGTAAATAGTATGAGATGGATTGATGACTGTCAGTGTTTTTACTTCATGAATCTCAAGGGAACACGTGTTACACACGGATCAGCAGTCACACTTCAACATTAAATAAATGAATATGGAAACACATTCAGGAAGATTTGTCTATTTGTCTTTGTTAAGGATTGACTTTGTAAACGGTTACAGAAGAAAAACTGAAGGCTGGAATAAACCACATGACTTCTGTGCTGATTTCCCATCTCTAGAAGATCTCCTCTAGTCTGTTCCCCGACCCCAGTGTAAACCCCATCTCTAGAAGATCTCCTCTAGTCTGTTCCCCGACCCCAGTGTAAACCCCATCTCTAGAAGATCTCCTCTAGTCTGTTCCCCGACCCCAGAGTAAACCCCATCTCTAGAAGATCTCCTCTAGTCTGTTCCCCGACCCCAGAGTAAACCCCATCTCTAGAAGATCTCCTCTAGTCTGTTCCCCGACCCCAGTGTAAACCCCATCTCTAGAAGATCTCCTCTAGTCTGTTCCCCGACCCCAGTGTAAACCCCATCTCTAGAAGATCTCCTCTAATCTGTTCCCCGACCCCAGTGTAAACCCCATCTCTAGAAGATCTCCTCTAGTCTGTTCCCCGACCCCAGTGTAAACCCCATCTCTAGAAGATCTCCTCTAATCTGTTCCCCGACCCCAGTGTAAACCCCATCTCTAGAAGATCTCCTCTAGTCTGTTCCCCGACCCCAGAGTAAACCCCATCTCTAGAAGATCTCCTCTAGTCTGTTCCCCGACCCCAGAGTAAACCCCATCTCTAGAAGATCTCCTCTAGTCTGTTCCCCGACCCCAGAGTAAACCCCATCTCTAGAAGATCTCCTCTAGTCTGTTCCCCGACCCCAGTGTAAACCCCATCTCTAGAAGATCTCCTCTAATCTGTTCCCCGACCCCAGTGTAAACCCCATCTCTAGAAGATCTCCTCTAGTCTGTTCCCCGACCCCAGAGTAAACCCCATCTCTAGAAGATCTCCTCTAGTCTGTTCCCCGACCCCAGAGTAAACCCCATCTCTAGAAGATCTCCTCTAGTCTGTTCCCCGACCCCAGAGTAAACCCCATCTCTAGAAGATCTCCTCTAGTCTGTTCCCCGACCCCAGTGTAAACCCCATCTCTAGAAGATCTCCTCTAGTCTGTTCCCCGACCCCAGAGTAAACCCCATCTCTAGAAGATCTCCTCTAGTCTGTTCCCCGACCCCAGAGTAAACCCCATCTCTAGAAGATCTCCTCTAGTCTGTTCCCCGACCCCAGAGTAAACCCCATCTCTAGAAGATCTCTAGTCTGTTCCCCGACCCCAGAGTAAACCCCATCTCTAGAAGATCTCCTCTAATCTGTTCCCCGACCCCAGAGTAAACCCCATCTCTAGAAGATCTCCTCTAGTCTGTTCCCCGACCCCAGAGTAAACCCCATCTCTAGAAGATCTCTAGTCTGTTCCCCGACCCCAGAGTAAACCCCATCTCTAGAAGATCTCCTCTAATCTGTTCCCCGACCCCAGAGTAAACCCCATCTCTAGAAGATCTCCTCTAGTCTGTTCCCCGACCCCAGAGTAAACCCCATCTCTAGAAGATCTCTAGTCTGTTCCCCGACCCCAGAGTAAACCCCATCTCTAGAAGATCTCCTCTAGTCTGTTCCCCGACCCCAGAGTAAACCCCATCTCTAGAAGATCTCCTCTAGTCTGTTCCCCGACCCCAGTGTAAACCCCATCTCTAGAAGATCTCCTCTAGTCTGTTCCCCGACCCCAGAGTAAACCCCATCTCTAGAAGATCTCCTCTAGTCTGTTCCCCGACCCCAGAGTAAACCCCATCTCTAGAAGATCTCCTCTAGTCTGTTCCCCGACCCCAGAGTAAACCCCATCTCTAGAAGATCTCTAGTCTGTTCCCCGACACCAGAGTAAACCCCATCTCTAGAAGATCTCCTCTAGTCTGTTCCCCGACCCCAGTGTAAACCCCATCTCTAGAAGATCTCCTCTAGTCTGTTCCCCGACCCCAGTGTAAACCCCATCTCTAGAAGATCTCCTCTAGTCTGTTCCCCGACCCCAGAGTAAACCCCATCTCTAGAAGATCTCCTCTAATCTGTTCCCCGACCCCAGAGTAAACCCCATCTCTAGAAGATCTCCTCTAGTCTGTTCCCCGACCCCAGAGTAAACCCCATCTCTAGAAGATCTCCTCTAATCTGTTCCCCGACCCCAGAGTAAACCCCATCTCTAGAAGATCTCCTCTAGTCTGTTCCCCGACCCCAGAGTAAACCCCATCTCTAGACTGTAAAGCAGAAGTTGTGTCGTTTATTCCATCTTTAAGACACACGAGAACAAACACACACTTTACCAGCTGATTACTGACGGTCGTATGATGAAGAGCTGTGATGAAGATCCAGTGGAGTCCAGCGCCCTCTAGTGGCTCAAAACCAGACCTCAACCTGACTTACACACACACACTCTCACTCAGTAACACTCAAACTCAGACACACTATCACACTCAGTAACACTCAAACTTACACACACACACACACACACACACACACACACACACACACACACACACACACACACTCTCTCTCACACTCAGTAACACACTCAAACTCACACACACAGACACTCACACTCAGTAACACACTCAAACTCATACACACTCAAACTCTCATACACTCTCTCACACTCACTCACACACTGAAACACACAACCTCTCACACAAACTCACATACTCGCGCACACACACTCACACACTCAGTAACACACTCAAACTCACACACACAGACAGTCACTCACACTCAGTAACACTCAAACTCACACACACTCAAACACACACACACACTCAAACACACTCTCACACTCAGTAACACATTCAAACTCACACACTCACTCGCGCACACACACACTCAGTAACACTCAAACTCACACACACTCAAACACACACACACACACACACACTCAAACACACACACACACTCAGTAACACATTCAAACTCACACTCACTCGCGCACGCACGCACACACACTCTCTCTCTCTCTCTCTCTCTCTCTCACACACACACTTATGCTGAAGGAGAAAACAGCTGAGCAGTTATTAAAAACAGAGCTCTTTTATTTCTGAAAATGGCACCTGTAAACATAAATACTTCATGACAGAATTACCATTATGGCAATATTCATAATCCGATCTGTACAGAACTTTCCTTAACAGAAAACACACACATACTGACATCACGATATAATCCTGATCATTCCCCCGTCTGTGTGACATCATAATAATAAATCAATTGTTCATTATGTGTTAAAGTGCAGAGAGTGAGTTAGCATTAGCAGCAGTAGCTGTAGCGCAGACAGCGGTAGATGCCCTCGGCTCGGGAGCGGCTCACACACGCACACGCCTGCAGATCCTGCACTGAGCTGAAACACACAGCAGAAACCAGAGTCACTTCACTTGAAACCTGAGTCAGTCCAGAGTCACTTCACTTCAAACCTGAGTCAGTCCAGAGTCACTTCACTTCAGTCAGTCCAGAGTCACTTCACTTCAGTCTGTCCAGAGTCATTTCAGTCAGTCCGGAGTCACTTCACTTCAGTCAGTCCGGAGTCGCTTCACTTCAGTCAGTCTGGAGTCACTTCACTCGGAGTCACTTCACTTCAGTCAGTCCGGAGTCGCTTCACTTCAGTCAGTCCGGAGTCGCTTCACTTCAGTCAGTCTGGAGTCATTTCACTTCAAACCTGAATCAGTCCAGAGTCACTTCTTTTCAGTCAGTCCAGATTCACTTCAGTCAGTCTGGAGTCACTTCACTTCAGTCAGTCCGGAGTCACTTCACTTCAGTCTGTCCAGAGTCATTTCAGTCAGTCCGGAGTCACTTCACTCGGAGTCACTTCACTTCAGTCAGTCCGGAGTCACTTCACTTCAGTCAGTCCGGAGTCACTTCAGTCAGTCCGGAGTCACTTCACTTCAGTCAGTCCAGAGTCACTTCACTTCAGTCAGTCCAGAGTCACTTCACTTCAGTCTGTCCAGAGTCATTTCAGTCAGTCCGGAGTCACTTCACTCAGAGTCACTTCACTTCAGTCAGTCCAGAGTCACTTCACTTCAGTCAGTCCAGAGTCACTTCACTTCAGTCAGTCCAGAGTCACTTCACTTCAGTCTGTCCAGAGTCATTTCAGTCAGTCCGGAGTCACTTCACTCAGAGTCACTTCACTTCAGTCAGTCCAGAGTCACTTCACTTCAGTCAGTCCGGAGTCACTTCACTTCAGTCAGTCCAGAGTCACTTCACTTCAGTCTGTCCAGAGTCATTTCAGTCAGTCCGGAGTCACTTCACTCAGAGTCACTTCACTTCAGTCAGTCCAGAGTCACTTCACTTCAGTCAGTCCAGAGTCACTTCACTTCAGTCTGTCCAGAGTCACTTCACTCAGAGTCACTTCACTTCAAACCTGAGTCAGTCCAGAGTCACTTCAGTCAGTCCAGAGTCACTTCACTTCAGTCAGTCCGGAGTCACTTCACTTCAGTCAGTCCAGAGTCACTTCACTTCAGTCAGTCCAGAGTCACTTCACTTCAGGAGCGGGTGTGCAGTCCACGTACCTGTGGATCATGTGACCGATGGAGCTGTAGCGATGGCACATGTTCAGTGCAGTGATGTAGCTCACGTTCGGCAGCGTCAGGCAGAACTGAAGAGCCTGCTGCCGGTGACCTTTAACCTCCAGGGGTACGTTGATAGCCTGACCTTTCCTGTTCTCCACATGCGTGAGGTCACTCAGAATCGAGGCGGTTTGGTCCGGGCCGTTGCTGACCAGGAGCCGAACGCCCGCCTTCACCAGCGCCGCTAGTGTCCCGTCGTAATAGCGGCTACGCTGAAACACTCGCGCCGCCTCGCCTGACATCATGAGAGAGAAAAGTGTGTCGTGATCATGAGTGTCTGACATCATGAGAGAACACTGTGTCACATGATCATGAGTGTCAAGTCACCTTCGTTTATATGGCGCTTTTAACAATATAGATTGTTTAAAAGCAGCTTTACAGTGATAATAGGAGATTACAGTAACAGAGATTGTTCGGCTTTACAGCAGCTCTAGAATAAAGTTATTGTCCAGATAAAGTTAGTTTTGATTGATTCACTTCCATTGCAAAGATCATTAGTTATTTACTTAGGGGCCGTTTACACCGTTTACTCCACCTCTACTATACTCCACCCCTACTGTACTCTACTGTATACAAATGTACTCTACCTCGACTGTACACTACTGTACTCCACCTCTACTGTACACTACTGAACTCTACCTCTACTGTACTCCACCTCTACTGTACACTACTGTACTCCACCTCTACTGTACTCTACATCTACTGTACACTACTGTACTCCACCTCTACTGTACACTACAGAACTCTACCTCTACTGTACTCCACCTCTACTGTACACTACTGTACTCTACATCTAATGTACTCCACCTCTACTGTACACTACTGTACTCCACCTCTACTGTACTCTACATCTACTGTACTCCAACTCTACTGTACACTACTGTACTCTACCTCTACAGTAACGTAACAGATTACTTTTCATAAAAAGTAACTAAGTAACGCAATTAGTTTATTTTTCTGGGAGTAACGCAATATTGTAATGCATTACTTTTCAAAGTAACTTACCCCAACACTGATCATGAGCGTCCGACATCGACACACGTTCACGTTAGTGGTTCTCACAGGTCTCTCTCTCTTTCTCACACACACACACTCTCTCTCTCTCTCTCATTCACACACTCACACTCTCTCTCTCTCACCAGGTTTGCTGCGCTCGCTCTGCACGATCACACACACGCGCTCGTACTCCTCCTGCAGCCGCTGGATGCGCTCCGTCAGGCGTCTGCGGTTCTGAATGCTAGAGACCTCGGACTCGCTCTGCAAATCCACACACATGCGGCTGCTCACGATGAAGTCAGCGCTGACCAGAGAACAAACTTGAACCTGCAGGCCATGGCGCAGACGCAGACGAGACACGACCTCTGACCCTGCGCTGATGCATCGGCCGTCCACTAACACTCTCAGAGGAGCGTCTGACACACTCCGGATCGACTCGTTTGCCTGCAGATGAAACACACATGAAACCGTTAAATACACTATATTGGCAAAAGTTTTGGGACGTCTGCCTTTACATGCACATGAACTTTAATGACATCCCATTCTTAATCCGTATGGTTTAATATGGAGTTGCTGGACGAGAAGCTCTCAGTCTCTGCTCTAATTCATCACAAAGGTGTTCTATCAGGTTGAGGTCAGGACTCTGTGCAGGCCAGTCCAGTTCCTCCACACCAAACTCCTCATCCATGTCTTTATGGATCTGCTTTGTGCACTGGTGCGCAGTCATGCGGGAACAGGAACATCCCCAAACTCTTCAAACAAAGTTAGGAGCATGAAATTGTCCAAAATGTCACTGCATCCCACGCTTTACACCACTGCATCCCAGGCTCCCACACTTCACGCTTTACGCCACTGCACCCCACGCTTTACACCACTGCATCCCACGCTTTACCCCACTGCACCCCACGCTTTACCCCACTGCACCCCACGCTTTACTCCACTGCATCCCACACTTTACCCCACTGCACCCCACGCTTTACCCCACTGCACCCCACGCTTTACCCCACTGCACCCCACGCTTTACCCCACTGCACCCCACGCTTTACTCCACTGCATCCCACGCTTTACCCCACTGCACCCCACGCTTTACCCCACTGCACCCCACGCTTTACTCCACTGCACCCCACGCTTTACACCACTGCACCCCACGCTTTACTCCACTGCACCCCACGCTTTACCCCACTGCACCCCACGCTTTACTCCACTGCACCCCACGCTTTACTCCACTGCACCCCACGCTTTACTCCACTGCATCCCAGACTCCCACACTTCACGCTTTACGCCACTGCATCCCACGCTTTACCCCACTGCACCCCACGCTTTACCCCACTGCACCCCACGCTTTACTCCACTGCACCCCACGCTTTACCCCACTGCACCCCACGCTTTACCCCACTGCACCCCACGCTTTACTCCACTGCACCCCACGCTTTACCCCACTGCACCCCACGCTTTACTCCACTGCACCCCACGCTTTACTCCACTGCACCCCACGCTTTACCCCACTGCACCCCACGCTTTACTCCACTGCACCCCACGCTTTACTCCACTGCACCCCACGCTTTACACCACTGCATCCCAGACTCCCACACTTCACGCTTTACGCCACTGCACCCCACGCTTTACACCACTGCACCCCACGCTTTACTCCACTGCATCCCACGCTTTACTCCACTGCACCCCACGCTTTACTCCACTGCACCCCACGCTTTACCCCACTGCACCCCACGCTTTACCCCACTGCACCCCACGCTTTACTCCACTGCACCCCACGCTTTACTCCACTGCACCCCACGCTTTACTCCACTGCACCCCACGCTTTACACCACTGCATCCCAGACTCCCACACTTCACGCTTTACGCCACTGCACCCCACGCTTTACACCACTGCACCCCACGCTTTACCCCACTGCACCCCACGCTTTACTCCACTGCACCCCACGCTTTACTCCACTGCACCCCACGCTTTACTCCACTGCACCCCACGCTTTACTCCACTGCACCCCACGCTTTACCCCACTGCATCCCACGCTTTACCCCACTGCACCCCACGCTTTACTCCACTGCATCCCACGCTTTACTCCACTGCATCCCACGCTTTACCCCACTGCATCCCACGCTTTACCCCACTGCATCCCACGCTTTACCCACGCATTACCCCACTGCACCCCACTCTGTACACCACTGCATCCCACGCTTTACCCCACTGCATCCCACGCATTACCCCACTGCACCCCACGCTTTACACCACTGCATCCCACGCTTTACCCCACTGCATCCCACGCATTACACCACTGCACCCCACGCTTTACCCCACTGCACCCCACGCTTTACCCCACTGCATCCCACGCTTTACCCCACTGCACCCCACGCTTTACACCACTGCACCCCACGCTTTACCCCACTGCATCCCACGCATTACACCACTGCACCCCACGCTTTACACCAATTTCACGAATGGTCTTATTGCACAGGTACCACGCTTGAGTTCACTGAGCTCCTGAGAATGACCCGTTCTTTCACAGATGTTTGTAGAAGCATCTGCATGCCTAGTGCTTGATTTATACAACTGTGGCCATGGAAGTGATTGGAACTCCTGAATTAAATGATTTGGAGGGCTGTCCCAATACTTTTGGCAATATAGTGCATGTAGACATGCATGATGAGCTGCTGTGTCTCATTGGAGTCTCACCGGTTTCTCCATGTGGAAGTCGAGCTCTTCCGACAGCGAGGCCTGATCACTGAGTCTCTGCCGCTTCTGGAGACACTGAGGGACTTTAAACACAGAGTCTCGTCCCTCACACTCATCCTCTTCCTCACTTGAGTCCTGAACACGTATGATCCGGGAGCGTTTGCTTCTCTCCGGCTGAACCGTGGCGTTCGCCACTCGGATCCGAACCCTGCGGCGCGTGGCGTAGAGTTTCCGGCCGTCGACGTACGAGTCTTCAGCGATCAGCTCCACGGGCTCTTCATCACACACACTCTCCTCCTTATCTTCATCTTCACTGCCATCAAACACAAAGCTGTCTTCTGCGTACGTCTCGTCCTGTTCTGGCACCTGCGGCTCACACAAACACAGAGTTTGATTGGATAACAGTCAAAACAAGATTTGATGATTGTCCTGATCCTTAACGAAGCGTATGGCACTCACCTGTGAGAAGACATTGACGTTCTCTTTGGGTTTATACGTCATTCGAACCCGGTTCTGCACCGCTGGACTCCTCACCGACTTCAGATAGAACGCCTGCATCTCAGAGTCTGATGAAGGGAACATGACAGAATTTCAGAAATGAAAATTAACCTTACTTGATATTTCTTCTGAGACTGGCTTTTATTACAGGGAGAGATTAAAGACTGTGACCTACCGATCAAAAATACAGTAAAACAGTGAAATATTATTATAATGTAAATCAGCTGTTTTCTATGTGAATATATAGTAAAGTGTAATTTATTCCTGTGATAAAAGCTGAACTTTCAGCATCATTACTCCAGTCTTCAGTGTCACATGATCCTTCAGAAATCACTCTAATATGATGAATTGCTGCTCAATAAACATTTATTATTATTATCAATGTTGAAAACAGTTGTGCTGCTTCAGATTTCAGTGGAAACTGTGATACATTTTATTTTCCAGGATTCTTTGATGAATAGAAAGTTAGGATATAATCTTTTGTAAGATCATAGATGTCTTTACTGGCACTTTTGTTCAATTCTTGTTGTATAAAAGTATTAAAAAACAAACAAACTTTTGAGCAGCCGTGTGTGTGCCAGTGTGTGTTCAGCGGATCTCACCGTTCAGACCCTGAGAGCACTGGGTCGTGTTGACCACAAACCCCTGCAGTGAACTGTTCTGTTCATCTCCATCATCTTCATCTGACGAAACCTCTTCGTCTTCCGAGAGTTTGGCCTCCTCGTCCAGAAACTGCCGGGCCTTGCGACGCAGAACCTTCTGGAAGACATTTAATATTCAACAATATTATTGATCTCCTGCATTGACACCATTATATGAGAACTGAACTGAGCTGGACGATGACATCACGGTTTTCTCCAGAGCGGATACATGTATATATATATATATATATATATATAGAGAGAGAGAGAGATAGCCTAAGGCACACCTGTGCAATAATCATGCTGTCTAATCAGCATCTTGATATGCCACACCTGTGAGGTGGATGGATTATCTCGGCAAAGGAGAAGTGCTCACTAACACAGATTTAGACAGATTTGTGAACAATATTTGAGAGAAATAGGCCTTTTGTGTACATAGAAAAAGTCTTAGATCTTTGAGTCCAGCTCATGAAAAATGGGGGCAAAAACAAAAGTGTTGCGTTTATAATTTTGTTCAGTGTATATAAATTAACTAAATTAATAACGTTTTTACGACAAAAATGAACCATCACTGAACTTACTTAAGCTGGACTGTGACGCTATTTTCTTCTGGAAACAAACTTTGTTGCATTATTTTCCTGTTATCTCTGTAAAGCTGCTTTGAAACACTCTGTGTTGTATAAAGCGCTGTATAAATAAAGTTGACACACAATGATGCGTGATAATCAAAGGCATGGCGCTGTTTCTGTGTGTCTGGGTATCGTGTTCCAGTGGTGTGTGACGTACGTGAGGCTTTCTGCCGTGACGGGGCTTCACGTCTCTGGGCCGATGAAGGGTGACCTCCTGAAAATCATCACTGTCCTCCGACTGAAAAACAGGAGGACTAAATAAAAACGATGGTGAAAACACGGTGTTCACGCGAGCAACTGAACCGCAGTCGTACCGTGTTTAACGCAGCGGCGGGTTTCCTGCGAGCCTGAACGGGAGACTCCACGTCACTGCAGATCTTTGACTGCTGTGGACACACACACACACACACACGTTTGGCATCACTTCTATGCAAATTAAACTTGTGTGAATAGTCAGAATATGGCATAAACTTTTGCACATCAAGCAGTGTTTCCATCCCATGTTTTCAAAATCGTCACTTCCTGGGAAACTGGCGCAAAATATCAGTAATACGAGATAGAATGTTGAACAAACAGTGAAGCCCGTGACTCTTCTCTCCTACATAAGATATTACTATGAACACAATAAATGAATGCAATTGTGAGAGACATGATGATACTAAACACTTTACAATAAGGTCCAATTAACTAACATTTAACTAACAATGAGCAAAGCATTTGTTACAGAATGTATTAATCTTAGTTGATAAAAATAAAGTTGTGTCAGCTCAGATCCATTAAACAATATTAACAGATACAACTTTTGATTTTAACAATGAATCAGTAAATGATAAAAGTATCATTAACTAAGATTAATAAATGATTAGAAGTGTTAACTAACATCAACCAATGGAAGCTGACTGTAAAGTGTCACCAAATCATTCTGATGACAGACTTTGACTTTGTGTTTCATTAGAGATGCTGCGACGCCATTGGTCAACTGGTCACTCCAGTTATCCAATCACAGCCTCTGCTGAGTCACATGAGGTTTGAGGGATTTATTCAGTAAAAGTGTTTCCATCTTAGTTTATGTCCATGACATCTTATCAGATAAAAAAATAATCCGCCTATAATGAGAGCATATGTTTTTATGAGCATTTTAGTGTTTATGAGGAGGGAAACAGAGCTAGTGTCACATGACCAATCTCACAGCAATCTGACCTCTGGAGAAAACACCGGATTGGCTTTTTGAGCTGAAGTCCGGAGAGGCGTCTCGCCCTCGCTGTCGCTGCTCAACACGCCTGAAACACACACACAACCGGTTCTTCAGCTTATGGTTTGTCCTAGAAAACCAGCTTTGCATAAAGAGGAAGCCGTAAAGGGTTTGTGGGGTGTGGCGGTTTGTACGCGTGTTTCAGTATAGCACTGAACAAAACAGCTTCTTTATCAAACACTGGTTACTGAACAAACTCAAAAGTCTGTCAATACTGCCGCAAAACACTGAGAAGAATTATTAAAATTAGATGGAAAATACAGTATATTATATTCCAGTCAGCATTATCGCGGTCCACATGTGTGACACATGCAAGTCTGATCATTTTTGTGCTTTTTGGGTTTTCTTCACCTTGTAAGTTGTTACACTTGTGGTGTTTCGTGTCAAAAATGAGCGGCCAACAAAAAATAGCTTAAATCTCTGGTTATGCCACATTATCACCAAACACTGGATTCAATCTTTTAGTCAACTTGTGTTCTTTCCGCTTCGTGTTTCAGTCGAGTCTCCTTTATTTATATAGCGTGATACAGTGATAACAGGAAAATAGAAGTTAAGAAAATAGCGTCACAGTCCAGCTCAAGTAAGTTCAGTGATGGTTCATTTTTGTTGTAAAAAAGTTATTTATTATTATTTTTATTTTAGTTCATTTATATGAATATACTGCATATATGAGCAGCTGTGAAAAATATGATACACCGGTGTTTTGCCAGATGAGAAGTTTATCTAAGCATCATCTTTTTACTCTTAGTTTTACCATAGTGTGTGAAATGTGCTATATTAATAAACTTGCCTTGCCTACATCTGAGCGGAAGAAGCTTGACTGAACCTTTTCCCTGGTAAACTGAGGAGCGTAAACTCAACGAGGCCTGCGATCACTCAGATCCAAACACACACACTAAACCTGTGCTAACGGGAAGAAAACCCAGTTGACTAAAAGATTGAATAATATAATATGATGAGGGATTAACAAGGCCAGACTTGTTTGACTGGGAACATCATTAGGATAGCATGGAGTGACCCTGACCTGCAGAACACACTCGTCCACCTGCACTGGAGAGACCCCGGTGGAACAGCTCTGTCCTCAGAGAGGGAGTGGTCTGACCCGGGAACACACGGTTCGGTGTGGAAGCGCTGGGTCTCGTCTCCAGACTCCTCGGATCAGAGACCAGCGATCGCTCACATCTCCCGGTTCCTGTGACCGGACGAGACGTCGCGTCGACACACTCCTCCTCCTCGGACTCAAACCCCAGGTCAAAGTTCACAGAGAAGAAGTCCTGCGAGCAGTGGAACGCCTGATCGGATCCTGTGTCGTGTTCTTCAGCCTGCTCTCCTTCAGGTCCAGTGCTCTTATCTGGCGTCCGGATATCAGGAACGCTCATCTGAAGGAAAGCCTCATCGTCTCCGAACAGGTCCAGGCTGTCCTGCTCTTCCTGATGCTCTTCCCGAAGCTCTTTCCGATGCTCTTCCCGTTCCTTTTCCCGATGCTCTTCTTGTTCCTCTTCCCGAGTCTCTTCCCGTTCCTTTTCCCGATGCTCTTCTTGTTCCTCTTCCCGTTCCTCTTCTCGATGCTCTTCCCGTTCCTTTTTCCGATGTTCTTCCCGTTCCTTTTCCCATTCCTCTTCCCGTTCCTTTTCCCATTCCTCTTCCCGTTCCTTTTCCCGATGCTCTTCCCGTTGCTCTTCTTGTTCCTCTTCCCGATGCTTTTCCCGTTCCTCTTCCCGATGCTCTTCCCGTTCCTCCTCTGCTCTCGTGAAGGCCTCCTCGTCGTCGTCGTCGAACAGCTCGTCCCAGCCCGGAGAAAGAGCCCCGGGATCCTCATGCTCTCTGTTAGCCGACGCCAGGCTGAACGTCACCTGGAACTCATCAGAAATCGTGTCCTTTGGGAAAACGCTGAGGTCTGGGATCCTGAACCCCTGCGGAGGCGATCCGGACAGCAGATCCTCCACATCGGCCAGGATCATCTGAAAGGCTTTGGTTGTGAGACTGTGGCGGCAGTGTTTCGGACTGAGGTTCTGCTCCGGCTGGTAGAACATGTGCTGTAGATCCGAACTCTCGTCCTCGGGATCTCCCAGCAAACAGTCCAGACACTCGTGCTGGGATGACGGATCCGACTCGGGATCGACTCGCTCGTGTGTGTCGAGCCGGTTCTCTGCGCTCGGGATCGGCCTCACAGACGTCGTGCCGTTCTCTCCTCGCTGATCCTCAGAACGAGACGCCGCGTGGGATTTTGTCCTCTTCTTTCGAGGGATTTTGTCTTCGTCTGGTTCTGTCGTTCTCCCGCTGTGAACGTCCTCTTCCTGGAGATGCAGCGCGAGCTCAGACTCAAAACTACAGTCGCCCTGTGAGGACAGAAGACCTCCATCAATCTGACGGAATCATCCATCATAGCAATAATTATTATACATATAAATACATATATACAAATAAATATTAAAAAAAACATAAAAATGTGTGTGTGAAATGCATGTGTATATAAAATGTTGCGTATAGGAAATATTTATTTACATACACACACACATAAAAAATATTAAATTGAAATATATAAATATAAATAAAAACACACACACACACACGTACGTATGTATGTATGCATGCATGCATGTATGTGTATATATATATATATATATATATATATATATATATATAAATATATAAATACATTTATATATTTATATATAAAAAATACATTTATATATAAATGTATACATTTTATATAAATTTAAATATATATATATATATATATATATATATATATATATATATATATATGCGCGTGTATGTATGTATGTGTGTGTGCGTAACAAACATATTAAATAAATATAATATAAAAATAAAACTATTCTGATTTGATGCCGATATATAATAATAAGATAAAAGCAACTGCTAAATGATAAAGGTCATGTAAATCAAACCTATTCATTATAATGGCCAAACGAGATGCACATAAAACATCTTTAATGAACTTATTTTCACAATATTTATTCAAATGCTCTATTTTATCCATTAACGAGTGAAAGAATGACTCTGTGCTATTGGCTGATGAGAGTCTGAGAGGGTCATGTGACTGATCAACAGTCTGTCAGTGACTAGTTCGTAACCATTCAAACACGTGACGTCCTGCTTCTGCATCTAGTTATGATACAGCTATATCAACTGCAACTGAAGCTTTAATATTCTAAATATAAAACATAAAC
Organism: Abramis brama; assembly: GCF_963993115.1. NCBI lineage: Eukaryota > Metazoa > Chordata > Actinopteri > Cypriniformes > Leuciscidae > Abramis > Abramis brama. The sequence goes on along the minus strand of NC_139983.1, from coordinate 34,917,707 downwards.
TAGTGCTTAACATCATAAGGTCATCATGTGACACATCATGTGAAACGGGCTGAAGACAACAGATGCTTTTTGTGATTCTGACTCACACGATGTAGTCATGAAGCATCAGTATAATAACTGTTCAACACATTATCTGAAAAATGAGCCTCTTAGAGAGACTAGTTACAGAAGCACTCGAGCGGATCTTGTTCTGCGCGGCGCCGATGCGCCTCTTCAGCCGCTGTTCAGACAGACTGAAGCCGAGCAGGAGAACCCGGAGTCGGGAGGAGATGTAGGTCACTCAGACGACCCACTTCCAGCGCTTATGCAACTGTTCCCAGAAGCGTTACATAAGAGCGCATGTATAGAACTGATGACACCACTCTCTCTCTGACGTCACACACACACACACACACACACACACACACACACACACGTCCATCGCCTTTCTCCCATTACATCTTTTACTAATCATCATCAATTAGGTTTCATTCAGTGTAAAATACTCATAATCAAGTTTTTTTGTAATCTTGACAAAACACATTATGTAAAGTCACGCCTCCTTCATCTATACAGCGCTTTAACAATATAGATCACAGCAGCTTTACAGTGATAACAGGAGATTACAGTAACAGAGATCGTTTAGGCTTTACAGCAGATCTAGCATAAAGTTATTGTCCAGATAAAGTCCATTATGGTTGAGGCTTCTGTATCTGGTCGCTGTTCAGGGATATTGTGACAGAAATGAATATAAACGTTGGTGTTTTTGTTTCGGCACCAAATCAAAATCTCATTGGAAGCTTAACGTCTGATTTTGAAGAACTTGTTCAGACACAGCTTTGATTTTCTAGCATGATTGTGTTCTGGTGTTTCGCTCCAGCTGCGTCTGACAGCCGAGTCGAGAGGAAACCTGCCGTCCACACACTCCTGTTCTCTTCCTTAGAGACTCATGAAATATAAACATTTCTGAAAATCAATTCAGCTAATGGGCAGAAGAGACACTGAGACACGAAGCAAGAGTTCAAACACTCTTCACCTTGACAACTAAGACTCTGAGATCCGTATCAGGACACAAGATGCGCGAGAGTGTGTGTGTGTGTGTGTGTGTGTGTGTGTGTGAGCGCCAGTGGTGGAGGAAGTACTGAATCTCAGTACTTAAGTAAAAGTACAAATAAACAGAGACATATTTACTTTAGTAAAAGTAAAAGTACCACAATGAAAACCCTACTTAAGTAAAAAGTAAAAAGTACCTGATTTTAAATGTACTTTAAGTATTAAAAGTAAAAGTACTTTCATAACAATTTATTCTCTTAATGTCTATATTCTAATAATTAGGGCTGTAACAATATGCAATATGAAACCGAAATCGCGACACTTGGATCCACGAACCTGTGTCGCGGTGTGAGTGTGAGAAGGCAGAATCGCGACACACCCCTTATTTGAAGTTAACATTATACAATACCTAGACCTGGATAAATTCTTTAAGATTGGGCAATCCCAGCGTTAAAGACGTGACAATTGCAGTAAAAACTTGAAATGTAAATCTTGAAATGTAAATTCTCAAATACCAATTGAAACTGTTTATATATCCATACTCCCTTAATAAAGAAGTCCAGACATTAGAAAAATACTAGTCTACAGACACATGCGTTTTATATTTAATATGAGGGAAATATAAATCCGTAACGGACGTGACACAAAAAAAATCTTTAACTTTTAGGTGGCAAAATATTTTTTACTTTTTAGTAATTCTGTGAATTTCACTGCGCAAACCAAAAGTAATATACCCACCGGATGAAGAAGGGTTGGCTCTCCACAGAACTTAAAATATTCATTTTATTTTTTGTGTTCACATTTATGAGGAAAAAACAATGTTACGGACGTGTCAGTTCTCCATTACGCACGTGAGCGCTCTGAAAGCGGCACTAAAATACTATATATATATATATAAAGCTTGAAATGTGTACTTTTAAACAGAACAATTCAAAACAAAAGAAAACAGACTGTTCTCTGCATGTAATCCGTATGAAATGTGCATTTCTCTCTGGCGCGTTCACTGCAAAGATCGCGCGTCAGCATCAATTAAAATGTCTCCTTGTTATATTTTACATAGGCTATTCATAATCATTACTTTTGCCGGTTCTTTGTGACAGCTTTTAGGTGCTTTATTGGCAGCGCCACAGTTACGTCACATGAACGCGTCAGCACCGAAAACATGGAGATTTTTTTCAATCCATGTTGGTTGATGATCAGAAAATGTAACGAAAATGTAACGAAACGTTGTAGAAATGTAGTGGAGTAGAAAGTATAATAATTGCTGCAAAAAGTAACGAAGTAAATGTCAAAAGTATGCACTATTGATTGTACTTAAGTAAAGTACAGATACGTGAAAAATGTACTTAAGTAAGTAACGAAGTATTTTTACTTCGTTACATTCCACCACTGGTGAGCGCTCACCTGCTCCTCCTGCCTCAGTCTGTCGATCAGCTCCATGATGTCGGTGAAATGAAGGCATCGTTCTGAATGTCCGACACTGTGTGTGTGAAGCGGCCGGTTCTGCCAGTGCCTCCACTCCCACAGGGACAGCTCTCTGACGGGCCCCGAAACACTCGGCTCCTGCACACACACACACACACACAACATTCAGGCCCCGAAACACTCGGCTCCTGCACACACACACACACACACACACACAATAAACACACACACAACATTCAGGCCCCGAAACACTCGGCTCCGGCACACACACACACACACACACACACACACACACACACACACACACTAAACATACACACAACATTCAGGCCCCGAAACACTCGGCTCCTGCACACACACACACACACACACACACACACACACACACACACACACACACACAATAAACACACACACAATAAACACACACACAACATTCAGGCCCCGAAACACTCGGCTCCGGCACACACACACACACACACACACACACACACACACAATAAACACACACACAACATTCAGGCCCCGAAACACTCGGCTCCTGCACACACACACACACACACACACACACACACAATAAACATACACACAACATTCAGGCCCCGAAACACTCGGCTCCTGCACACACACACACACACACACACACACACACACACACACACACACACACACAATAAACACACACACAATAAACACACACACAACATTCAGGCCCCGAAACACTCGGCTCCGGCACACACACACACACACACACACACACACACAATAAACACACACACAACATTCAGGCCCCGAAACACTCGGCTCCTGCACACACACACACACACACAACATTCAGGACGAAATTTAAGATTTATGCATTTGAATTGTATTTGAAATTTCCATCCATTTGGATGAGAACTAATAAACCTCATGTGATGCAGAAGTGATGCAGTCAAACAGAACTGATAAATATGAATCACATTAAGGTTATTAGTTAAAGCATTACTTCACTTCAGAATTAAAATCTCCTGATGATTTACTCTCCTCCTCGTCATCCGAGATGTTCATGTGTTTCTTTCTTCAGTGGAGAAGAAATGCAGGTTTTTGAGGAAAACACTCCAGGATGTTTCTCCATATAGTGTCTTCAATGGGGTCCAACGGGTCGAAGGTCCAGATGTGAGTTTCAGTGCAGCTTCAAAGTCTCGACACGATCCAGCCGAGGAATAAGAGTCTGATCTAGTCCACTATATGGAGAAACATCCTGGAGTGTTTTCCTCAAAAACCTGCATTTCTTTCCCACTGAAGAAAGAAACACATGAACATCTCGGATGACGAGGAGGAGAGTAAATCATCAGGAGATTTCAGTTCTGAAGTGAGCGACTCCTTTAATGTTAAAGCTGCGAGTCAAACACATAAATCTTAAAGTCAGGCCGAGGTGGTGTTGTTCATCAGAGCCGTGAACACACTGATGTTGGCAGTGAAACACAGCGCTGATGTTCACCTGCTCTGACGGCGGGTCACTGAGGGTCAGCAGAGACGCCGGTCTGAACACCGGCTGAGCTTCATCCTCTCCCAGCCTCATGGTTGACCTCCACACGACCTCTTCAGCTGCGCTCAGAAACCCCTCGTCCTTCACACACGCCTGCTCTCCTCCTGCGGGACACAAGAGATGCTGGCCAATCCTTCCCTCGGGTCATTCTGACCGAAACTCATTTTTCAAAAATGTTTAAAAATTGAGTGTTCATCAATTCAAATGCGAGGAATGTTTCAGTTCACATAGAAAAACATAAAAATGCTCAAAATTCAAACTAAAAATGCTAAAACTTCACCAAAATTATTTAATAATGTGTACATGAGTTTCTGAACGCACACTGAAGAGCAACTGACTTTAGGACCCAGAGGAACAGCTCACTTACTCCAGAGCTAAGGAAGAGCTATAAGGCCATCTAGAGTCATGAAATATCATCTTATATATTATATTTTTCCACAAGAGGTCGACAAAGACACCCAATGTAAGATATTTGAGCTGAAATAAAAGAGTTATGCATGAAATTGTGAGTTATTTTGAATTTAAGTTGAAAGAATGTGAGGAATGTGCTTAAATTACTATTTATTTGTTGTTTATTAATCAAATCTAGTAATTTAAAGGTAAATAAAATAAAATAAAAATCTCCAAAATAATTGCATTAAAAAATAGAAAAAATATCAAAATGAAATAAAATAAGCTTTCTGGACTCAAAAGTTAAATTTTATGGCTTCAGGTCATTTGACCCGCGAGGGAAAGATGTGTTACAGAGTGCGAGGGAAGGATGAAGGTTAAACGTTAGTAAAAATACAATTGTTCATTGTTAGCTCATGTTAGCTCACAGTGTTTTCATGCTTCAACCATAAACCAAACAAACTTCTGTGAGGTTAACACTCAGATCCAGAGAGACTCATGTGTGACTCTTGAACACACACTGCGAGCGCCCGCCGTACCCGCCGTCTGAAGACTCAGCGATGAGCGAAGACCCCTCGAGGAGCGCCGGCCGGCCTCCTTCTGCTCGAACTGACCGACGCTGATGAGCATCTTGTGGAGCGTCGGAGTGACGCCCGCCGGCAGCATACGGGGACTGTGAGGAAACATCTGGAAACTGTGCTTGTTTCCCATGATGCTCTTGTTTATGCTGCGCCGGTTGCTCTGGCTCTGGTTATACGTCTGCAAGAGAGCGAGAGGTTTTTAATGCTATGAAATGCTAAAGAGGCCACATTATGCTCTTGATGAGGTGTTTGGCTCTACTAGAACTTGAATGTTGATTATTTTCCTCATATTCTCCATTGTTGCGGCTCCTCTCTTCCCAGTCTGTCAGTAACGCTCTGTTTACTTCCTGTCTCTATGAAGCCCCTCCTCCTGAAAAGCACACTGTGCTCTGATTGGTCAGCTGGAGCAGTGTGTTGTGATTGGTCGAGCGCTTCGAGTGTGTTTGGGAAATGCCCCGCCCCTCTCCATAATCGCCAGTTTAACACACTACTAACTAGCTCAACCAGGCCCCGCCCCTTTATTCTGCGCATGAATTATTATAATGAGGAATATTGTGACGTGTTCGTTCCCGGAAGAACCTCGAGATACAGTGAGTTCAGAAACACTGACACTGATATAGAGGAGAACTGGAGCGCTCAGGGTTCGTACAGAAACTGTAAAATGAAATTCCAGGACTTTTCAAGCTCTACTTTTTTGGTTTTCAAGGACAACAATCAGAGATCTCACTAATCAAACAATATCTTCAGGATTTTTAAAACTCACCTTACAGATATAAGGCATCCAAAGTACAACTTACAACGTATTTAATAATATATATTAAATACAAAGTTTATAATGGCTATTATTGTTCAATAAATAATATTTTACATTAGAATTGTTTGGAATACCGTATCTAATGGGGGTTTAATAGATGGGCGTGAAAAGATTGTATTTGTGTTTTTTTCGGAAAAATTAAATTTCATATATATATTGTATTTAAATAAGTCAAGCACTTTTCAAGAGCCTCTTCATAAGTGTGTCTGTCTTCAAGGGCTTTCCAGGACTCATATTTCAAACAGTCCAACTCCAGTACTTTGGCAACATCACACTGAACACAGATGAACGTGGACAAAAGCGTTTCTTTTCTCCTGCAGCTTCACTCACTCGCTCCTCTCGGCCCTCGGCCAGAATGACCACGATCCGTCCCTGTCTCCGGCGTCCCGTGCGGCCCATGCGCTGGACCAGACGGATCGGACTCTTCTGAGCATCGAAACACACGATGAGATCCACCTCTCCGATGTCCAGGCCCTCCTCGCCGACACACGTGGACACCAGCGTGTTGAAGCCGCCCTCGCGGAACCGACGCACAACCTAAACACACACCGTTTAAGAGGCTCTTCCCGTTCAGGACGCGCCCAGAGTGCTCTAATATGATGATCAGTACTGATACCTCCAGCTGTTCTTTCTGCGTGAATCCTCGAACCCCTTTCCCGGCGGACGCCTGACCCATGAAGGTCATGACCTTCACCAGCGGCTGATGGCGGTTCAGCATCTCTGCGATCTCCTGCACGCTCTCGCGGAAGGACGAGAAGATCATGACGCGTGTGCCGACCTCAGCGGCCGCCGTCGAGTCTGTCCCGATCACACAATCATCAGCCACAGCGAGACACACACACACACACACACACACTGAACAACACTGACCCGTCCCCCAGTTCAGGGGTCACGCCGGTGACGGGATGACCTCACCTGAGCTCTCGGCCCGTGACAGGAAGTGCTGGAGCACCACCTCGTCCAGCTTCTGCAGTTTGGGGTGACTGTAGACGTACGGCTCTTGAGGCCCTGCGGATGAAACACTCGCTCATGAACATCAGGAACATCAGGCGTCGTTTACCCATAGGGCTTCAGATTAACTCTTTCACCCACCGGCCAATTTGGCTACTACATTTTTAAGTTACCGGCCATATATATATACACACATTTAAAATATATAAATTTGGATTTCATTCATTCATTTCTTATTCAAACTAAATCCTGTCATCCAGCATCTCCTCTTCCTCTTTCATCCTCATCACCAAAACTGTGTTTTAAGTGGACCGATCAATACAGTACAAAGAACATCAAAATAAATGTAGTATGTTGGAAATGAATGTCTTTTCTGTTCACCAAATGCTTTTTAATCTTCGCTATTGCTTCACTGCAGATGAACAAGCGTGCCGTTATTTATTGCGTAGTGACGGTCATGTTCAGGCAAGCCAGATATGAGCAGATTCTGCGCTATACGCTGTATTTAATATATCATGATGACTCCGCGCAGATTTGTCTTACACAAACTTCCAAGTAACACGCTCAATAACAATAAGTAAATAAATAAACGATGAGTAACTGAGTGAAGAGTATTAATCACCTCGGCTAGATGTGGAGAACATGGTCTCCATTTCCCTGTAGAGCTCCATGAAGACGGGGCTCCTCTGAAGCTCGTTCCTCGCTCGAGACGACTCTGAGAAAACAACAAACCCTCATGGTGAGAGGAGCAGCAGCAGCAAACCAGCACCAGTGTAGGAGTATACGAGCACCTTTGGGTCCACAGAAGATGTTCTGAATGAAGAGGAAGAGCGATCTGATGCCCATCTGCTGCAGTAACTCATAGCCATGATACAGACTGATGCAGAGAGCGAAGTCGCCCTCGATCGGCCCCTGCTGCGGCCCCTGAGGACAGAACACACACTCATCTACAGTTCACTGTTCAGATCTACAGTTCACTGCAGTGTGACGGACTGAAGCAGTGAGGTTCAGTGCAGTGAGTCGGTTTAGACCAGTGAGTCGGTTCAGTGCAGTGAGTCGGTTCAGTGCAGTGAGTCGGTTCAGTGCAGTGAGTCGGTTTAGACCAGTGAGTCGGTTTAGACCAGTGAGTCGGTTCAGTGCAGTGAGTCGGTTTAGACCAGTGAGTCGGTTTAAAGCAGTGAGTCGGTTCAGTGCAGTGAGTCGGTTTAGACCAGTGAGTCGGTTTAGACCAGTGAGTCGGTTCAGTGCAGTGAGTCGGTTTAGACCAGTGAGTCGGTTCAGTGCAGTGAGACGGTTTAGACCAGTGAGTCGGTTCAGTGCAGTGAGTCGGTTTAGACCAGTGAGTCGGTTTAAAGCAGTGAGTCGGTTCAGTGCAGTGAGTCGGTTTAGACCAGTGAGTCGGTTCAGTGCAGTGAGTCGGTTCAGTGCAGTGAGTCGGTTCAGTGCAGTGAATTGGTTCAGTGCAGTGAGTCGGTTTAGACCAGTGAGTCGGTTCAGTGCAGTGAGTCGGTTTAGACCAGTGAGTCGGTTCAGTGCAGTGAGTCGGTTTAGAGCAGTGAGTCGGTTCAGTGCAGTGAGTCGGTTCAGTGCAGCAAGTCGGTTTAGACCAGTGAGTCGGTTCAGTGCAGTGAGTTGGTTCAGTGTAGTGAATTGGTTCGGTGAGTCAGTTCAGTGAGTCGGTTCAGTGCAGTGAGACGGTTTAGACCAGTGAGTCGGTTCAGTGCAGTGAGTCGGTTTAGACCAGTGAGTCGGTTCAGTGCAGTGAGTCGGTTTAGACCAGTGAGTCGGTTTAAAGCAGTGAGTCGGTTCAGTGCAGTGAGTCGGTTTAGACCAGTGAGTCGGTTCAGTGCAGTGAGTCGGTTCAGTGCAGTGAGTCGGTTCAGTGCAGTGAATTGGTTCAGTGCAGTGAGTCGGTTTAGACCAGTGAGTCGGTTTAAAGCAGTGAGTCGGTTCAGTGCAGTGAGTCGGTTTAGACCAGTGAGTCGGTTCAGTGCAGTGAGTCGGTTCAGTGCAGTGAGTCGGTTCAGTGCAGTGAATTGGTTCAGTGCAGTGAGTCGGTTTAGACCAGTGAGTCGGTTCAGTGCAGTGAGTCGGTTTAGACCAGTGAGTCGGTTCAGTGCAGTGAGTCGGTTTAGAGCAGTGAGTCGGTTCAGTGCAGTGAGTCGGTTCAGTGCAGCAAGTCGGTTTAGACCAGTGAGTCGGTTCAGTGCAGTGAGTTGGTTCAGTGTAGTGAATTGGTTCGGTGAGTCAGTTCAGTGAGTCGGTTCAGTGCAGTGAGTTGGTTCAGTGAGTCAGTTAGTGCAGTGAGTTGGTTTAATGCAGTGAGTCAGTTCAGTGCAGTGGTGTCGGTTCAGTGTAGTGAATCGGTTCAGTGAGTCAGTTCAGTGGTGTCGGTTCAGTGCAGTGAGTCGGGTTCAGTGAGTCTGTTCAGTGTAGTGAATTGGTTCAGTGAGTCGGTTCAGTGCAGTGGTGTCTGCTGTACCTGGACGTGTGGCGGTGGGTTACGTCTGAACTGTTCTCGGGCCAGAATGATCTGGTACTTTGTGAGGGAGTGGAGGTCACGGTGATTCAGCAGCCTCATCTGGGTCAGACGGGACGTAAACTTCTCTAAAACCTGCAAGCAAAACAGGCCAGAGCGAGCAGAACATGTGAAAATCATTTCAGCAGCACAATGGAGCCCACAGACTCTTTTCAACCCACAATCACGACACTTTGTATTTACACCTTTATCTTTCATCCTCGCTGTAATAGCGTTCGCTGCCCTGCTGTGAAAATGTACATTCAATCTTTCAGGATATTTTTCTGATCACCTCCAAACATCAAACCCAAACATCCCCGATCACCAATACAGGACGAACACAATCAAGTAATCAAGATACTCTAATTGATTAAATGTCATAGAAATATGATTTACTCATTACACTCAGCTCATTCAACCAACAACACAAATCAGCCTTCATCTCTCAGAGCATCTGATTCATCATTTACTAGAAGCTTCACCTCAGACTATTTAACATTTTCTGCACTTTATTCTTTTTTTTGCTATACATATTCTGTAGGCTATTATTCTCTTCAAAATGTAACTATGAAAATAAATATTAATGTACATACACTAGAATTGAAAAGTTTCATTAAAATTTTCTTTAAAAAAGGAATTATTTTAATCAAGGACAAAAATGTCAGATAAAGTTACAAAGTGAGATAATGAGACATTTATTAAAGATTGCTGTATCATGTTCTTTAGAACTTTCTATTAATCAAAGAATCCTGAAAAATAAAATCTATCAGTTTCCACACAAATATTAAGCAGTTTAACACTGATAATAATCATAAATGTTTCTTGAGCATCAAATAATCATATTAGAGTGATTTCTGAAGGATCATGTGACACTGAAGACTGGAGTAATGATGCTGAAAATTCAGCTTTATACTGTAAAGTGTAATTTATTTGTGTGATCATTCACATAGAAAACCGCTGTTTATTATTATAATAATATTTCACTGTTTTTACTGTATTGTTGATCAAATAAATGCAGCCTTGGTGAGCAGAAGAGACTCTTTCAGACACATTAAAAATGCGTGTAAACAGTTTTAAAAGGAACTAAATTAGAAATAAATGTGTTAGTGTTTTCTGTGTTCGCTGCAGGAATAAAAGGCTAGGCTATATAACATGCAGGACATCCGAGAGCCAAACTGAGCTGGTAATAAAGCACATACGGTGACCACCATCAGATAAAGGCTGAGAGACGAACGCTGTTAAACTGATCGAGTGTGTGACGCTCTCACTGATGCTGTCGAGACTCAGTCTGATCATATTTCTGCTCATTTCTGCTGTAACTCTGATGATGTGTTGTGCAGTATAAAGTGTTTTCATGTCTCATTCCAGACTAAAGCTGTGATCCAGATTTGGAATAATCGTGAACTTTCAGCTGAAAATCTCTATTCAAACCAGACAAACTCAAGCAGCAGTTCAAGGCCTAATACATTATATTAGATAGTGAATGAAGCTTATATGAAACACACACACACACACACACACACTCTCTTTATCTCTCACACACATGCACTCTCTCTCTCTCTCTCACTCTCTCTCACACACACACACTAAATAAATATATCAAAATCAGGACATTAATCCAATGGAAGCCCATTTCCACCTTATAAGGAAAAAAAAATCATGCTTTTGTAAATCATAACTATCACAGAAGTCGAAATTATGACAATTATTACTACTTTAATTTCGACTTTTTAATCTCATAATCTTAATCTCGCCTCAGTATGTCAAATTGTCAATTATAACTTATGTCATAATTTTAACTTTGTCATAACCATTACTTTTAATATCACAGATAAGATTAACCAGAGCAGAATGTCTGTGGCGGAAAAGGGCTTCCATAAAGTAAAGTACATTTAAATCAAGGCCCATTAAAGCATTTGTGGGCATTACAGAATCTATCCATCAGTGACTGTTGCTCTGTCATACTACCAACACACATTAAGATCATTATTTTGGATACATATAATCTTTACTCGTCGTTATGACGGTTAGATGTTTAGATATGAGCGCTGAGTGATGAATGTATATGATCCTGCGCGAGGGGGCGGGGCTTATGCGGTCACGTGACCAGGAGTCAGCCCGCCCTTAAAAAAGTCACGACTCTCGCCCCTGCAAAACAACACGTACGAACTGAGCGCCGTTAATAACGCGAGATTAGCGACTAACGTTAAATATCCTGTGCTCCGGTTCACGGACATGACGGTGAAATCCGTGTGACCGACCGCAGGTGAAGAGTGTGTGAGGGCGCTTCTGAACACGATCGCGCGGGCTCGTTATCGACTGGTCGGGCGATGGATCGCGGCGGGTGTCGGATGAACGGAGGCGGCGGTGGGGATGATATGATCACACTGGAGGACCTGGAGTCCATGTCGGAGGACCAGCTGTCAGACAGTCCCGAGGAGGAGCAGGACGACCAGGAGGACCAGGGGAGACTCCTGCGCTACTGGAGAGATGTGGCGCGAGGACACCAGGTGGAGGTGCCCACAGGTAAACACACACACACACACACAGCGAGTGAACGAACTTCACGGAGGAGCGTTTCGCGCCTGTTTAACGGTCATTCCCCTCAGCAGCGCGACTGAAGCGGTCTAGCCTAGATAGGGAGCTCACTAGGCGGCTCTCTCTCTCTCTCTCTCTCTCTCACACACACACAGGCTGTAAAGTGTAAATAAAACTGATAACACACTCCTCGACGCATTTAGCAGAGCAGAACTGCGATCACCAGCTGTTGTATGGAAGCTTGTTTCCGCCACGGATTAATAAAATAATAAAAATCAAGGCAATTATCAATTTATATCTTGCAATTCTTGAGGAAAAATGTTCACACCAAAGACGCCTACTATAGCTATAAAGTTGTAATAATTCTATGAGAACAGCAGAGTTCACACCACAACTATAACTATAACGATAAGGCTGGAAACACTTTCAGTTGATGAACGATAAAAACACTGACAGCCAATCAGAATCAATCCTGAGCATTTAAAGAGACAGACATCACATCACCACACTTCCCTAGTTGATTAATCACAGGACATTAAGACAATTATTGTGTGTTACAAGTTTACCCTGAAAATGCTGTTTAAATAAGTAAATTATCTAATTAAATACTTGTATTTGTAACTTGTAATAAATGTATTTGCATACATTTCCAATAGGGCTGCCCGACTAAAAGTGTTTCTAGTCGTTCATGTAAGCCATATTTGAGGTCGATGAATGATCTCGCGTTGATCACCGCTGGTCCTGCAGATCTCAAACGCGTGCGTGGAAACGGAATTGTTAAATGGTCTGCGCACTGATTTACAGCGAGAAGGAGAAGGAAAAAAGATGGAGGGAATTGTTGGGGAGACGCAGGGAGAGAGTTGGAGGTTAATAAATACATACATTTTCCAATGTGCGGCTGGTCAAGCAAATGTTTGTGCTTTATTTCTGCTTATAATTGTAAATATATCTTATTCTGGTCTATAACTAATAACTTCCCACTGCCCTGTGTCATGCGCTCTCATTGGCTGTAGGTCATCGCCGACGTAAGTTTCAGTCAGAACTCATTTCCACAGCAGGATTGTGGATCGCAGACCGGTCCAGATATTCAGGTCCAGATTTGCCTCTGATCTCGCGCATTTGTCAGCGATTTTGCACAAATCGGGGCTAAAGTCGTGCAGTGTGAACTTGGCATAACCGACTAATAAAATCTTGGTCAACTTCTCGCCGACTATTAGCTCTAACTTCCAGAACAGAAATGTGAACATTGGATAAAGCCAGCCTCATAATTCTTGTTTGATTTTGTTGACATATTAAAAGTTTTTACAGAGTTTTCCCTTTTTTTATCACTCCATAAATCAGAAAATACGGTCGACAGATACAAAACGCATACATTTTCACCATGTTTTAGAAGTTAAATGTGTAAATCAGGGGAATGATATATAAACAAACCTTCAGAATATAGATATGAATAAAAGTGTAAAGTCTGGTGTGTGTGAAGCGGTTGAAGTGGAGATTTATGACTCAAACTCACCGCCTTTAAAGACTGAAATCTACAGACGTTAATAGATCAAACCAACATGTTTTCTCTCCGCTAGTCATGAAGACACACACGGAAGCGGAGCATGAAAACACTGTTGTGTCTGACATGATCTGAGCTCTTCCTCTAATGAATCCAGCAGATTTGCGTGACTGAGGCAGGGAGGATTTCCCATGATTCACTGGGGCTGCAGGCGGGCCGTCCTGACCCAGTTCAGCAGATTATCACAGGACTCTGTTCTCCATATCAGACACAGAGAGTTTATAAAGCACATTATACTCCACTTCATCATGAGCGTCCTGCTGAACACTCAGGGCTTTGTGAAGGGTTTGTGTTTGACGTGTAATCAGGTGATGTGTGTTTGTGTGCCGAGATCGCAGAGATTATCCAGACCAGGCCTTTCTAAATCCAGTCCAGTAAAGCGCTTTATACCGCGGTACACGTGAAGAGCAGACATGATATTACAGTAAGAGACTCACTGGTCCAGTTCAAACAGAAGACCGTATCGATCGCTCTATCATGTGTTCCTGCCGTTTCCAGCACAGTTCTGACCTAATGATGGCAGAGAGTAGAAAAGATACTAACTCTGTCACAACACTGTCACAACACAACACAGTCATAACTCAGTCACAACACAACACTGTCACAACACAGTCACAACACAGTCACAACACAGTCATAACCCAGTCATAACACAACTCAGTCATAACACAACTCAGTCACAACGCAACACTGTCACAACACAACACAGTCATAACCCAGTCATAACACAACCCAGTCATAACACAACTCAGTCATAACACAACTCAGTCATAACACAACTCAGTCATAACACAACTCAGTCATAACACAACTCAGTCATAACACAGTCACAACACAGTCATAACCCAGTCATAACACAACTCAGTCATAACACAACACAGTCACAACACAGTCATAACCCAGTCATAACACAACTCAGTCATAACACAACTCAGTCACAACGCAACACTGTCACAACACAACACAGTCATAACCCAGTCATAACACAACCCAGTCATAACACAACCCAGTCATAACACAACCCAGTCATAACACAACTCAGTCATAACACAACTCAGTCATAACACAACTCAGTCATAACACAACTCAGTCATAACACAACTCAGTCAAAACACAACAGTCATAACATAACTCAGTCACAACGCAACACTGTCACAACACAACAGTCATAACACAACTCAGTCATAACTCAGTCACAACGCAACACTGTCACAACACAACAGTCATAACACAACTCAGTCACAACACAACAGTCACAACACAACACAGTCACAACACAGTCATAACCCAGTCATAACACAACTCAGTCACAACGCAACACTGTCACAACACAACACAGTCATAACCCAGTCATAACACAACTCAGTCACAACACAGTCACAACACAGTCATAACCCAGTCATAACCCAGTCATAACACAACTCAGTCATAACACAACTCAGTCACAACGCAACACTGTCACAACACAACACAGTCATAACACAACTCAGTCATAACACAACTCAGTCATAACACAACTCAGTCATAACACAACTCAGTCATAACACAACTCAGTCAAAACACAACAGTCATAACATAACTCAGTCATAACTCAGTCACAACACAACACTGTCACAACACAACAGTCATAACACAACTCAGTCACAACACAACAGTCACAACACAACACAGTCACAACACAACACTGTCACAACACAACACTGTCACAACACAACACAGTCACAACACAGTCACAACACAACAGTCACAACACAACAGTCATAACACAACACAGTCATAACACAACTCAGTCATAACACAACTCAGTCATAACACAACTCAGTCATAACACAACAGTCATAACACAACTCAGTCATAACACAACTCAGTCATAACCCAGTCATAACACAACTCAGTCATAACACAACTCAGTCACAACACAGTCACAACACAGTCATAACCCAGTCATAACACAACTCAGTCATAACACAACTCAGTCACAACGCAACACTGTCACAACACAACACAGTCATAACCCAGTCATAACACAACTCAGTCATAACACAACTCAGTCATAACACAACTCAGTCATAACACAACTCAGTCATAACACAACTCAGTCATAACACAACTCAGTCATAACACAACTCAGTCAAAACACAACAGTCATAACATAACTCAGTCATAACTCAGTCACAACGCAACACTGTCACAACACAACAGTCATAACACAACTCAGTCATAACTCAGTCACAACGCAACACTGTCACAACACAACAGTCATAACACAACTCAGTCACAACACAACAGTCACAACACAACAGTCACAACACAGTCACAACACAGTCATAACCCAGTCATAACACAACTCAGTCATAACACAACTCAGTCACAACGCAACACTGTCACAACACAACACAGTCATAACCCAGTCATAACACAACTCAGTCACAACACAGTCACAACACAGTCATAACACAGTCATAACACAACTCAGTCATAACACAACTCAGTCACAACGCAACACTGTCACAACACAACACAGTCATAACCCAGTCATAACACAACTCAGTCATAACACAACTCAGTCATAACACAACTCAGTCATAACACAACTCAGTCATAACACAACTCAGTCATAACACAACTCAGTCATAACACAACTCAGTCATAACTCAGTCACAACACAACACTGTCACAACACAACAGTCATAACACAACTCAGTCACAACACAACAGTCACAACACAACAGTCACAACACAACACAGTCACAACACAACACTGTCACAACACAACACTGTCATAACACAACACTGTCATAACACAACACAGTCACAACACAACAGTCACAACACAACAGTCATAACACAACACAGTCATAACACAACTCAGTCATAACTCAGTCATAACACAACAGTCATAACACAACTCAGTCATAACTCAGTCACAACACAACAGTCACAACACAACACAGTCACAACACAACACAGTCACAACACAGACACAACAGTCATAACACAACAGTCATAACACAACACAGTCATAACACAACAGTCATAACACAACTCAGTCACAATACAACACAGTCACAACACAACACTGTCACAACACAGTCACAACACAACACTGTCACAACACAGTCACAACACAACTCAGTCACAACACAACACTGTCACAACACAACACTGTCACAACACAACACTGTCACAACACAACACTGTCACAACACAGTCACAACACAACACAGTCATAACACACAATCATAACACAACACTGTCACAACACACAATCATAACACAACACAGTCATAACACAACACAGTCATAACACACAGTCATAACACAACACAGTCAAAACGCAGTAATAGCTTAATAAAACAAACTTTTATTAATCTAGGTTAATGTTCATTTCTACACGTACTAATACATTATGAAGCAACAGGAATGATATTATGAATATTATATTTATAAATTAGCACTGACCTAGAGATGAATTAGTCATGAATTTTGTGCTGATGATTAATCATCATACAAATAATTGAGATTGACGATTTAATTTGATTTTATGTGACTTGCAGTGGAAGCCTAATACGTGATTTCTTCCAGGAATCATATATAATATATTAAGATATTATAATAAAATGGGCCCATATGAAAATCACTATTTATATGATTATAAAATAATGCACACCGATTAAACATACAAACCTTAAATTCGTACAAAGGAAGACTTGTGTTATGGTTAGGCTGTGCTTGCAGGAAAGATGAGAGAGGGTTTGGTATGAATGATGAGTGAGATGTACTCGATGTGTGTATGTTTGCAATGAATATGTTGTGAGATGACGTTTATATACTGTATGTGTTATAATGATGCACCTTACTACAGTGGCCCTATAATCTCGTTGTTCTTAAATGCAATGACAATAAAGGCATTCAAATTCAAATCTTTGTTTTTTTTTTAAACTGCAGAATTACTGCGGTTATTTTTGAGAGTAGATCGAACAACCACGATTAGAGGATTAGTCAATATTGGCGACAGGCCTATAATGCAGAAACACTTGTGAATGAAGTATGAAGACTCAGAGCTTTTGGTTTATTCACAGCAGATTCTCCTGTCAGAGCTGTAGATCAGAGGGTCTTAACACTCACCAACTCCTAACGTGTGGTGTACCTCAGGGGTCTGTTTTGGGCCCGCTGGCGTTTTCGCTGTATTTGCTCCCTTTAGGCTTGATTTTCCGAAAGCATAACATTCCATACTATTTTTATGCGGATGACACCCAGGTGTACCTCCCTTTGAAAAATGGGGATAACTGACCCTTCGCAGGGAGCTTGATTGACAGGCGATCTGACCAATCATAATCCGCCGAATCCGCAGTCAGGAGAGTTAGTAGATTAACGTTGGAGGATTTGAATGTGATTTTACTGACATCTTTCCGCGGTTAAAACAACATTCCTTCTGATGTTCATTCATGTTTATTTGATGCTATAAATGAACTAGAAGGAAGAGATGATGGGTTCACGAGACGCTTTAACTGAGCGATCTGTCACGACACATTAAAGAGCCACAAAACTGTATTTATTGTTTAAATTTCTTTAAAAAAATGACCAAATTTGAAAGGTGAGACTTTGTTTCATATCAAAAGTACCCTGGTGTGTCCTGTGTGTCCTGTGTTGTCAGTGTCCTCTCTGCTCGTTCACTGTGTGAGAGAGGCGTGGCGTGTCGGACATAGCAACAGTAACTAAAGGGGGCGGGTCTTTGTGAACGATCAGTTATGACATACACACTGTGTTGAACTGTCTCGAGGAGGGAAGATGCTGGCTGGCTGCCAATTTCCTAACATTGAATGAATCTAAAACTGAAATTGTAGTTTTTGGACCACCAGCTTCTATTATACAGATAAATAACCATCTGGGAATTCTCATGCCAAAAATTGCGATTGATTTTTGATAACGGCCTTAAATTCAACAAACAAATCAATTCAGCGGTGAAGAGTAGTTATCATCATCTCTGATCCAATGCGAAATTGAAAGCGTGATTGAAAGACAGTGATTTATGCATTTATTTCCTCCAGGCTGGATTATTGTAACTCACTGTACCTTGGTGTGGCTAAGTCCTCCTTATCCCGCTTACAACCTGCACACACCGCTGCCGGCTTCTTACGGGAACTAGAAAGAGGGAACACACTTGGCCTGTTCTGGCTTCGCTTCACTGGTTGCCGGTCGAGAACCGTGTTAAGTTAAGGTGTTGTTGTATGTGTATAAGGGGTTAAATGGCCAGCCTCCTCACTACACTACACATCTTCTCCACCGGAAATGCTCTCAGCCCTTACGGTCTTCAGACAGGGTGATGCGGACTGAGCCACGATCTAGATGGAGGTTAAAGGGTGACGTGCCTTCCTGTTCCCGCTCCACGCCTGTGGGATGATTTGCCGGATCACTTAAGGCCGTCTTCCAATGTTGATAGCTTTAAATCCTCACTAAAGACTTATTTTTTCTCTCTGGCTTTTGGTTCAATGTAATTTTATGAATGTGTGTGTGTGTTCCTGTGTGTTTATGTGTTTGCGTGTTTTGTTGTTTGGATTGTACAGCACTTTGGTCATCAGTGGCTGTTTTAAACGTGCTCTACAAATAAAGTGCCTTGCCTAAAGTCAAGCCTTATAGTGCAGGGATCTGAACAACAGTGTTTTACACACACACACACACACACACACACCTCATCTGTTCACATCATGATAAATAAATCTAGCGGGGTTAGTGAAGTGCACTGAAGTGTCTGCTGTCGCTGCTCATTAGTGTCCCGCTGTTCAGACGAGCTGCTCAAACACTGACGCCTCATACACACTGTGCCATTTCAGCAACACTACAGGATAAATACAGTACAACAGTGAAACATCATAATGTAAATCAGATGTTTTCTATGTGAATATATAGTAAAGTGTAATTTATTCCTGTGATCAAAGCTGAATTTTCAGCATCATTACTCCAGTCTTCAGTGTCACATGATCCTTCAGAAATCACTCTAATATGATGATCTGATGATCAAGAAACATTTAGAAACTAGCTTCACTTGCTTATCAAACTACCGCTTGAGTACACAAACATAATGTCCGTCTGCTCCTCGATTCACAGACATGGCCGAACCCATCCAGCAGATCACCAGCAATAACGACGGCACACACACACGGGAGCAGGTTCCTTACACACTCCTCACACGCAAGGAGAAGGTACGTACCGCAGAAGAACAAAACACTGCTCAAAAACCTCAGAGAAACAACTGTAAACAGTGACATCTGTGAATTCAGCAGATGTGTAACGTCACGTGATACCATTGTGAATTTAACTTATGCCAAAACTGGAATATGGCATAATACAATTACGAATAACGCAGTGTTTCCATCCCATGTGTTCAAGAGAACAAAATCATCACTTCCTGGGAAAATATCAGTAATAAAAGTGTAAGTGTCTGCAGTCGTGCTGTTTCTCCTCCATCATGAGCGAGTGTGTCTCTGAGCGTCAGACGAAACACAGTAAACGCTGTCATGTTCTCTGGCGTTCGGATGCTGGTGTTCGGGAACACACTCGTGTGTGTGAGACGCTTCTGGAGGGAATTACACCAAATCATTCTCATCACACACTTTCAGAAACACCAAACCAGCATTAGAGATGCTGCGACGCCATTGGTCCACTGGTTACTCCAGTTATCCAATCACAGTTTTTTTTATATCCCAAAATGTGCATAAGATAGGTGGATGAAAACAACCAATATGAATAATACATGTGATCAAATACACCTGCATGAATGAGGATGATGAAGATGGACTGGGTGCTGAAACCATTAAACTCCACCCACTTTCACTGATTGACACTTTCCATCCAGGTCAGAAACTAACGAAAGCTTAAGGCAAAAATGCAAGTGGGTGGAAAAAGTGAATATTATGAAATGCATCAAATGTCAGATCAAAAGTGTGTTCTTATTTAACGTGTTTATTGCCTCTGCAGATACTGATGAGTTCTGTAAGAAAATACTGCAAAAGGTGAAACATGAATCACATCTGGATCATTTAACACAGGGACGGGTTCAGTTATTAACATGTGTTCGGGAAGAGAATTTACTCTTTATGATCAAATACATCACTGTAACTCTAATGTACAGCAGCTCATGGGTTTGATTTCCAGGGAACGCATGAATTGATGAAATATGTGCTACTTTAAATGCATGAATGCAATGTAAGTCAGTTTGGATAAAAGTGTCCGCTAAATGCATAAATGTAAATGTCAAATCAACATCGAACACACAAGCGTCAGATCATGAGATATGAGAACGGTTCAAACTGATTCAATTGAAGTATTTGACAAATAGGACTATGTCAAATTATTACATAACAAATGCATCTACAAAATAGACTATTAACCCTCTGGTGCTCTTTGCGTGTCCGTCAAAAACGACTGAAATAATTTTTTTATTTCTATGAAATGAATGCACTATATTTAGTTCGATAATGTTTTTTGTTTTATTTTATGGTACTAAATTATATTTACGCTGTATTCATAATCCATTTATTCACTTTTTGAGCATAGACCTGAAAATTTAAATACTATTTTAAATTTTTCTATGAAATATTCATTTTTAAAATCACGTTTTACTCTAAAACTGTGCGAAATTCAAACCAAGTTGTGTTCAAAAAATGATCTTTCAGTGAGTGTGTTCGGCTGCAGTACCAAACGCTTCCACTAGAGGACACTCATCAAACATTCATTTCCAATGCGCTCGTTTCAGACCGCGAGGAGCACAAGTGGGACTATTTTATTCAGGACCATTAAAGCTGTTCAGATCATGTCTATGATTTTGTGTGTTCACACAGCAAGTGCCAAAACCTTTACCAAGTTTCGTACCATTCCAATGAAATAAAACATAATTTTTTTTTTTTTTTAAATAATGTAAAATGTTTCGGTCAAAAAGCACCAAAGGGATAGTTGGGATAGCTCACCTGGAAATGAAAATTCTGTCATTTACTCTCTCATGTTGTTCCAAACCTGTACAAATGTCTTTGTTCTGCTATTTTGAGAATAGTAATTTTAGGGTGACCTATCCCTTTAAGTGCATGTGCTCATCTATGCCCACTGACACGAGGAGCCTCTTCCTCTGTCCCGCGGTGACCCTGGTGCCCTGATGTTCTGGTGTGTGTGTTGTAGTGTGGGGAGGTGGTGTACGAGAAGCGGCGCTATGAGAAAGCGCACTGGGCCTGCATCACGGTTCACGAGGACACGTATGAGCAGAGCATCTGCTACGGCTTCATGAAGATCATGAGATTCATCTGCCAGCAGAACACAGCAGGTGCGTGACCTCTGACCCAAGCTAACCTTTACTCTCTCCACAGCCTAACGCTCCGCTGTCTGCCTCCACAGGGAGCTATCTGGGCATGACCATTCCCATCGTGACGGTGGTCCGCACCGATGAGACGCACACCACTCTGTCCCGGGCCGTCACTGTGGCGTATTACCTTCCCATGATGCACCAGGGCGACCCGCCGCGACCCCGCGACCCCGAGATCGTCATCGAGCAGTGGCCCGACACTGTCGTCTACAGCAGGTGTGAAACAGTCACTCAACAATCTCCACTACACTCCAGCTAGCGGTGCGACGGGTCACAGAACTCACGGTTCGATCATGGGCGGTTTTTGAGACATGGATCGGATGTTTTTCGGATTAGCAAAAAAACAAAAAAAAACAAGTGTTTTAATATATATATATATATATAGGAGGGGGAGGGGGGACTTTGCTTTTCATTTATTACTTAAAGTTCACTTGAAGTTCTTCAATATCACATCAAAAACTACTAGCCTAACTGATAAAGTTCAAACATTATTAAAAACAAGTGGACAGTCAGTAATAAAATAAGAACAAATACACAAATTACAAGCAGAGATTAATGCGTGCCGAACCGTGGGATCAACTGCGATCCGTTGCACCCCTACAAGCAAGTCATGTGACTCGGCAGGCGTGTGTTTCAGGGCCTTCGCGGGCGCCACTAACGAGCTGTCCATCATTAATGAGATCAGCGGTCTGGCCGAGGCTCTGGAGTCTCCGGGCGACTGCGTTAACGACTCCTTCATCGTGGCGGGATACACCAACCCAGCGGCAGCCAATCGACACAACGAGATCTGGTTCCTGGAGAGGCCTTGAGCTGCTTACCCACAATCCTCTGCTCCTCTCAGAGACCACACCACAGGTTCAACGTCCTAGTTCCTGATTACCCATGAGCACTGCTCCTCGCTGTCGTCTGATGAACACGAGCTCATTTATATGCGCAACACTGATTATAAGCTACTATACCAACACAAACACAACTGGAAGTGAGTCTCTGAACGCTGTTGCTGTAAGACAATCATGTGTATGCTATGAGCACACACACACACACACACACACACACACTTTCACACTCACTCACTCACACACACACACACTTTCACACCACACACACACACACTCACTTTCACACTCACTCACTCACACACACACTCACTTTCACACTCACTCACACACACACACACACACACTTACACAACACACTTTCACACTCACTCACTCACACACACTTTCACACCACACATACACACTTACTCACAAACACACACATTCAAACACACACATACATACACACACATACACATACACACACACACACACTTTCACACTCACACACACACACTTTCACACCACACATACACACTTACTCACAAACACACACTCATTCAAACACACACATACATACATAGTCACATACACTCACTCACACACACACTTTCACACCACACATACACTCACTCATAAACACACACATACATACACACTCATTCAAACACACACATACACACTTACTCACAAACACACACTCATTCAAACACACACATACATACATAGTCACATACACTCACTCACACACACACACACACTTTCACACCACACATACACTCACTCATAAACACACACATACACACTCACTCATTCAAACACACACATACATACATAGTCACATACACTCACTCACACACACACACTTTCACACCACACATACACTCACTCATAAACACATACATACACACTCATTCAAACACACACATACACACTCACTCATTCAAATACACACATACACTCACACACACTTTCACACCACACATACATACACACTCATTCAAACACACACATATATACATACAGTCACATACACTCACTCACACACACACACACACACTTTCACACCACACATACACTCACTCATAAACACACACATACACACTCACTCATTCAAACACACACATACACACTCACTCATTCAAATACACACATACACATACATACTCATTCAAACACACACATACATACATAGTCACACACACACTTTCACACCACACATACACTCACAAACACACACATACACACTCACTCATTCAAACACACACACACACACATACACCCACTCACACACACATACACTCACTCACAAACACACACATACACACTCACTCATTCAAACACACACACATACACTCACTCACACACACATACACTTTCACACCACACATACACTCACTCACAAACACACACACACTCATTCAAATACACACATACACTCACACACACTTTCACACCACACATACACTCACTCACAAACACACACACACATACACACTCACTCATTCAAACACACACATACACACACACACACACACTCACTTTTACACTCACAAACACACACATACACACTCACTTTTACACACAAACATACACACTCACTCATTCAAACACACACATACACACACACTCACTTTTACACTCACAAACACACACTCACTTTTACACACTCAAACACACATACACACACACTCACTCATTCAAACACACACATACATACATAGTCACACACACACACACTTTCACACCACACATACACTCACTAACAAACACACACATACACACTCACTCATTCAAACACACACATACACACTCACTCATTCAAACACACACATACACACTCACTCATTCAAATACACACATACACTCACACACACTTTCACACCACACATACACTCACTCACACACACACACACACTTTTACACTCACAAACACACACATATACACACACACACTCACTTTTACACACTCAAACATACACACTCACACTCACTTTTACACACTCAAACATACACACTCACTCATTCAAACACACACATACATACACACACACACTCACTTTTACACTCACAAACACACACACACACTCACTTTTACACACTCAAACACACACACACATACACACACACTCACAAACACACACACACACACTCACTTCATTCAAGCTAGGGCTGGGCGATAAATAGATTTGATCGATTAACTTGAATGTGTAGTTTACGTTGATTTGTTTGAATGAAAATCGTTTTTCTCTTCTTCATTGGCCGACGCTCCCCTCTGGGCTCCCGTAGCTCTGAACGGGCTCAGCCCTTCCCCCGCGCGTTTGGCATAGAGATACACAAGCGAACTAGACCGCAGCAGCACAAGCACACCCGCCAAAGAACATCCTACAGTCAAACTGACTCCCCAGGGCTGCCAACTCTCACAAATTCACCGTGAGACTCACGCAATCGTCACTTTTTACACGCTCTCACGCCACACATCCATTTTCTCACAGAGAAAAATGGTGAAGCAAAGAGGACGCCAACACCGACAGACGAGACAGAGAAGGTTACTAGTGCAATGAAACACATTCTCAGCTCTCAGATTCTGTCGATTTAATTACGAAATTCAAACAATAAACACCGTTTTGGCGCTTGACAGATCGAGCGGCACGTGAACCGATCATCTGTTACTCTTCACCACTAGTTAATTGTAGGCTGAATAAACACGAATGATCAATAGGGAATTTGAAAGATACAGTTCAACTTACCGATAAAATCGATCGATCAGTGTTTTCCAACTGCGGAACGAGTCTATAATAACAGCTGGAGAACAATATGTCACGTAACATTACATTTACCTCTGGAAAGCCATTTAATGACCATAGCACGTTAGTTGGACTTTAAAATAATTGTATTTTTCTAAATATGATAACTATATTACATATTTATTATATTTTTACTTATATCATTAAAATATTATAATGTTGTTATTATAAAAAAACGCATTATATTTAATTTGAGATGTTATTTTTAACCTTTAATAATAATACCAGCTGACAGGGCTTTAAATTAACATGCATCTACTGTACCTAGTATTTATACAAAGGAATCGATATTGAATCAGAATCAAATCACAAGAATTGAATTGAAATTGTGAAAGCAATAATAAAAACAGTAGCATACCAGTCATTGTACCATGTAAACATTGTGTTGTCGCTAAACTTAATAAAATTCTGTTTAGTTATCAAATGTTTTGACAATCACAATACACTTTATTGTGATGTACTTTTTTTTTTTCACGTCAAATCCAATCAAAACAAAATAAAGTTAAAACTTGTTTTGAACAATTTCTTTGTCATCTGCAGATTGATTTTAAGTAAAGGAAGAAAAATAAATCGATTTAAATCGTAAATCAGTTTTTTTTTGTGAAAAAAATCGGGGATTTTTTTTTTAGGCCATATCGCCCAGCCCTAATTCAAACACACACACACACACACACACACACACACACGTCTCTCACTCTCTGTCCTGCTGTATAAATCACCACTCATGTAGTCCACAAATCAATATAATAGACACACATACGTATATATATATATATATATTATATTGTCATAGTGCTATTTTTATGTATTTTTTTAATGTTTCCTTTGCTGTTATTCCTCCATTAAGTGCAGATGTCAAACAAACAAGAAAATGAACGAGTTTTCAGAATGACACACACACACACACACACACGTGTGTTTGACAGTAGTGAATGAGCTCCACAAGCACTTGCCGACAGACGTGAGACTCAGTGTTTATTGTGTTGTAATCGAAGCGCTCGTCGGGTTCACGTGTGTAAACACTACAGCCACTGAGTTTCTGTTCATATTTCTGTTATGATCTCAATAAACTATTATTGAATCACAATACGACTCGAGCGTTTCACTTTACACAACAAAATCAACCCTAGTTCTGGACACAAAAAAAAAAAAAGAATCACTCAAATAAGTGACAGATTAAAATCACCATGAAATCATAATCGACTCTTCTAAATGATGTATGTGTGCACATCATTATTGTGTTAATAATCTTGAATCAGAATAAACAAAAATTCTCTTATGATGTGGGCGGGGCAACCTGTCACTCACAGGAGATCAGCCAATAGCAAACAACAACCATCCAATCAATTCCCCACAGACACAATGAAGCCCCGCCCACATTTGTTCTTGTTCCCGAAGCGTTTCTCTCGGATATACGACACAATAGAGGAGAAGAGAAGATGTGCGCTACTTCACTTTCATGATGAACTGTTAACTTAAAGTCTCTTCTGAGCTCAGAGGGGTTCGGCTGGTGTGGCGTACAGCAGTGCTGGGTGAGGTCAGAGGTCAAACTGAAGCTGAAACATTCCAGGCGCTCCAGTGAGATGTGAAAAACCCAGCAAATATTCCTGTGGAGTCCTGCTCACTGAAGACATCACTGCAGACATGTAGTCATGTGACACCAGCAGAGGGAGCAATAGCTGAACAACACACACACACACACCAGACGTCCGTCAGGCTCCAGACAGAACTGACCAACACCATGCCTTCTCCATTACACATCCACATTCCCCTCATGCATCAGGTTTAGACGGAGATGAATTCAAATAAATTAAATATGATGTCAGCTGCATCTTCATTTTTAGCTGAACTCAAAGCTTCTTTTAAAGCACTGATCTCAGCGAGTCGTTGTCCATCACAGCCTCACTTTCATCTGCAAATCATTTCAATATACGCGTCTATCCTCCTGACTGAGGTCTAGGTTTCAGGATATATCAAATACAGCCACAGCGCCACCTACAGCTACAGGCCCGTCACTGCACCCCCAGTGACTGAACCACTGCAGAACAGCTTCTGATTGGTTCAACACACCCGTTTCTCAGCGTACTTCATCAAACCAGCCTTCTTTCTTTAAAGTCCCCCTGTGGTGTAAGTCCAGCTTTTAATGTTGTTTATGTGTCTATGTGGTGTTTTAAATCTGCTTTAAGACAAACCATGTGTAAATTCATAAGTCGACTCCATTGCTGAGTATTTCCTCCTTAAAACTGCAGTGAACCAAAGACAGTCTCAAAAACACGCTTTGAAATCGCTGGTGTTTCTGACGTCACAAACTACCTTGTAACCAATCAGATCAACGTGTGATCGTCACCCAGTGGATCTCTGAGCTGAGGGAGTGAGTGGAGGCGGGGCTCATTTGCATATTCATAGAACCGCGCATACTAAATGAGGCAAGGGTGTCGAGTTACATTCAAGATGTTTAAAGGTGTGAAGAATTTTTTTTTTCAAGGAAAAAACTTTTAAATATGTCATTTTGGAGTTTTAAGGGATAAAATGATCGACTACAGGGAGACTTTAATGATCTGAACACCTGCAAGCCGGAGCACGAGTCATTTAGCAGCCTTTATCCAAAGCGACTTACAAATGAGGAATACAGCCAGCGATGAAAAGGCAAAGACACTGTAGGTGTCTCTCACCCGTGGGTCTCTCTCACCTGTAGGTACCGGGTCTGATGGCCCGTGAGCGACTCTCCCAGCGGGACGATGATCTTCTCCAGGCTGCGCTGATGCACGTGTGTCTGGACATCGGGACTGTCCTCGGAGCGCAGCTCGATGTGAGAGATCAGCAGGTTCGAGATCACCTGCTGCACCGCCTGCACACACACACACACACACACCATTCATTAACCATGATGCATTGTGTCATTTTATTGTGTCTGTAGCCCCTTGTAAGTGAGGAGGAGCCTAATTGAGAAGCACTGTATAAATATTATATACTGAGTTAGGGGTGTAACAATGTATCGTGTCACAATATATCGCAATACAAAAACGCAACAATCTGTATCGTGGATAGTTCACCCAAAATGAAAATTGCTGTGAGAAAAAATTCAAGTTTTCAGAGTTTTAGTGTCAGTACTACATTAAACTACTATATATAATGTTGAATATAATGTATAATAATGCAATGGGGGAATATTTGTGGGTCCTGATAATAACAAATGTCTAGAGATCAAGCATATTCATCTAAAATAATCCTGTATTTCCAGCTTCAGAATCATGAATATTGTTATTCTGGAGTCTCTGTTGTCCTGCTTTGGGTTTCAGCACCAAGTCCAAGAATATTCACTTACACACACAACGTAATATCAAATTGAGCATTTTAATCAACAGTACATTTTTTGTTAACCTTTCATCATGTGTCTTGGAGTATGGCAGTGATATGGTATGGTGAGTTCAGTATCGGGATATGTATCGAATCGTTACACCGCTAGTTTTAGCATAATTGTACAAATGTCGTCATGCTTCGTGTCTTTCTGCTGTCAAATCTGCACTGAGTTTTATTAAAGTCCCCTGCAGTCAATCATTATAGCCCCTAAACTCCTGTTTGATCAGCGAAATGACATATTTAAGCGTTTTTTCAGTTCATCACATTCTGAGACTCCTGATCAATCCCATGATCCCGCGGCTCACCTTGACGTCTCCTCCAGGTGTAGCGCTGAGCGCTAGGACACGGAAGCGCTGTGACTGGTTGCTCAGCTCACGAACCACCTGAAGAACAAGCACAGCATCAGCACCAGCGACCCATCATGCCTCAGTGGGGGGGTGGGGTGGGAACGAAGCGTCACCTGACAGTACGCGTGGTTCCCGGTGGCTTTGTGGGCCTCGTCGATCACCACACACTTCACCTGAGCCGCCGGACAGGTGTTCCGGCACAGGTCGTTCACCATCACCTGCGGAGTGAGGAAGAACACACGCCTCGACCTCCAGAGCTCTCGCCTGTGCTGTGCCGCGGTGGAGCCTGCAGGACACACACACACACACACACACACACACACACACAGTACAAAAGGTAAAGTTTCTTATCATTATTGTAGTTACATTCGATTTACTTTATTTGTATGTTGTGGGGTCGTGACCTCTGACCTGTGAGCTCGGCCATGTGCGGCTGCGGGATCCCCATGACCCCGTGACAGGCCTGGATCTGCTGCGCCACCAGGGGTTTCGTGGGCGCCATGAACACGATCTTGCCCGCGGGGAACCAGCGGTAGTAGTTGTACATGATGACGGCGGCGATGAAGGTCTTGCCCAGGCCGGTGGGGAGGCAGACCAGCGTGTTCCTCAGCAGAGCCGCCTCGCAGATCTGCAGCTGGTACTGCCGGACCGGGAGGTTCGTGGGGTAGATCCAGATGCGGCCCGCGGACGGGTCGAAGCCCGGTTCCGGACCGGCCTCCAGCGCGCGCTCGGCCTCGTACACGGCCACGAGCATGACATCATCATCATCATCATCATCATCATCGTCTTCATCAACGGCTGTTGTTGCTGTCTCACCCCACAGGCTCCTGCTGTCTGTCTGCTCCGAGGTTTTCCTCCGGTCTGAGGTGGTTTCGCTCCGGTTTGCGGTGGTTTTCCTCCGGTCTGAGGTGGTTTTGCTCTGTTTTGAGGTGTTTTTGTTCCGTTCTGAGGTAGTTTTGCTCCGGTCTGAGGTGTGAGACACACTGCAGCCCCATGTCTGGAATAAAGTCCTCTGATTCGAGCTCATTCTAGACTCATAATCATCGTCAGCTTCAGTGAATATTAACGT
Organism: Abramis brama; assembly: GCF_963993115.1. Taxonomy (NCBI): domain Eukaryota; kingdom Metazoa; phylum Chordata; class Actinopteri; order Cypriniformes; family Leuciscidae; genus Abramis; species Abramis brama. Next base: position 34,887,612 of record NC_139983.1, on the reverse strand, counting down.
TAGTAAACAAACGCGTTTGAATCCTGCCAGACCGAGCCGAATCAAACATAGCGCTCCTCTTTCCGCTCCAACCAAACGCATTAATCGCTCATACCTGAAACATATTCACGGTTTCATCTCCTAAACAAACATAAACAAGAGCGCAAACGGAACGGCTGATCGAATGTGGCGCGCGTGCGGCTTACGTCACCGGGAGTGAAAGCGCGCATGCGCGGGCGGTGTGTTCCTGTGACGTGTAGGGTGCGATTTTAGATCGGTGTCACAGTCAAACTCTTAACTGTTGTGAGGTTCTCATTTTGTTGTACCATAGTGTAAACTGAATGTTCAAATAAAACATAAAAACCCGAATTATTGTTAGATTATATCTGTAAATATATATATATATATATATATATATATATATATATATATATAATTCTGATCTACCCATAGAACTTTATTACTGTTTCTTCTTTCTAAAGACTGATAAACATTATTATTATTTCATTCACCACTCGATATTATTGTTTTGATTAAAAAAAGTGTCCGTTTAATATAAACTGAATATTCTCCAGGTGAAATTTTACACATTTATAATACTAGTGCAAAATCTGTTTTTAAGTGTGTTTTTAGTAATTGTTGGTTTGGTGTGTTTGAGTGCACATTGTAACAATTACACAGCAAAAGTTCAGTGACATTTTTATTTGGGTAGAAAGCACAACGTGAACTCCGAGAAAACGCTATGCTTGAGCAAACATTTTGTGAATAGGCAACTACAAATGATGCCCGTGAAAGAGACTGTGAACGCATTGAAAAGGATGTGTTTAGTTGGTGAATAGCATTTACACAGCAGCGATAACGTTAAGCACACCAGAATGAAATATAATATTCAGAAGTAAACAGCATAGCTGACTTATAGATTCAGTTTACATCCACAAATGAATAAGCGCGTCGATTCAGGGAGCAGTGCAAAGTGCCCGTGCAAAATCAGTTTTTGTGAGATGATCGCTGTCAAAAAAGTTCAGGAGATATTTCTTAGCGACGGCTGATTTCAACAGTTTCAATATGATAAAAAATAACTTTTATATTGATTCAATGGATTAATTGCATTTTGAAAAAAAAAGTGTCATGAATTTATTGCATTTTGGGGGAAAAATAATCCGTTTTTATAATAAATCTTGGGAAAAAATAATCCGTTTTTATAATAAATCTTTGAAAATCAAAATCTGGATTTGAATTTTTAATGTTATTATAACCTAAAGATGCTATGTGAAAGTTTGAAACAGAAAATAGTGGTTTTCATCTTGCCACTTTCTTGGTAAAGAAAACACATTTTTACTCAAATTAATCAAAATGGATTTATCAGGTTCTGGAACCAAACTCTAATATTCAGAAGTAAACAGTGTAGCTGATGAGTGTTTATGTCAGAATGTTTATTTTTAAACCACAACCTTCTAAAAATGATATATTTAACGATATATTTTGCATTTCTCATCCAAACAACGTCAAACTTGGCGCTGCACTTACTCGTGCCCGTGGCGAGACACCTGTCGAGTTTGACATCCATCGGACTAACGATTCGAGAGATATGCGGTTAACACACACACACACACACAGACGTTTCTGTAATTTATAGATGGATTTACACATATTTTTATTAGTCACTGTATTAAAAGGTATTTATACTTGAATATATCTAGACCAGAAAACTTCGAAAAGGATTAAACACCTCATGTTAGATTCACACATTTATAGTATACTTGCATTAAAAATAAATAAATAAATGGTATATTTGAACTGTATTCTAATTGTCATGTTGGTTTGCTGATGTCTTTGGTGTTTGTCACTGAACTGTTAAAGTTACAAGTATCAATATATGAATAATTTATTTTAAAAAGGTAGATTTTTCATTATTAAGCTCATATATGTTCATGTAAGGAAGAATAATGGAGAAGCAGTAATTTGACTCAATCACAATCATTCACAGCACGAGTGTTTACAGAAATAAGACACTTTATTATATAGATAAATCTCTCTCTCATATAATTTAATGTGTATCTCATAAAGGCTGTTGAGGAATGACTGGCACTAAACTGAGAACTACATCTGGACATGAATTCACCTGTATTATTATTATTATTATTATTATTATAAAGCTTCACATTCACAAATACAGCGGTTCACATCCAGAGCTGATAGAGGCATCGATCCGTGTGATATTTTCCTCTTTTTTCGCTTTATTTCTCAATGACTTTGATCATGCAACAGAACTAAGACGGGTCGCACTTAGAACAGAACCATAATCACTTAATCGTCGAGTCGTCGCATGAACATACAGTAAACTGTACAGCTAATACTGTGCTATCATACAGTACAAAAGATTCTGCACAAAGTTTGATAATAATAACGACACATCTCTTAGAAATGTTTCATAGCACACCTTACAAAACAACATATTATTGTGCATTTTAAAGATTACATTCTGTAGTCTCGATCACGTGACTCGAGAACCCTGATCCTGTCAGACCGAGCTAGTCGAGCTTCTCTCTTACGAAGCGAGCGTGAGGCACTGTGTGGGAGCAGGAGTGTGTGTGTTCAGGTAGAGTGTGTGTGTCGGGCCCGGAGCAGCTCGTTCAGGTCACACTGGATGTTAGCGGGCTGTGAGGCGGCGCACTCCACCAGCGCCCGGCCCATGTGTGTGTGAAGCGCTTCGGCTAGCTTAGCGGCGGCCATCTTGATGCTGCCGCTGTTACTGGAGGAGCCGAGAAGCTTCCAGAAGAACGGGAGAACCTTCTGCTCCACCAGCTGCGGTTTACGAGGATACAGCTCCGTCACCAGCTCTGAAACACACAGCACAGTCACGCTCACATCATCCGAGCTCAGTGTGTGATGCTGCTGTTCATGAACAAGCTCTGCTAACGGATCGTACAAGCTGATCAAAGCACTGGAGTTTGACTGTTTCAAATTTAAGTCCTGGAAAACAGACACATTTACAAAGAGGCACTTGAAAAGTGCTTGACGTATTTAAATACAATATATATATGAAATTTAATTTTTTCGAAAAAAACAAAAACATAAATAGAATCTTTTCACGCAAAATTAACACTGCAGGCCATCTATTAAACCCCCATCAGATACGAAGTACGCCAAAATTATAATATAAAATATTAATTATTGAACAATAATAGCCATTATAAACTTTGTATTTAATATATATTATTAAATACGTTGTAAGTTGTACTTTGGATGCCTTATATCTGTAAGGTGAGTTTTAAAAATCCTGAAGATATTGTTTGATTAGTGAGATCTCTGATTGTTGTCCTTGAAAACCAAAAAAGTAGAGCTTGAAAAGTCCTGGAATTTCATTGTACAGTTTCTGTACGAACCCTGAGCGCTCCAGTTCTCCCAGGGTTTTTCCTGGGTCAAAATTGGTCTTCGGTGGTGGCTGACCGACATGGTCATCCACACACAGCAAAGAGTACCCTAGTACCCACATGATCCGCAAGCCCAATATTGACAATAAATGTTAAATTTAAAATAAATACAAAGAAACAGTTTGTGATTTTTTTCTTATCTATTCATGAAAAAACAATCACTGTCAGGCTAGATAGTAAAAGAAAGCGATTACAACTTATTTTATATCTTTACCTTGATGTTTGTTTCTTTTGTTCCTCGTTGTTAATATTTGGTTGTTCATTCTTTTTATTTTTTTATTTTTTGGGGGGGCCATCATTTTCTTCCAGACTGTGGCTGAGAATTATTTTAATTTTAAACCTCTTCCAAATTATATATAGACTATGCAATTATCAGACACAGATATTACCTGTCACTCTCACTGTCATCCTTTCTTGCCCTCTTTGCAAAAAAAGCTGTGATTTTTCCACGACTGGCTTTCATCGTTTTGAAAGATAAAATCCTTTTTTGATAGGCCTGATAATTATTTTAGTATAATCATATAAATTAAAAAGTAGCATTAAAAACGTAGCGTTAAGATGTGTAATAGTGTAATTTTTTACCATATAAAATTAGCAGCTAGCTAGCAACAGCTTGATTTGTGCTTTGATCTAGTTTCATCTCACTCCAGTCTAACTTTAAACTAAATGATTTTATAGGTAATTTACTACACATTGTCATAGGCCTATACATACTGTGGATTATTAAGGCTAAATTATGGCATGGGGGGGTGTAAAACCTAACTGAATCTTGTTTGGTTTAGTGACAACATGTTATGTTAACATGGTACACTTTCTGGTAAGCTACACTTTTTTATTATTCCAGTTCAATTGTGATTTGATTTAATATTGACTCATTTGGATAAATATTAGGTTACACAAGATAGGCATTCATTTTTCTCTAGAAAAAAAACAATCACCTAATGCTGTAACAGAGAGCCCTATCAGTTGGTAGTATTATTTAAGGTTAAAAATAACACAAATGAAATATAATGCGTTTTTTTATTATAATAACAACTTTATTTAATAATTTAAGTAAATATATAATAAATATGCAATATAGTACACATATTTAGCAAAATACTCTCTATAGCTCTTTTTTTTCTAGCCAACTAACGTGCCTATCCTATATTAGGCTATGATCATTAAATGGCTTTCCTGAGGTAAATGTTATGTGACATAATTGTTCTCCAGCTGTTTTATTGACCCCTTTGTTTGACTGATTGGTTGATATTATGCATGAGGAATATAAATTTCGGTAAGTTGTACTGTATCTTTCAACGGTGTTCATTCGTGATTAACGTTAATTTACTATCAGCTAGAGATGATCGGTTCATGTGCCGCTAGGGATCTGTCGCGTCACATTTACAAGCGCCAAAACGGTATTTATTGTCTGAATTTCGTAATAAAAGTGACAGAATCTGAGAGCTGAGATTCTTTTATATCATAAGTAACCTGCTCTGTCTAGTCTGTCGGTCTCCGTGTCCTCTTTGCTTCGCGATTTTTCTGTGCGTGAGAAAATGGATGTGTGGCGTGAGAGCGTGTGAAAAGTGTCAATTGCGTGTGTCTCACGGTGAATGCGTGAGAGTTGGCAGACCCAGCGCTAATTCAGCAAAAATATTCTCCGAATGCACCACGTGAAACATGGATTCGGTCTTCCGACCTTTAGGATCAGTTGATTTTGATGCGAGGGAGAGAGCAAAGACAGAACTGAAGACGGAGAGTGCCTGCGCGGCGGTGGGGCGCTGTGATCGTTCTCTCCCGTCACTCCGTCAGTAGCCTGCTTCACTCACAAGGCTTTGGCGGGACAAAAAATCGTTTTGGCGGCCGCCAAAAAATTTTCAATGTAGGAAAAACCCTGTCTCCTCTATATCAGTGTCAGTGTTTCTGAACTCACTGTATCTCGAGTTTCTTCCGGGAACGAACACGTCACAATGTTCCTCATTATAATAATTAATGCGCAGAATAAAGGGGCGGGGCCTGGTTGAGTTAGTTAGTAGTGTGCTAAACTGGCGGTTATGGTAAGGGGCGGGACATTTCCCAAACACACTCGAAGCGCTCGACCAATCACAACACACTGCTCCAGCCGACCAATCAGAGCACAGTGTGCTTTTCAGAAGGAGGGGCTTCATAGAGACAGGAAGTAAACAGAGCGTTACTGACAGACTGGGAAGAGAGGAGCCGCAACAATGGAGAATATGGACATAAAAACAGCATAAACCCCTGTTCTCGTAGAGCCTGAAAACAACATTCTCTTTTAATGCGACTCGACTCACCGGCGACTTTCTCGATCATATCCAGTTTAGCTTTCCCACTCAGATACTGAGCCTTGGAGCAGAAGGGCTGGAGGAGGAGGCTGTTGTCTGGAAACACACAGTTGCTACAGTGAGCAGGTTTAGTCGACAGCTGTATGTTGCGAACACAAAGTCACCCACCGATGTTGAGCATGAGTGCCTGAACGGCCCCGAGCGCCGCGGTGGAGATGGAGCTGTTCTTGGAGTTCAGGTGATTGTCCACGACGGCAGGAATGAGGATGTTGAGCACTGGAGCCAGGCTGTCCCTCAGCACGGAGATGATGGACTGCAGAGACTCCAGCGCCCGCAGGTTCACCTTACTGTTGGACTCCTGCAGACGAGCCTTCAGAGCGTCAAACACCTGCGCACACCATCACCATCATCTTCATCATCATCATCACTATCATCATCTTCATCATCATCATCACTATCAAGCTTCATCATCACTATCATCATCATCATCATCATCATCACTATCAATCTTCATCATCATCATCTTCTTCATCATCATCATCATCACTATCATCATCTTCACTATCATCATCTTCATCATCATCATCACTATCAAGCTTCATCATCACTATCATCATCATCATCATCATCATCACTATCAATCTTCATCATCATCATCACTATCATCATCTTCATCATCATCACTATCAAGCTTCATCATCACTATCATCATCATCATCTCATCATCATCACTATCAATCTTCATCATCACTATCATCATCATCACTATCAATCTTCACCATCATCATCATCATCATCACTATCAATCTTCACCATCATCATCTTCTTCATCATCACTATCAATCTTCACCATCATCATCACTATCATCATCATCATCATCATCACTATCAATCTTCACCATCATCATCATCAATCTTCATCATCATCACTATCACCATCATCATCATCATCATCATCATCATCATCCATCATCTCAATTACATCATCATCTTCATCATCATCACTATCAATCTTCATCATCACTATCATCATCATCATCACTATCAATCTTCACCATCTTCATCTTCATCATCATCATCATCATCACTATCAATCTTCACCATCATCATCATCATCTTCATCATCATCATCCATCATCATCATCACTATCAATTTTCACCATCATCATCATAATCATCATAAACATCATCACTATCAATCATCTTCATCATCATCTTCATCATCACTATCAATCATCTTCATCATCACTATCAATCATCTTCATCATCATCATCATCATCACTATCAAGGTTCAGTTCTCTAACACGGATCAGTTACCGGGAACAGGCTGCCGGTGATGAGAGACGGGTTCTCCTCGCAGTCGCACACCAGCTGATCCAGGGCCTTGATCCTCTCCCGGAAGTCTCTGGAGCTCAGCAGCGTCTTCATCTGCGCCACGTACTCGCTTCTGTCCGCCAGACTGTGGACGGCCGCTTTGCTCACGGACTGACCAGAGTCTCTGCGAAGACATGGACAGATGAGTGTGTGTGAGCGTCAGACAGACGTGTGTGTGTGTGTGTGTGTGTGTGTGTGTGTGAGAGTCAGACAGACATGTGTGTGTGTGTGTGTGTGTGTGAGAGTCAGACAGACGTGTGTGTGTGTGTGTGTGTGTGTGTGAGAGTCAGACAGACGTGTGTGTGTGTGTGTGTGTGAGAGTCAGACAGACGTGTGTGTGTGTGTGTGTGTGTGTACCTGCTGGCGGTCAGAGGGTCGCGTGTGAGGGACGAGGTGCGCACGATCCCGCTGCCCATGAGAGAGCGTCTGCCCCGCGCTGACGGAGCGTCCTGAGGCATTTCACCCAAACCCTGAAACACACCCAAACACACGAGTTAACGTGGAGCCCTGCAGACGAGCTGTGGTGTTCTCACACACACACACACACACACGACTGACGCACACCTTGGTCTTGAGAGTGAAGACGGCGTCCCTGATGGCCGGCAGGTCTTTAGCCGGGACGAACTTCTCCATCATCTTATCGAAGTCCCGGTGAGAGGACAGAAACAGCAGCATCCGTCGCCCGAAGTACCTGAGACACACACACACACACACACACATCAGTACGGTCGGGGTCCTGTCAATTCTAACGATTCCGATTCCGAATTCGATTCCAAAAAGGTTTAAAAAAAACGTAGATATCATTCACATTTAGTGTTATCGCAAAACATGTGACTGTGTCTGAATATCATGAACACAAGATCCACAGGCTGAAGAACTCGAACACAAAGAGCGTTTGCCTGTGCTTTAAACACACCAGAGAAGAAGAACTAGCACAGGGCGGCCAACCCTGCTCCTGCACAGCTCATCTCCAGCCCTAATCAAACACACCTGCCTTTCTTTTTCTAGTGATCCTGAAGATGTTAATTGGTTGCTTCAGGTGTGTTTGACTAGGGCTGGAGATGAGCTGTGCAGGAGCAGGACTGGGCACCCCTGAACTAATATAAACTTAGCATTATTAAAGACAATAAACACTCAGTAATTAAACAAGAACACATTCAAAATTAGCAATCGCAACACATAGACACAACTGAACAAAGATACGATTGAAATAAACAGAGTTTTAAGATTTTTATGTATTCAGGTGCAGAAACTAAAGTAACACTGCAATTTATAAATAAAATATACATTACAAATATAGTTACAAAAGTTATTCAGTGAAGAACGAGTGGATTTACTGTCTTCTGTTGTTTGATTAGCGTTATTATAGAGCGGGAATATTAGCGTTATTATAGAGAGGGAATATTAGCGTTATTATAGAGAGGGAATATTAGCGTTATTAGAGCGGGAATATTAGCGTTATTAGAGCGGGAATATTAGCGGGGAATATTAGCGTTATTAGAGCGGGAATATTAGAGTTATTATAAAGCGGGAATATTAGCGTTATTAGAGCGGGAATATTAGCGTTATTATAGAGCGGGAATATTAGCGTTATTAGAGCGGGAATATTAGCGTTATTATAGAGCGGGAATATTAGCGGTATTATAGAGCGGGAATATTAGCGTTATTATAGAGCGGGAATATTAGCGTTATTAGAGCGGGAATATTAGCGTTATTATAGAGCGGGAATATTAGCGTTATTATAGAGCGGGAATATTAGCGTTATTATAGAGAGGGAATATTAGCGTTATTAGAGCGGGAATATTAGCGTTATTAGAGCGGGAATATTAGAGTTATTATAAAGCGGGAATATTAGCATTATTAGAGCGGGAATATTAGCGTTATTATAGAGCGGGAATATTAGCGTTATTATAGAGCGGGAATATTAGCGTTATTATAGAGAGGGAATATTAGCGTTATTATAGAGAGGGAATATTAGCGTTATTAGAGCGGGAATATTAGCGTTATTAGAGCGGGAATATTAGAGTTATTATAAAGCGGGAATATTAGCGTTATTAGAGCGGGAATATTAGCGTTATTATAGAGCGGGAATATTAGCGTTATTAGAGCGGGAATATTAGCGTTATTATAGAGCGGGAATATTAGCGTTATTATAGAGCGGGAATATTAGCGTTATTAGAGCGGGAATATTAGCGTTATTATAGAGCGGGAATATTAGCGTTATTATAGAGCGGGAATATTAGTGTTATTATAGAGAGGGAATATTAGCGTTATTAGAGCGGGAATATTAGCGTTATTAGAGCGGGAATATTAGCGTTATTAGAGCGGGAATATTAGAGTTATTATAAAGCGGGAATATTAGCGTTGTTTTTAGAGCGGGAATATTAGCGTTATTAGAGCGGGAATATTAGCGTTATTAGAGCGGGAATATTAGCGTTATTATAGAGCGGGAATATTAGCGTTATTATAGAGCGAGAATATTAGCGTTATTAGAGCGGGAATATTAGCGTTATTATAGAGCGGGAATATTAGCGTTATTATAGAGCGGGAATATTAGCGTTATTATAGAGCAGGAATATTAGCGTTATTATAGAGTTATTATAGAGCGGGAATATTAGCGTTATTAGAGCGGGAATATTAGCATTATTATAGAGCGGGAATATTAGCGTTATTATAGAGCGGGAATATTAGCGTTATTATAGAGTTATTATAGAGCGGGAATATTAGCGTTATTATAGAGTTATTATAGAGCGGGAATATTAGCGTTATTATAGAGCGGGAATATTAGCGTTATTATAGAGCGGGAATATTAGCGTTATTATAGAGCGGGAATATTAGCATTATTAGAGCGGGAATATTAGCGTTATTATAGAGCGGGAATATTAGCGTTATTATAGAGCGGGAATATTAGCATTATTAGAGCGGGAATATTAGCATTATTATAGAGCGGGAATATTAGCGTTATTATAGAGCGGAATATTAGGCTGCTGTCACTTTAAGAGCTGCACATTATAGTCACACACGCCTGCAGAAAAGAAAACAGAATCTCTCCCGCTTGAACTGTTGAAACTCATATTGAAATGCTCACAAAGGAATCGATAAGAAGAACTGAAATTTTAAATTTATAACAAGTATCCGATTCCTGACCTCGATTGGGATTGAGAGCGTGAGTGACCTCTGACCTCTGACCCCTGACCCCTGGCTCACCTGGCCTCCTGAGACGAGTCCTGTGCCAGCTTGGAGACGGCGGGGAGAATGCGGTCGGTCAGGTCTTTGGTGCCGGACAGCAGACGAGCGGCACCGGCTCTCTCCACCAGAACACACACATGCTGAGCCGCACACTTACGCACGACAGAGCTCAGGTGACTGATGACACACACACAGACACACACACACACACACGCTTAGCATGTGTACAGCATAACAGAAGCTTGTTGTGTAAGTGTGTGTGTGTGTGAGTGTGTGTGTGTATGTGTGTGTGTGTGTGTGTGTGTTCACCCCAGTCCTCCGGTCAGTAGCGCGCTCAGGCTGCGGGTCAGAGAGCAGTGTGTGTGTGTGTGTGTGTGTGTGTGTGTGTGTTCACCCCAGTCCTCCGGTCAGTAGTGCGCTCAGGCTGCGGGTCAGAGAGCAGTGTGTGTGTGTGTGTGTGTGTGTGTGTGTGTGTGTTCACCCCAGTCCTCCGGTCAGTAGCGCGCTCAGGCTGCGGGTCAGAGAGCAGTGTGTGTGTGTGTGTGTGTGTGTGTGTGTGTTCACCCCAGTCCTCCGGTCAGTAGCGCGCTCAGGCTGCGGGTCAGAGAGCAGTGTGTGTGTGTGTGTGTGTGTGTGTGTGTGTGTGTGTGTTCACCCCAGTCCTCCGGTCAGTAGCGCGCTCAGGCTGCGGGTCAGAGAGCAGTGTGTGTGTGTGTGTGTGTGTGTGTGTGTGTGTTCACCCCAGTCCTCCGGTCAGTAGCGCGCTCAGGCTGCGGGTCAGAGAGCAGTGTGTGTGTGTGTGTGTGTGTGTGTGTGTGTGTTCACCCCAGTCCTCCGGTCAGTAGCGCGCTCAGGCTGCGGGTCAGAGAGCAGTGTGTGTGTGTGTGTGTGTGTGTGTGTGTGTGTGTGTGTTCACCCCAGTCCTCCGGTCAGTAGCGCGCTCAGGCTGCGGGTCAGAGAGCAGTGTGTGTGTGTGTGTGTGTGTGTGTGTGTGTGTGTGTGTTCACCCCAGTCCTCCGGTCAGTAGCGCGCTCAGGCTGCGGGTCAGAGAGCAGTGTGTGTGTGTGTGTGTGTGTGTGTGTGTGTGTGTGTGTGTGTTCACCCCAGTCCTCCGGTCAGTAGCGCGCTCAGGCTGCGGGTCAGAGAGCAGTGTGTGTGTGTGTGTGTGTGTGTGTGTGTGTGTGTGTGTTCACCCCAGTCCTCCGGTCAGTAGCGCGCTCAGGCTGCGGGTCAGAGAGCAGTGTGTGTGTGTGTGTGTGTGTGTGTGTGTGTGTGTGTGTTCACCCCAGTCCTCCGGTCAGTAGCGCGCTCAGGCTGCGGGTCAGAGAGCAGTGTGTGTGTGTGTGTGTGTGTGTGTGTGTGTGTGTGTGTGTTCACCCCAGTCCTCCGGTCAGTAGCGCGCTCAGGCTGCGGGTCAGAGAGCAGTGTGTGTGTGTGTGTGTGTGTGTGTGTGTGTGTGTGTGTGTGTGTTCACCCCAGTCCTCCGGTCAGTAGCGCGCTCAGGCTGCGGGTCAGAGAGCAGTGTGTGTGTGTGTGTGTGTGTGTGTGTGTGTGTGTGTTCACCCCAGTCCTCCGGTCAGTAGCGCGCTCAGGCTGCGGGTCAGAGAGCAGTGTGTGTGTGTGTGTGTGTGTGTGTGTTCACCCCAGTCCTCCGGTCAGTAGCGCGCTCAGGCTGCGGGTCAGAGAGCAGTGTTCACACATGCGCTCCAGCGCTCGCTCCGCGTCCTGCCGTATGAAGGCGTTGGATTCTCCGGCTTTCTGCAGCAACACTCGTGCCGCCCCGTCCAGCTCCTGGTCCATTCCCTTCTGCAGCGCCGCGAACATCTCGCCCAGCGCCGACACCGCCACGCGCGACACGCCCGAGCGCAGGTTACGCACCTGCAGAGATCAGGGGATACACTGAGCTGGACAGCAGCGCAAAACAAGCTTTCATTGATGGATTCTGCAACATTAAAGTGCCCTGTATGCCATCATAAAGCTCCTGATGTCGTTCTGCTGGACTTCTCTAACAGCTTCACACGCAATAAACTCTAATGTCCTCATGATCTCCACTGCACATCAGCTCTGTTCTCTGTTCTCTCAGTGTCTGAAACGCTTCCATCGAAGATTCAGTCTCTATAAGCTCCGCCTCTCTGAGAGCTGCTCTGCTCTGATTGGTCGGAAAGCAAACGCTCATTATCATATCTGAACCTCAGCTCTTGATCACAGTGATGCGAACAGTGACGATGGCGTGGGTTTGACCGTATCAATCTCAGAAAACAGCGTCTTCTCCACATGAACAACACAAACCAAACTCTTCCAGTCTCAGATAAACGTCAGTGTTTGAGGGCGGGGCCAAGAGACGCTGTTCAGCCAATCAAGACCAGAGGCGGGCATTATGCAAATGAGTTACAAACCTACAGCAGGAAGTGAGACTGAATTACTGACGACTCGTTTCAGTTCAGAATCACTTCTTTCTTTTAGGAGACAATCTCCATTTATCCTTGATCTTTGAAACTTTGCAGAGCTTTTACACTCACAAACAGCTTTCTCGAAGCACGAATGATAATATATATGAAAAAACCTTAATAGTGCCACTTTAAATCTGTTGTTTTTCTGTTTATCACTGTGAAGCTGCTATGAAACGATCTGTACTGTATAAAGCTCTACAGAAATAAAGTTGAAATGACATCACACATTACATATCACACATTACACATCACACATAACACATCACACATAACACACTGCAAAAAAAAGATTTTCTTACTCAGTACTTTTGTCGTTTCCAGTCCAAATATCTAAAAAATCTTAAATCAAGATGTATTTGCTAGATGAGTAAAATCCCATTAGACATTAAGTCTTGTTTTCTGCGGGAAAAATCTAGATTAATAGAGTTTATTTCTTAAAACAAGCAAATGATCTGCTAATGGGGTCAGAAAAATAATCTAGTTTTCCATTTGAATTAAGATTATTTTTCTGACCCCATCGGCAGATCATTTTGCTTGTTTTAAGAAAAAACTCACTTTCCCCGACATAAAAATATTATGGGATTTTACTACTTTAGTAAATACATCTTGATTTAAGATTTTTAGGACTGGAAACAAGACAGACGTGCAGAGTAAGCGCAGAGTAAGAGCAGAGTAAGAGCAGAGTAAGTGCAGAGTAAGCGCAGAGTAAGAGCAGAGTAAGTGCAGAGTAAGCGCAGAGTAAGCGCAGAGTAAGAGCAGAGTAAGTGCAGAGTAAGCGCAGAGTAAGCGCAGAGTAAGAGCAGAGTAAGTGCAGAGTAAGCGCAGAGTAAGCGCAGAGTAAGAGCAGAGTAAGTGCAGAGTAAGCGCAGAGTAAGCGCAGAGTAAGAGCAGAGTAAGCGCAGAGTAAGAGCAGAGTAAGTGCAGAGTAAGCGCAGAGTAAGAGCAGAGTAAGAGCAGAGTAAGCGCAGAGTAAGAGCAGAGTAAGTGCAGAGTAAGCGCAGAGTAAGCGCAGAGTAAGAGCAGAGTAAGTGCAGAGTAAGCGCAGAGTAAGAGCAGAGTAAGAGCAGAGTAAGTGCAGAGTAAGCGCAGAGTAAGCGCAGAGTAAGAGCAGAGTAAGCGCAGAGTAAGAGCAGAGTAAGTGCAGAGTAAGAGCAGAGTAAGTGCAGAGTAAGAGCAGAGTAAGAGCAGAGTAAGAGCAGAGTAAGAGCAGAGTAAGCGCAGAGTAAGAGCAGAGTAAGAGCAGAGTAAGCACAGAGTAAGAGCAAGTAAGCGCAGAGTAAGAGCAGAGTAAGCGCAGAGTAAGAGCAGAGTAAGAGCAGAGTAAGCACAGAGTAAGAGCAGAGTAAGCGCAGAGTAAGAGCAGAGTAAGAGCAGAGTAAGCGCAGAGTAAGCGCAGAGTAAGAGCAGAGTAAGAGCAGAGTAAGCGCAGAGTAAGAGCAGAGTAAGAGCAGAGTAAGCACAGAGTAAGAGCAGAGTAAGCGCAGAGTAAGAGCAGAGTAAGCACAGAGTAAGAGCAGAGTAAGCACAGAGTAAGAGCAGAGTAAGCACAGAGTAAGAGCAGAGTAAGAGCAGAGTAAGAGCAGAGTAAGCACAGAGTAAGAGCAGAGTAAGCGCAGAGTAAGAGCAGAGTAAGAGCAGAGTAAGCGCAGAGTAAGCGCAGAGTAAGAGCAGAGTAAGAGCAAGTAAGCGCAGAGTAAGAGCAGAGTAAGCGCAGAGTAAGCGCAGAGTAAGAGCAGAGTAAGCGCAGAGTAAGAGCAGAGTAAGCGCAGAGTAAGAGCAGAGTAAGAGCAGAGTAAGCACAGAGTAAGAGCAGAGTAAGCGCAGAGTAAGAGCAGAGTAAGCACAGAGTAAGAGCAGAGTAAGCGCAGAGTAAGAGCAGAGTAAGAGCAGAGTAAGCGCAGAGTAAGCGCAGAGTAAGAGCAGAGTAAGAGCAAGTAAGCGCAGAGTAAGAGCAGAGTAAGCGCAGAGTAAGCGCAGAGTAAGAGCAGAGTAAGCGCAGAGTAAGAGCAGAGTAAGAGCAGAGTAAGCACAGAGTAAGAGCAAGTAAGAGCAGAGTAAGAGCAGAGTAAGCGCAGAGTAAGAGCAGAGTAAGCACAGAGTAAGAGCAGAGTAAGCACAGAGTAAGAGCAGAGTAAGCGCAGAGTAAGCGCAGAGTAAGCGCCGCAGTGGATCAGGACAGGCTGAGCGTGAGTAAACGAGGAGATATTCGACTGACCTCCTGAATGAGCGCGAGGCACACGTCGTGAGTCCGGCTCGCCAGGACGTCCGGATGATACTGAGCCAGACTGCGCATGAAGTTCAGCCCCTCGATCTTCTTCTCCCTTCATGAACACAACACATTAGACGGAACGGTTCGAGCCCGTCAGAGCTGAACAGTGGCGAGATCATCAGGGGTGGGCGATGTGGACTTTAACTCAATTACAGACTGTCGAGGAAGTTCCTCGTTTAGAAATAAGTATCTCGTTTTTTTTGTATGAATATTTGAATGAATATGAATGAATATAAGCTCGGTTAATGAATATTAATTAGAGATGTCACGTGACTATTTAATATTAATAACCGCGTAACCAAATTCTGTGAATGATTTTAACTATGGTTTTATCTGGCAGTATTTTGTGTTCAGAGTTTCGAGGAGTTATTATCTCGAAGTACTAGTAATAGTTCCTCGTTATTATCGCGGGACAAATTCTTATCGTGAGGAGAATTTTTACCAGTATAATCGTAAACGGTGATATATCGCCCATCCCATGTGACCGCGTGCTTGAGTCTCACCAGTCGTCCGAGGCGAGCAGCCGGAAGCTCTGAGTCAGCGCCAGCTCCGGTTTAGAGAAGGGCCGAAGCTCAGCCGGATCCTGCCCGTCTTTCCTCGGGCTCCCAGGAATCAGCTCATCTGAAGGACACACGGGATTACATTAGACAAACCTCAGTGGCGGACTCAAACATCCACTTTGTTATTTTTTTACCTTTTTGGAATCAAAATTAGGAATCGATAAGAATCGAAATCGTTAAAATTCTAACGATACCCAACACTATCGACAGGAAATAAATCCGACATGACGTTCATGAATTTGCCAGGAGCTTATTATCAGTGTGCGGCTTCATATGTTTGTGGAAACCGTGACACTTTTAATTCTTTAGGATTCTTTGATGAACAGAAAGATTAAGAATAAAGCATTTATTAGAAATAGAATCTTCTGTAAGATTATAAATGCCTCTACAGTATCACGACTCTCTCACCGGAGCTGTGTGCAACCAGCGCTCGCGTTCGGTTCAGACTCGACGTGCGTCTCAGTCTCGGCGCTGCGTTTCTATTGGGCGGGCCGGGCGGGGGGGCGGGCTGGTGGGCGGGGCTTAGACTTTTCACTGGATTCTGTGGTCCTGTGGGACTGGAGGGAGACTCATCCGAGAGCGACTCGCACCCGTTCAGGGTCTCGTCTGGAAAACAGAAGCAGAAATTACACTAATAGTCATCGCACAACATCTGGTTCATATTCGGCTCAAAGTCCCACAGATATCGTCAGAATCTGGTAAATGTGCTTTTTCTTTTTATGCTCCTCGGGCTTGGAATGAATTGCAAAATAAATGTTCTTAATCTAGATGCACTTCCAAACCTGAGCACTTTTAAATGTCTCTTGCACAGTGTTTTAAAGGACACTTGCAATTGTTTCTCTTGATTTGATTTATTTAATTTTGAATGTGTAAATTGTCATTTTGTGATTCTTTTGTGTGAATCTTTATGTGCCGTCTTGACCAGGACTCTCTGGAAGAAGAGATAGCAATATCTCAATGTGATTCTCCTGGTTAAATAAAGGATAATAAAAATAAAATGGTGGTGGCTGTCACTGGTGTTGACCTTTCACATCATCGAGGAGTGTGTGTGTCGTGCGGCGTCTCATCGGGTCCTGATGCTCTAGACGACGCTGACGCATCTTGTCGCTCGCAAACTTAGACAGCTTTACCCTCTCCTGTAACACACACATCATGTGACTCCAATGAGCGGGTGAAGCACACACATTTTTATGCAAATAAAACAAGAAAGCTGGATCGAGATGCCAAGATAAGCTCAGTTGAGGCATTTTTATCCGGTAAGAAGTCCTGCACATAAACTACGATGGAAACACATTTACTGAATAAATCCCTCGACCCTCATGTGACCTGTGATTGGATAACTGGAGTGACCAGTGGACCAATGGCGTCGCAGCATCTCTAATGTTGGTTTGGTGTTTCTGAAAGTGTGTGATCAGAATGATTTGGTGTAATTCCCTCCAGAAGCGTCTCACACACACGAGTGTGTTCCCGAACACCAGCATCCGAACGCCAGAGAACACGACAGCGTTTACTGTGTTTCGTCTGACGCTCAGAGACACACTCGCTCATGAAGAAAAGCTTGTTTCTTCCACAGAATAAAACATTTTAAAAGATAATTGTGACTTTTTATCTCACAATTGTGAGTTTACATCTTCTGAGAATTGCGTGTTATAAAGTCAGAATTGCAAGAAATAAACTCGCTATTCTGACTTTTTTTCTCATAATTGCGAGTTTATATCTCAGAATTGTGAGATGTAAACTTGAAGTTGTGAGAAAAAAGTCAGAATTGTGAGATTACATTTTTTGCAATTATGTTTTTATTTTTCATTCTGTGGCTGAAACAAGCTTCCATAAAAGAGACCGATTGTAGAAACTTACAGTTTATTAATGATATTTTTCACAGGAAGTGATGATGTTGTTCTCTTGAACACATGAGATGGAAACGCTGCTTTATTCGCAAACGTTTTATGCCATATTACAGTTTTGTCAGGTTTGGATGTAAACACAGCCAACGCATTCTCATCCTAGGGCGTCATATACTGACGCTTTTGACATTTCGTCTACATCCAACGCACATGGCACCCTTTAGCGTCAATATGAGACGCACAGAGCTTTGTTCGGTTATGGGTAGGTTTAGGTCTGGGGTAGGGTTAGGGTTAGACCGCTAGGAGGCGCCTTCTGGCCTATATCTATCTGCGTCTCATATTGACGCTAAAGGGTGCCATGTGCGTTGGATGTAGACGAAATGTCAAAAGCGTCAGTATATGACGCCTTGGGATGAGATCGGGCTGGCACAGCCGGTGTGAGACGCACCAGAGGCTCCTCGGGTTCAGGACTGGCATCGGAGTCGCAGTGTGTGTTGGTGAACGCGTGTCCGAACACGCCAGACGGAGGCTCACGGGCCGCTCTACTGGACCAGTCGGCCTGGTCAGGAGAAGACGCCACACTGGGATGACTGGGAAGAACGACAGAGCCAAACACTCCTGCAGAAACGAGGGAAGAAGACGAGTGAAGGGCGAGAGCAGCAAGAGCTTCAGATCATCAGTGTGTGTAAAACAGTGAACCGACCTCGTCCGATCACGCCCTCAGACATGCAGGACTGCGCCGTGTGCTGATGCGATCCTGGAGGAAACACCAGAACGTCTTCACACTACTCAACATGACATCATATACACTACTGGGCAAACGCATGCACTCATTACGACTGTTCGATGTGTCTGAAAGAGTCTCTTCTGCTCTCCAAAGCTGCGTTTATTTGATCAGAAATAAAGTAAAACAGTGAACATTACTGAATTACTATGTGAATATATAGTAAAGTGTAATTTATAGAGATGCACCGATATGAACATTTTGTCCGATACCGATAATTCTTTATATTTGAAAACTGATAACCGATATATTGGCTGATAAATCTAAATACAGATTTTTACATAATTTTTGAGAGCCTGATTACAAAAATACAATTCTCACCATTAAAAGCCATATTATAATGTTATGGTGCCGATATGACAGACTTGCGCTGCACATGTTGCACTTTAACTGTATTTCCTATTTTGAAGTGATTCCAATCATATTTCAAGCCATTTAAAAGCATCATGTTGAACAGTCGCATCTGAAGCGTCTCAGCTGAAGGAAATAATACATTATTTATCAGCCTTAATATATCGGCCAAATTTTCTTATCGGCCCGATAACGATAACATTAAAAATGATCATATATCGGCCGATACCGATAATGCGGCTGATATATCGCGTTATTCCTGTGATCAAAGCTGAATTTTCAGCATCATTGATCAAATAAACGCAGAAGAGACTTCCATCAGACACATTATAAAGCGCTCACCTTTAGCGGGTCTGAGCGCGCGGAGCGGCTCGCGGCCGGCGGCTCGGATCTGCGGTGATGATGTCATATCCACAGGCTTTTCCTCGTCTGCATCTAACGGCCTGTTTGAGTAAACGAGTCTCTGACCGACCACACTCACATTCCCATCAGAAGGGCTCTTATCCTGCTGCGTCACGCCTGAGGACACACACACACACACACACACACAGAGGACACGTGACTAGGGCTGGGTATCGTTTGAATTTTAACAATACCGATTCTGCTTATCGATTCCAATTCTTAATTTCGATAAGAGGAATCGAAATGTTAATTTTATAACAAGTATCCGAATCCAGACCTCCAGTGTTTTCAATTCCTTTCAGAAGCCGTGGTTCACATACGCACCTTGAGCGCTGGGGTCACGTGCTCCTGATGCCACTCGTGGGGTCGCAGCAGAGGTCACAGGGCTGCGGGCAGGAAGGAGAGTTAGTGAACTGAACATGAGTGTCATGATAATGCCGGGTGTTCATCAGGGCTCTCGTTTATAAAACTGTGCGTCGGATCCTCACTACAAGTGTACGTGCGATGAAAGCCAAAAATGGAGTACGCTAAAAAATATTCAGCCTTATAAACCCGAGCGTACGCCAGAACCTGCGCAGAATCCACTTTATAAACCCCAGTCAGAGGAAGGTTGTGTTCACATGCGTCTCCTCCCCGAAATATCCATATATGAGCTTACAACGCCTCGTTTTTACTATGCATATCCTCATCTGCATATCATTTGCATATGCATATTCATCCACGTGATGCCATGTTTAACGATGCAAGACATTAGGAGAATATGAGATACGGATGTGAGTCGCATTACATCGCTAATGCTAAATTATCATTTAGTAGCCCATCCTTGCCTTGTTTTTGAATAAATAAATAAAATAGTATAAAATACATTTCAGATCAATTTTTCTTATTCTTTTCCACTGGCCGATTAGTATTTTTAATTGCTTTATATTTTTAATGGAAACCGATATGCCTTATTGATCATTCATTATTTGCGCGCAAATATTTTCTAAAAGCATGAGTTCTGCTGTTATCATGCGCTGAGCAAACATTAGCATCCCACAGGAAGTGTTCAACAGCAGCGCATCCACTACTGATATTTCTATTATTAGAATATAATTTGCTTGCAACTTGGAACCTGTTTCAAGGTTTGCGTTCTCGAGCTCCAAACACTGTGTGTGAATGAGCGGCCGGAACACATTAAGGGTTTCAGTGAGAGCGGTGTGTGTTAGCGGCCGCTAAGCTAATCACTAATGATCTTTACAACGGAAGTGAATCAACTTTATCTGGACAATAACTTTATTCTAGATCTGCTGTAAAGCCTGAACAGTCTCTGTTACTGTAATCTCCTGTTATCACTGTAAAGCTGCTGTGATCTATATTGTTAGAGCGCTGTATAAACGAGGGAGACGTGACGTGTGTGCGACGCACTGGTTATAATCGAGGCCCTGGTGTCGACCCGTGTCTGACCTGCTCCTGGTGCCGGTGGGGGAGGTGGGCGAGTACAGGCTCAGGCCGCTCTCGCTCAGAGGACTCGTGACGGACCGGGACGTTTGATCCGGGGAATCGGGAACCAGCTCCAGCTTCACCGCGGAGTCGGGGCTGTCGGGGTCCGGGTCGGAGCCGCTGGCGCTCACCTTGGCCCGCTTCTTCGCCGCGCTGTTCCTCAGCGAGCGCAGGGAGTTCAGCATCTGAAACACCAGCACAGACCGGGGTCATGGGGTCACTCCAAATAAACACTACGTTTATAGTTGACACTTAGTTTAGTGCACAGCAAAGTTTCGCATGACCACTGTTACGACACATACATAGAACAGCGCATGCGCTAATCCTCAGGCCAAACATGCCATATAAAAGTAGTGCCTAGTGCCGAAGTGCAGTGTATAGGGGAAATAACATGTTAACAACGGCTGCTGGGATCAGCGGACACCATACTGTATGAAACACTGGGTGTAGTGTGTGTGTGACGTCACCCGTAGTGTTCCTGAAGAGCGTTTCTGAAGCCTAAAGTGGGCGGAGCCAGCCGGAGCCATCTTGGCCGCGCGTTACTCCCGGATAAACGTAAATGTGCAGCGAGGCGGATTAGCTGAGGTGACGTGACGCTAACAGACAGCAGACAAACGGCTAGTAGTGACATCAGCGACAATCCACCTGTCACTCAAGTGGCCACGCCCTTAATTATGCAGAAATTTGAGGCTTAATATAATTTATACGGATGAGTCATAAAATAATTCACCCCCTCACAGTCGTCATGAAGGGCAACATTAGCTATATAGACCAAACCCACTTTTTGCACCAGACTGTGAACATGTTTATCTCTGCTGTAAAGTTGAGCATTTTAACATGCGGGTCTATGGGATTGAGTCTCTTCTGCAGCCGGCCTCTAGTGGCCAGTGGATGAACTGCAGTTTAACTCTCTTCAGTGTTGGATTCGAGAGAGAGACCAAAAGGTTGGCGATTTTTAAAATTCTCAACTGGTTTGTGTTGAAGATTTTAATTCGCACAGTAATAACTTTGAATAATGACATAACTATGCTTCTATTAGTTTTTCTCGCCGAGTCTCGCTCACCTCCTGCCGGTCCAGCGGGTCGTCACCCGGTTCTCCTGCGGCGCTGATGGACTGATCGAGCCGATCCGACGAGGCTCTGGCGCTGATCCGGCTCCGGCGCGGGGCACGAGGAGGCAGAGGAGAGCGTTTGCTGGAGATCACCTCACCTGAGAAGAGGAAGATGTGTCGTTTCAACGTAAAGATTGATTCAGCGAGACTTTGATGAGCTGGAGATCAACACTGCCGTTAAAGGAGTCGCTCACTTCAGAACTAAAATCTCCTGATGATTTACTCTCCTCCTCGTCATCTAAGATGTTCATGTGTTTCTTTCTTCAGTGGAAAAGAAATGAATGATTTTCCACTGAAGAAAGAAACACATGAACATCCTGAAGAGTAAACTATCAGGAGATATTCTGAAGTGAACGACTCCTTTAACTAGTTCCTAACAGCCGTGCACTGCAAAAAATGCTGTTCTTACTCAGTATTTTTGTCTTGTTTCCAGTCCAAATAACTAAAAATTCTTAAATCAAGATGGATTTACTAAAGTAGTGAAATCCCATTAGATTTTATGTCTTTTTATCTGGGGGGAAAAAATCAAAAGCAGTGAACAAGCAAAATGATCTGCCGATGGGGTCAGAATAATAATCTTTATTCAAATGGAAAACTAGAATATTTGTCTGACCCCATTAGCAGATCATTTTGCTCGTTTTAAGCAAAAACTCACTTCATTTTGACTTTTTCCCCCAGAAAACAAGACATAATATCTGATGGCATTTCACTACTTTAGTAAATCCATCTTGATTTAAGAATTTTTAGTTATTTGGACTGGAAACAAGACAAAAATACTGAGTAAGAAAATCTTGTTTTGCAGTGTGAGAGGAAGTGTGTTCTGACCGGTGTTGTCGTCTCGTCTGCTGGGCCACGTGCTGGACATGGAGAGCGCGAGCGCGGGCTCGGCGTGTGTTCGCTGGGGAGCGCTCGGGGTCAGAGGTCCTGCCAGAGCCGTCAGCGGGTACGAGGGCAGCAGGAGCGAGCCCGGAGGATCTAGACGACTGCTCCTCAACCCTGAGGAACCAACCAGAAACACTCAAGTCAAGTCTCCTTCATTTATACAGCGCTTTAACATTATAGTGTGAACGCATTAATAAAGGCCTGGATGCTGATTGGTCAATCCAGTGTTCTAGTGGTGTCACTCATAGAGACCAGCTGTAGAGACCAGTCTGTAGAGATAATAAGTATAAAGAAGCACACATGAGCCGAGCGTGTTCTTCTGACGTCACCTTTCTCAGGCTCAGAGGCTGTTTTGAAGACGTCTGGATCCGAATCCAAGCTCCCGCTGCGTCGCAGTCGACCCAGAGTCCGGTGCGTCCGGCCCGGAGACGGAAGAGCTTCTGACGGACCTGGACCAGAACACAAGACAGTCAGCGGCTTCATTAACGCTACTGACATGTTATTTCTGTTTAACGCTGTTTACACATGAATAAAGTCGATTTAACCCTCATCCTTCCCTCGGGTCATTTTGACCTGGAAATTTTTTTTTTTTTTTTTAAAAATCTCCAAAAAATTGCGTTTAAAAAATAGACAAAAAAAGTGTCAAAATGAAATAAAATAAGCTTTCTGGACAAATTGTTTTTAGGGCTTCGGGTCTTTTTGACCCGCGAGGGACGGATGAGGGGATCTCTGGGAAATAGAGCCGTGTTCAGTCCATTATGAAGCATCTCTGAAACACGACACGCAGAAGAACCAATCATAAGATCATCAGGTGATGTGAATAAGATCTGCAGTGAAAACATGAAACGGGCGTTCCTACTGTATTTGGCACCGGCGTCCTGACGGAGTCTCGTGGATGAGGACGAATCTTCACTGCAAACCTGCTGGAATAAAGCCGAGACATCAACCAACACACACACATGATCCTTGAGTTTCCAATCAAAACCACTGAAAGTGATTGATCGACACTGACACTGCATGAGATCAACAGAAGAACCTTAAAACAGTTTTAATGCTTGAAAACCGACCCAACATGCACACAAGCACAGAAAATTATTATCTGTAGACACTGCAAAACATGATGTTCTTCCTCAGTGTTATATCCAAACACTCTCAAATCAAGATTCATTTACTGGAGGAGCAAACTGACTGAAGATCTTGAGTCTTGCTTTCTGGAAAATGTATCAAAATGAAGTGAGTTTGAGCTGAAAACAACAGTCAGAAACATAATCCTGTTTTCACTTTATTTTTCTGACCCCATTGGCAGATATTTCTTGTTTTCAGCTCAAACTCACTTCTTTATTCTGATCTTCAGTGTTTTTGCTTCTCCAGTAAATGTCTTGATTTAGTAATGTTTGGATATTTGTGCTGGGAAACACTGCTCAGAAGTCCTCTGTGTGCCGCTGGTGTTTGTTAGTGATCCTGTGTGTTCCAGAGTGTTGCTGGGAAACACTGCCGGATCACACACACACACACACACACACACACACACACTCACGTCACACCAGAACATAAACCACCTCCAGTGAGTCCATCGCGTTTACACTTGTTTACAGCACTTCATTTCAGCTTCATAATTGCATGATATTTCAACATCGGTTTAACCCTGTAAAGCCTGACAAGTGAAATAATAATCTTTTTTTTTTTTATAGAGCAGTTTATTTAACCTAACTACCTTGTAACCAATCAGATCAACGTGTGATCGTCAACCAGTGGATCTCTGAGCTGAGTGAGTGAGTGGAGGCGGGGCTCATTTGCATATTCATAGAACCGTGCATACTAAATGAGGCAAGGGTGTCGAGTTACATTCAAGATATTTAAGTGACGTGAACTCCATTAAATCTGCTTATAGCGCGGGAACTGAAGATCGGATTTATATCCGTTTTGCGAAAAACACATTTATGTGACCGGGAGTAAATGGAATTGTTTTGATATATCAGATAGCTATCCGATCTGTACGAACGCATGAAGTGGCCAGGTGTGAACAGGCCCTTAGAGGCTTGAGGCTTTATAGGGTTAATGATGAAAAACCACATGACTTTATTAAATCAACATCTGATGCTGTTTTCATGTCATGGCTCACCTGATCATGTGACTTCCCGTTAGCCGTGAGAGCCGATCTCTCCCAGGGCAGTTTGTTCTTCCCTTTTCCGGCGCTCACGATCCTCCTGTGCGTCGTAGCGTCATCCGCTAGCTCGGCGTCCGCGGGGCCGCGTGACCCGGGAGCCCGTCCTCCGTTCATGACCCAGTCCAGATCGGCCCCGGAGCCCAGGTGAGGCAGGCGTCGGTGTCCCGGTCTGGGCAGCACGAGCGCGTACTCCACGGTGCCGTCGGCCGCTAGCCGCGGGAGTATGTGCCGCGCGCGTCGCGCCTGAACGGCGGCCATGAGGCCCTGCGCGTCTCCCGTTAGCTCCGCGCGGTCCACGGCCTTCATGAGCGGCTGCTTCTTCCCGGTGTCCAGACAGTAGTCCAACACGGCGAACAGCTCGAGAGCCGCATGACGCACCTTCCTCTTCCCGTCCGCGAGCGTCGGCGCCGCCTCCGCACACAGCCGCGGGATGTCGAAGTCCTTGCGCGGGTGCGTTAGCATGGCGGCGGTGATGATGTTGATGGCGTCCTCCCGAACCCTGGAGTTCCTGTGGCGGAGCTGAGCGACGACGAGCTCCAGCACGGCCCGCGGCCCCACCGCCCGCATCAGCTGCCGGAACACCTGCGCCACACACACATAGTTATCATCAAACTCTTAAAGTCCCCCTGTGGTGTAAGTCCAGCTTTTAATGTTGTTTATGTGTCTATGTGGTGTTTTTAATAAGCTTTAAGACAAACCATGTGTAAATTCATAAGTCGACTCCATTGCTGAGTATTTCCTCCTTAAAACTGCAGTGAACCAAAGACAGTCTCAAAAACACGCTTTGAAATCGCTGGTGTTTCTGACGTCACAAACTACCTTGTAACCAATCAGATCAACGTGTGATCGTCAACCAGTGGATCTCTGAGCTGAGTGAGTGAGTGGAGGCGGGGCTCATTTGCATATTCATAGAACCGCGCATACTAAATGAGGCAAGGGTGTCGAGTTACATTCATGATATTTTAAGGCATGAAGACATTTTTTTCAAGGAAAAACGTTTAAATATGTAATTTTGGGGATCAAAAATTAGTTTTAAGGGATACAATTTAGGAGTTTTTGCACCGGAGGAACTTTTCATGGTTCCAAGAACTATTGGCGGAAGTTCCCGGATGTCGGCGTGTTCGCACCGCAGGAACTAGGAACGATTTTAGTTCTAGGAACTCTTTTGGAGGAACATTAGAGTCAGTCTAAACCAGCACTATAGGAACTACCCGTGACGTTAGTGTTCGCTGATTGGCCGAACGCACGCGAAACACCAGCACCCGCCATTATTAATTTAAATAAAGATTATAGCCTATATATTTACTCCAGAAACTAACTCAACGAACATGGAAAACAGTGATGGATGAGCCTCTAAACCTTTACGCTGAGGAGAAAATCCAATGCGACTTTGAGGGGAACAAGCAAAACATATTTCTGCTCAGCAACACTGGACATCAACACACGCCATACGCTAATAACTTTTCATTACTGTCTACTTCTCTGTATTACAGTTCCCAGTATACCTGTTATATACGTATTAGACAGGACTAGACAGATCGTACACTAATGAACAGGAGAATGAGAGCGCTGTGTGTTCAGGCGTTCTCAGCGCCGTCAAAATAAAAGTCTCAACAACAAGCGTGTCTCACGTCACTTCAGAGTTCCTGCTAGCGGTGCGAACGCAACCAGGAAAACGTTCCTATTGGAACCGTTAGCTCTCGGGGAACCACCCTGGTGGCTCGTTCCTATAACTACCCCGTGCGAAAGCCGCTTTTGACTACGGGAGACTTTAAAGCGTTATAAGCCAACGAGCCACGAGGAGAATCACGACGTCACGATCTTTGATTTGAAGCAAAAAAGCAAAAATACGAGGCCTGTGAACTGACCAGCTTTAGTGAGGGAACGAACTACAATCCAGTGAAGCGTTGCGAACAGCATAATCGAAATATAAAGCATTGAGAAATGAAAGTGCTTGAACACCTGCATGTACTCGCGTCGGGCCACGTTACGCGAGTCTCCCAGTGCCCGTACGGTCACCGCCGCGATCTCCCGGTAGTGCCGGTCCACGTCGCGGTCCAGCTTCTCGATCAGCAGGTTCAGGAGCTGTAAGGTGCCGTACAACACCTTGAAGTTGCTGTCGTCCAGAAGCCGGCGTAAGAACTGGATGAACTCGTCCACGCTGGCGGAGGAAACCTGCTGCAGATCCAGCTCCGCCACCAGGCTCTTCAGCTGCTCCACGCCACGCGTCCGGCTCTGGAAGTTCTGCTGGTCCAGGAGCTGCTCGTGTAACTCCTGAGGGATCAGTCCATAAATCATCATGGAGTCCAGACGGAGCCGACGCACGGGAATCTGTCATGTTGAGGAGGGATGCGAAGCCATCGCAGCGACACGGACCTGAAGAGGGGAAGATTCACAGATTTAGATCACAGCAGCTTCACTGTGACACACAGAATCAATGATGCAAACCTCATCAGACGCGAGACACATTAGTCCCCGCCCACTTTTTCTATTTTTTTTAAATAGAAGTCTTTGTTAAAGTGTTTGTTTATGTGTCTATGTGGTGTTTTTAATATGCTTTAAGACAAACCATGTGTAAATTCATAAGTCTTAACCTCTTAAAAAAATAAAAAATAAAATAAAAAAAACCTTCCCTTTCCCTTTAAAAACCTCGCTTATCGGGCTTATGCTACTCTGAATAATGCCTGAACTTCGTATTTTGAGCACTTCTTGCGTTGTTTTTGCCTCTTCATGATGACTCGCTTAACTTAGTCCTAATCTGTAAGTCGCTTTGGATAAAAGCGTCTGCTAAATGACTAAATGTAAATGTAAGTCGACAGCATTGCTGAGTATTTTCTCCTTAAAACTGCAGTGAACCAAAGACAGTCTCAATCAGATCAACGTGTGATCGTCAACCAGTGGATCTCTGAACTGAGTGAGTGAGTGGAGGCGGGGCTCATTTGCATATTCATAGAACCGCGCATACCAAATGAGGCAAGGGTGTCGAGTTACAAATATTACATGAAAGAACTACAATCCCATTTAGCAAGAAAATCACAATCGAATTAAAAACAATTGCAAAAAATATGCAAAAATCAGCATAATAGAATTAAAAACAATTGGGAAACATAAAACTGCTCATATATATATATATATATATATACACACACACACACACATATATATACAATAAGTTTATTGCAAAATATGTATATATACAAGTATTTTGAGAGCGTAGAGAGAACGACTCGATTACGTCATTGACAGTGCTTCACGGGAGTGGGCGGAGCTTTGATTGTGGCGACTCTCTGATTGGTGGGTTTACTGTACAGCATCATGGGTAATGTAGTTTTCAACACGAATTCCGCGATTATTTTAAAACTAAGTTGAAATAATGTGGGTTGTCGGATTCAACAGAGGCAAACACCATCGACTGACATCCTCGTAGCTCACAGTAGATTTATAAATTATCATAAAAAAAATCTATTTCCCTATGGAGAAAATGAATGGAGTTTTAACTTCCGGAACAGACTGTTGTGCTTTATATTCGGCTGAATTTTCTGAATGGTCAAAACTCAAGTTTTTTAAATGTTTTAAAAGGTTTTCCCTTGGTTATGTGAACGTTAGATAAGCATTATGGTAATGTTTTCTCTATTCCATCAAGTATTATGGGAACGTTACTTCTGAATATCATCTCTAAGTAGTAACGTTTAAAAAATATCTGTAACTAAATTGTTTCAAGAAATATGTTACAGGAATGATGTATAAATCACATTTTTGAGCCAGCGTATTGAGAACAGTATTAAACACCAGATAACTCCGAATGATCGTTCTGTTACTTCAGATGAACCTCTGAGGGAAATGATGACCTGAGGTCAGAGGTCAGAGGTCAGTGTTGAGCTGTTAAAATAGACACCAGCTGCTGTAAAACATCACAACTCTTCCAGCTAAAGTTCACAGGAATGACGGATCTTCATCTGAATATTCGGAATGACTCGGAATCATTCGGAAGGAAAACCACTTGTGGCTCTTCTGCGGTATTTACTCGTTTATTCCCTCAATATTCCCCATCTGACAGCACATACTCAGAGCAATAACGAGACACTGAGGTGATTCTACAGTATTAATTATTCTCATTCATCTTATTGGACGTTTGTTTGGTAGATTCGCTAGATGCTGTTTTTTAACCAAATCGACAACACATGAAAGAATTCATTAATAATATACCATATAAAACCCTGGTACAATTTACAACATCGAACAATATTAAAATGCCTGAAGTGTTTATGTGTTTTAGTTCAAATCAAACCTGTTATTGCAGATCTAAATGACTCCCGTGCCGATTCGGTTTGATTCTCGATGTGACTCAGTCTGAATCGCTGAATCTGCTCTCTCGGGTCTGAATTTGTCTGATTTGGGTCTGATTTTCGTTGTTTTTCTGTCGGATTCTGATTTTCTCGCTGCTTCCATCACAACACACGACCAAAATGGCGCTGATGTCACAACCAGCCGCTGCCATGGCGACGCGCCCTCTGACCCCGCACTGGATGGTTGGCGCGGTGCACTGTGGGAGGTGTAGTTCATGACAGACAGCAGCGCTTCCACTTCTTCAACACACATAGGCCCGGTTTCACAGACAGGGTTTAGATTAAGCCAGGATTAGGCTTTAATTAGCGTATTTAAGTAGCTTTTATAAACGTGCCTTAGAAAACAACATTACTGGTGTGCATCTTGAGACAAAACAATGTCACTGATGTATTTTAAGATCTGTCGATCAGTAAGAGTAAGAGCGGTGTATGAGCGTACAGTAAGAGCGGTGTATGAGCGTACAGTAAGGGCGGTGTATGAGCGTACAGTAAGGGCGGCGTATGAGCGTACAGTAAGGGCGGCGTATGAGCGTACAGTAAGAGCGGTGTATGGGCGTACAGTAAGGGCGGTGTATGAGAGTACAGTAAGAGCGGTGTATCAGTGTACAGTAAGATCAGTGTACAGTAAGATCAGTGTACAGTAAGAGCGGTGTATGAGTGTACAGTAAGAGCGGTGTATGAGCGTACAGTAAGGGCGGTGTATGAGCGTACAGTAAGGGCGGTGTATGAGCGTACAGTAAGGGCGGCGTATGAGCGTACAGTAAGGGCGGCGTATGAGCGTACAGTAAGGGCGGCGTATGAGCGTACAGTAAGGGCGGCGTATGAGCGTACAGTAAGAGCGGTGTATGGGCGTACAGTAAGGGCGGTGTATGAGAGTACAGTAAGAGCGGTGTATGAGCGTACAGTAAGATCAGTGTACAGTAAGATCAGTGTACAGTAAGAGCGGTGTATGAGTGTACAGTAAGAGCGGTGTATGAGTGTACAGTAAGGGCAATGTGTGAGCGTACAGTAAGGGCAGTGTATGAGTGTACAGTAAAGGCAGTGTATGGGCGTACAGTAAGGGCGGTGTATGAGAGTAGAGTAAGAGCGGTGTATGAGCGGACAGTAAGATCAGTGTACAGTAAGATCAGTGTACGAGTGTACAGTAAGAGCGGCGTATGAGTGTACAGTAAGAGCGGTGTATGAGTGTACAGTAAGGGCAGTGTATCAGTGTACAGTAAGGGCGGTGTATGAGCGTACAGTAAGAGCGGTGTATGAGCGTACAGTAAGATCAGTGTATGAGCGTACAGTAAGAGCGGTGTATGAGCGTACAGTAAGGGCAGTGTATCAGTGTACAGTAAGAGCAGTGTATGAGCGTACAGTAAGGGCAGTGTATCAGTGTACAGTAAGGGCGGTGTATGAGTGTACAGTAAGAGCGGTGTATGAGCGTACAGTAAGAGTGGTGTATGAGCGTACAGTAAGGGCGGTGTATGAGCGTACAGTAAGGGCGGTGTATCAGTGTACAGTAAGGGCGGTGTATGAGCGTACAGTAAGAGCGGTGTATGAGCGTACAGTAAGGGCGGTGTATGAGCGTACAGTAAGGGCGGTGTATGAGCGTACAGTAAGGGCGGTGTATGAGCGTACAGTA
>NC_139983.1:34829575-34852075 GCF_963993115.1 Abramis brama | reverse complement strand
TGAATGATTTAACAATGATATTAGACGTGCAAACATTGCCACCAAGAAAAGAGTTATAAAACAGTGGCTCATTCAGGCCAAAATGGTCATTTTCTCGTCCAGATTCCTTAAAAACAGTCCAGGAATTTAAAACTGTCACATAGAATCTTACATCAGATAGGCCTATAAGATTCCTACTATGCAAAGACATCAAAAACAATTGTCTATCAAGGAAAAAGCCGCCAAAAGTTCTGAGCAAAGCCAGGCCAAATGACACCCATGGTGTTGTAGAATAAAGCAAAGTCTGAGCAACTTTTAGCCTCATAGCTTTAACTTTAGCGGTCACATCAATTAACCCTTGACCTCCTTCAGTAACTGGCAAATAGAGAACTGCAGGGGGAAGCCAGTGATGACCGTCCCAAAAAAAATCAACAAAAATCTTCTGCAAACGTTGCAATAGACATTTTGGTGGATCAAGTACATTTAAACGATGCCACAGCATAGATGCAGCCAAGTTATTGATTATGAGTACTCTACCCCTATAGGACAAATTAGGGAGAATCCACCTCCACCTTTGTAGACGGCCAGACACTTTATCAAATATACCTTCCCAATTATTCTCCATATATTTGTCAACCCCCATAAAAACCCCAAGTACTTTGAAACCTTCCAAGCTCCAAGAGCAGAGCTGAGGAAGTACTGGAGGACCTCCATTCTCCCATTTGCCCAGCAAAAAGGAAACACTCTTTTGCCAATTTATTTTTGAGGAAGATGCTCTTTGATAGACATCCAAAGATTCAACCAATTTCTTAACATCTTCATCTGACCTTATTACCACTGTAACATCATCGGCATATGCACTTAGTTTAGCTGTTACCAAATCTGTACTATAAGGACACATTGTAGAAATCCCACTTAACTGACGTCTCAGAACTGCCAAAAGTGGTTCGATAACAATAGCATATAAAATACCTGAGAGGCCACACCCTTGTCGGATACCTCTGCCAACCAAAAATGGCCTCAAAAGGGTGCCATTTATTTTTAATATGCTATAAACATCTGTATACAGCAGCTTAACATAAGAAATAAATGATGAACCAAAACCAAAAGCATTAAGACATTTAAAAAGAAAGCCGTGATCAACTCGATCAAAGGCTTTCTCTTGGTCCAGAGAAACCAAGCCTACATCAAGTTTATGCACTTTAGCAAAGGAAATCAAGTCTCGAACCAAAAAAAGATTATCAAAAATGGATCGATTCGGAATGCAATAAGATTGGTCTGCATGAATCACTGAAGATATACACAATTTAAGTCTATTAGTCAAAGCTTTGGAAAGTATCTTGTAGTCAACTCCTAGCAATGACACAGGGCGCCAATTTTTGATGTCTCCAAGGTCACCCTTCTTAGGCAGTAAAGTTATCACGGCCCTCCGAAGGCTCACAGGTAACGTGCCTCTTTCCAGACACTCCAGGAAGACAGCAAACAGGTCCTTTCCGATCACAGACCAAAATGTTTTGTAAAATTCAGCATTCAGTCCATCCAATCCTGGAACTTTACCTGAAGAGAGTTCCTGAACAGCTAGAGTCAATTCATCAAATGTCAAAGCCTGATCAAGTCTAGATTTCTCCTCTTCTGCAAGTTGAGGTAAATCTTGAAGAAGAATGTCAGCTAGTTCATCATCACAGGTTTCAGCCTTATAAAGATCCTCGTAAAAAGATGAAGCATAGGACATGATTCCACGATCGTCAGTCACTTTTCCTCCTCCTGGAAGTTTCAAATGACATAGAATCTTCCTATTTACAGTCTTTTTCTCCAGACTAAAAAAGGATGATGTCGAAGCATCCATACTATTAAAGGTGGTAAACCTTGCTCGGACAAGTGTCTCTTGGGCCCTTTCTTCTAAAAGATTCCGTAAGAGAAATGTATTCCGTTCAAGGATTCCAGCAGTGTCCACACCGTCCGCTTTATCGTCAGTGTAAAGAATGTCTTGTTCAAGCTGTTTCAATGTACTTTCCAGGATGCTTTTATTATAGGCAATATAGTTCTGACAAAAAAGTTTAATTTGTGTTTTGCCAATATCCCACCATTGACTTAGGGACTTATATAGCATTTTACTCTCTCTCCAAGTCTCCCAAAAAAAGGTGAAAGAGTGCACAAAGTTGTGATCTTGCAACAATCTACTATTAAACTTCCAGAGTGAGTGCTTAAGAGTGCTCTGTGTGGTAGAAACTTCAACAGCCATATACTGATGATCAGATAAAGCAGTGGGAATAATACAACTATTAAAAAAATTACCCCTAACACTTTTCTGCACATATATTCTATCAAGTCTGGCTCCGGATATCATGTTAGAGTTTACTTTCAACCAAGTATATTGTTTAGTCTGAGGGAAAGCTTCTCTCCAAACATCTACAAGACAATGATAAGTTATCAAGGTTTTAAGTTCTTCTGACGACTGCTTATGTGGTTCTTCATGGTTCCTATCTATAATATGATTTATGGTACAATTAAAATCCCCAGCCAGGACAACCATTCTATCCTGCAAAACATCACTTAAAGCAGTCTTCAGTTTTTTAAAGAAGAGAGTTCGCTCTGAACCCACATTTGGGGCGTACACATTAAATAGCGAAAAATTAAGTCCATGAATCGTTACGTCCACACGCAACATTCGACCAGGAACCAATTCAAAAACACTCACAGGATGCTCCTTATACTCCGGCCCAAAGAGAATTGCAACACCTGCGCTAACACTAGAACCATGACTTAAAATCGCTTGCCCCTTCCATTCACTCAACCATTGTACTTGATTATTTGAGTCCGTATGAGTTTCTTGCAGAAAAACTATACTAGCCCTCTTTATCATAATATAGTCAAAAAGACTAAACCTTTTAATAGCATCACGACAACCATTGATATTTAAAGTACCAAATCTCAAGGATGCCATGAAGAGAAAGAAGAGAAGATACCAAAAAAAATGCATGATAGCCATATCACCTTTTGCCTGGTAAGTGCAGTATACTTCTTACATTACTCAGGAGCTTCTTAAGGCGGTACCGTTTTGGTCTGTCTAGCTCATCAAAGGTTGCCTTCCGCATCGCCACAGTACAAGATACCAGGAAAAGTTTTAAATCTGGAAAGTACGACTCAATACTGGGCTTGCGAAGCCCCTTTGTATTGTCAAGGAAGGTGTTTATCTGTTGTAATGAGTAGAGTTTAGTCCTACCTTCAGAAGTATTCTCCAAGTCCATTACGTCACTTTCATATAGTTCCTCATCGTCCTTATCGAAATCCACTTCTTGTGAAACATTATCTCCTTGACTCTGATCGATTAACTCATCATTGCTTATTTTAACCTCACTTACTTCAGGTTGTGTTTGTTGTTGTTGTTTATCCTCGAGTGAGTCGGTCTCATGCGCGTCTTTTGCATTTATCTGATCCGAACTCAACTCTGACTGTGTGACTACGGGCATAACATCAGCTGCCTGGGCAACCTCAGCTATCTCCACGGCACTATTGCTGGAGTTAGCCGACAGGGATCTTTCCCCATGCTCCTCGAGCGAGCCACTCGGCGCTGACTCCGCGTCGGCTTGTGGATGTAGTAACGGCGCAGCGTCCGCAACGTCAGAGCCTCGCGCCCTACCATCAACAATATTATCAGCCAAAACCTCATTAACGCCATTATTCCTATTACGATTCGGGCAAGTCTGTCGAACATGTCCGAAATCGCCACAAATGAAGCACTTCATGGACTCAGAACTAATGAAAATAGTATAATCCTTCCCTTCGATGGTTAGTTTTGCCGACAAGTTCAAAGGATCGCTCTGAGAATTCAAAATCATAAAAACCTGGCGCCGAAAAGACATTACATGCTTAAGTTGGGGATTTTTACATCCAAGCGTGATCATCTTAATGGGACTCACTAATTTGCCATATCGCAATAGTATTTCCTCTAGCTTCTCATTTTTAACAAATGGAGGTACGTTTGACAAAACAACCTTCTTTGATGGGCTCGACAGAGGCAAAACGGGCACAAACATTTCATTTATTGTTAATCCGCTCTCAATTAAATCATTAACCATTTGGCTTTGACTCAAAAAAATGACTATCGCCTTGTTCATGCGAGAGGCTGATCTGATGTTCACGCCGCCGACTGCAGCACTCACGGCCACTAGGCAATCCTCTACTGACACAGACGCATCAGGCATACATTTGCAACCGTGTCTGATAGTCAGTTGCGAGAAATCACCCGCATTTGTCCCCATTTCCCCACTCGCTGACCGAAGTCAGCCCAAAAAATCCTACCACTTAACTAGAATCAAGAAAAGAAAAGAAGAAAAAAAACAAACAAAAAAAAACAAAAAAACAACAACAACAAAAAAAACTCCAGATCAACAACACCTCTCACCCACGCCAAACTCCGTTCACTCGCTCCCAGCATGCAACACACACAGAGAGAGAGAGAGAGAGAGAGAGAGACCCTAACCCTAACTGAAGAAAGCTCTGGTGATAGTGTGTGTGTGAGAGAGAGAGAGAGAGAGAGAGAGAGAGAGAGAGAGAACTGAAGACAGCTCCGGTGATAGTGTGTGTGTGAGAGAGAGAGAGAGAGAGAGAGAGACCCTAACCCTAACTGAAGAAAGCTCTGGTGATAGTGTGTGTGTGAGAGAGAGAGAGAGACCCTAACTGAAGAAAGCTCTGGTGATAGTGTGTGTGTGAGAGAGAGAGAGAGAGAGAGAGAGAGAGAGAGAGACCCTAACCCTAACTGAAGAAAGCTCTGGTGATAGTGTGTGTGTGAGAGAGAGAGAGAGACCCTAACTGAAGAAAGCTCTGGTGATAGTGTGTGTGTGAGAGAGAGAGAGAGAGAGAGAGAGAGAGAGAGAGAGACCCTAACCCTAACTGAAGAAAGCTCTGGTGATAGTGTGTGTGTGAGAGAGAGAGAGAGAGAGAGAGAGAGAGACCCTAACCCTAACTGAAGAAAGCTCTGGTGATAGTGTGTGTGAGAGAGAGAGAGAGAGACCCT
The DNA here is from genome assembly GCF_963993115.1 of Abramis brama. Classification (NCBI taxonomy): domain Eukaryota; kingdom Metazoa; phylum Chordata; class Actinopteri; order Cypriniformes; family Leuciscidae; genus Abramis; species Abramis brama. Next base: position 34,847,079 of record NC_139983.1, on the reverse strand, counting down.
AACCCTAACTGAAGAAAGCTCTGGTGATAGTGTGTGTGAGAGAGAGAGAGAGAGACCCTAACCCTAACTGAAGAAAGCTCTGGTGATAGTGTGTGTGAGAGAGAGAGAGAGAGAGAGAGACCCTAACCCTAACTGAAGAAAGCTCTGGTGATAGTGTGTGTGAGAGAGAGAGAGATAGAGAGAGAGAGAGACCCTAACCCTAACTGAAGAAAGCTCTGGTGATAGTGTGTGTGAGAGAGAGAGAGAGAGAGAGAGAGAGACCCTAACCCTAACTGAAGAAAGCTCTGGTGATAGTGTGTGTGAGAGAGAGAGAGAGAGACCCTAACCCTAACTGAAGAAAGCTCTGGTGATAGTGTGTGTGAGAGAGAGAGAGAGAGAGAGAGAGAGAGAGACCCTAACCCTAACTGAAGAAAGCTCTGGTGATAGTGTGTGTGTGAGAGAGAGAGAGAGAGAGAGAGAGAGAGAGAGACCCTAACCCTAACTGAAGAAAGCTCTAGTGACTTGTTTGAACTCTCTGATTCAGTTCTTTACACACACACACACACACACACACACACACACACACACACACTACGAGCTGCTGATTTACACACTCACGATCCTGATACTCTCATCAATGAAACAGAATGAAAGTTTTCTGCCTATAATCTAGACATGGTTTTATTCCCGTCTTTTCCGCGGTTGAAACACGGATTGATGGATGACACGAGACATGATTCCAGGAAGTTGTTCTGTATCTTTCAACTTTCCTTCTGATGTCACTGATGTTGATTTGCTGCTGTAACTCGTAGTAAAGATGAGGAGATGATCGGTTCAGCTGGCACACACACACACACACACACACACATTTACTGACTGAATTTACTGATAAAACTGACAGGATTTGAAAGCTGAAACTGTTTCATATCAGAAGTATCAAAGCTGATAGTGATTATGGGATGGCAGGAGCGACAGATGTTCATTCATCAACAGAAAACAGCATCTAAAGGAGTCGCTCACTTCAGAACTACAATCTCCTGATGATTTACTCTCCTCCTCGTCATCCGAGATGTTCATGTGTTTCTTTCTTCAGTGGAAAAGAAATGAAGGTTTTTGAGGAAAACACTCCAGGATGTTTCTCCATATAGTGTCTTCAATGGGGTCCAACGGGTCGAAGGTCCAGATGTGAGTTTCAGTGCAGCTTCAAAGTCTCGACACGATCCAGCCGAGGAATAAGAGTCTGATCTAGACAAACCAGCGACATTTTACAACTAGATAAACATTTATATACTTTTAACCACAAATGCTGGTCTTGCACTCGCTGTGATGCGACACACATTACGCAATCAGGTTGAAAGGTCAAGCGTGACGTAGGCGTAAGAACCGACCCAGTGTTTACAAAGCGAACGTGCAAAGACTGAGTCAAACGCCATTAATGACTAAAAAATAAAAGGTAAAACAACGATGTCGGACGATTTCGAAGTTGGAGGAGAAAATGAGAGTTTTTCGCCCTACATTTATAAACCGGAACACGCGTGACCTTTCAACCTTCGACCCGTTGGACCCCATTGAAGACACTATATGGAGGAAAATCCTGAATGTTTTCCTCAAAAACCTGCATTTCTTTTCCACTGAAGAAAGAAACACATGAACATCTTGGATGACGAGGAGGAGAGTAAACTATCAGGAGATTTTAATTCTGAAGTGAACTAATGTATATCGGTTCACTAGTGCTAAGCTACAGGGTTAGCAGAACAGTGTTATCGTCAAGTCAAGTCTCCTTCATTTATACAGCGCTCTAACAACACAGATCACAGCAGCTTTACAGTGATAACAGGAGATTACAGTAACAGAGATTGTTCAGGCTTTACAGCAGCTCTAGAATAAAGTTATTGTCCAGATAAAGTTAGCTTTGATTGATTCACAAGATCATTAGTGATTAACTTAGCGGCCGCCAGCCACTGAACAGAAACCGTGTGTGATGTCGTCTTGTGTGTCAGATGGAGCAGTCGGCGAAGTCGTACATGTTTGCGAGTCTGACGCGGCCTCACTCCGAGCAGCTCCTGCAGGGTCTGCAACTCCTGCGACAGGACCATGAGCTCTGCGACATCGTGCTGCGCGTCGGAGACGCCAAGATCCACGCGCACAAGGTGGTGCTCGCCAGCATCAGCCCGTACTTCAAGGCCATGTTCACGGGGAACCTGTCCGAGAAGGAGACGTCGGAGGTGGAGTTCCAGTGCGTCGACGAAGCCGCGCTCAAGGTGAACACAGCGCGTTAAACAATGCATGATTTCCCATGAATCACCTTGTGCAGCCTTATGGACAGTGTCTTTTTCAGTTTTGTTTTATTGATAATTTTGCCGGTGTTAATGCAAACGGCATAAGAATTGGTACAGGTGTGTGTTTTTATTGGAATTTTACTGTTTCACCCCCATTTCCTTTAATAAATCTATGTTGCACTAGAAACACAAAATAGTTCCTCTCAGGATCTTAAAGACAAAAATGTCCCCATTAAAACGGCAATTTTTAATCCCAGGGCCATTTTACTATAAAATGATGCAATCTTTTAATTATAGGCTATTATTGTGCGTGTGTGCTTGTAATATTTGCGAGAGAAAACCCAGCCGCTGTGTCCCAGTGATCTAACAACCTCAGATTTGGAACACAACTTGTATAGATTTATGGCTTTGATTTTTCTAGCACTTTTAGAGTTCAACATGTTTCATAAAGTATATATTTGCCATAAAATATTGTTTATAAATCATTTTCATAAACTATAACCTTTTTTTTTGGTTTCACTTTTTAAGCTTTTTTTACTTCAGCAATAATCTGCCACGGGTCTTCTTTAAAGTGAGACCAAACTCGAGTCTGTTCTTCCAAATTTCACACTTCTATGACACAGACATTTTTGTCCTTGATGGACCATACATGTAACTTGCTGTAATTGATGCACAAAGGGTTAAACACAATGTTTCCGTCTCTTTATATAAAATATTGTTCATAAATCATTTTTTATAAACTTAAACCTCTATAACGGTTTTTGTTTGTTTTACTTTTTAAACTTTTTTTTACTTATTTATTCTTTAAAATGAGACCAAACTTAAGTCTGTTTTTCCAAGCTTCAAATTTTTAAGACAGTTTTTTGACACAGACATTTTTGTCCTCAGTGTACCAGTGTGTAACTTGTTGTAATTGACCATTCGCAAAGACCCGCCCGGATTCGGCGGATGGTGGATTATGATAGGTCAGATCCCCTGTCAATCAAACTCCCTGCGAAGGGTCAATTGATGCACACGGGTTAACCGCAATGTTTCCGTCTCCCCATCAGGCCATAGTGGAGTACGCCTACACAGGAACGGTGTTCATCTCACAGGAAACGGTGGAGTCTCTTCTCCCCGCCGCTAACCTCCTGCAGGTCAAGCTGGTTCTGAAGGAGTGCTGCAGTTTCCTGGAGAGCCAGCTGGACGCCGGCAACTGCATCGGCATCTCGCGTTTCGCCGAAACCTACGGCTGCCACGACCTGTGCCTGGCCGCCAGCAAGTTCATCTGCCAGAACTTCGAGGAGGTGTGCCAGACGGAGGAGTTCTTCGAGCTGACGCGGGCCGAGCTCGACGAGATCGTGTCCAACGACTGCCTGAACGTGGTGACGGAGGAGACGGTGTTCTTCGCGCTGGAGTCCTGGATCAAGTACGACCTGACGGAGCGACAGCAGTATCTGGCGCAGCTCCTGCACTGCGTCCGGCTGCCGCTGCTGAGCGTCAAGTTCCTCACGCGGCTCTACGAGGCTAACCACCTGATCCGCGACGACCACACCTGCAAACACCTGCTCAACGAGGCGCTCAAGTACCACTTCATGCCCGAACACCGGCTCTCGTACCAGACGGTGCTGTCCACGCGGCCGCGCTGCGCTCCCAAGGTCCTGCTGGCGGTCGGGGGCAAAGCCGGGTTATTCGCTACGCTGGAAAGGTGAACGCATGTTTAATTATGCCAAAGCGTTCTGGTGCGTTCAAGCCTTAATAAGTTCTAGTCAAGTCATCTTTATTTATACAGCGCTTTATACAACACAGAGTGTTTCAAAGCAGCTTTACAGAGATAACAGGAAAATAATGCAACAAAGTTTGTTTCCAGAAGAAAATAGCGTCACAGTCCAGCTTAAGTAAGTTCAGTGATGCTTCATTTTTGTCGTAAAAATGTTATTAATTTAGTTAATTTATATACACTGAACAAAATTATAAACACAACACTTTTGTTTTTGCCCCCATTTTTCATGAGCTGGACTCAAAGATCTAAGACTTTTTCTATGTACACAAAAGGCCTATTTCTCTCAAATATTGTTCACAAATCTGTCTAAATCTGTGTTAGTGAGCACTTCTCCTTTGCCGAGATAATCCATCCACCTCACAGGTGTGGCATATCAAGATGCTGATTAGACAGCATGATTATTGCACAGGTGTGCCTTAGGCTATCTCTCTCTCTATATATATATATATATCCACTCTGGAGAAAACCGTGATGTCATCGTCCAGTTCAGTTCAGTTCTCATATAATGGAGTCATTGCAGGCAGATCAATAATATTGTTGAATATTAAATTTAATGTGTGTGTGTGTGTGTGTGTCAGTATGGAGATGTACTTCCCACAGACGGACTCGTGGATCGGCCTGGCTCCGCTCACCGTGCCCCGCTACGAGTTCGGCGTGGCGGTCCTGGAGCAGAAGGTGTACGTGGTGGGCGGCATCGCGACACACATGCGTCAGGGCATCAGCTACCGGCGGCACGAGAGCAGCGTGGAGCGCTGGGACCCCGACAGCAACACCTGGGCCTCGGTGGAGCGCATGGCCGAGTGCAGGAGCACGCTAGGTGTGGTGGTGCTAGCGGGTGAGCTGTACGCGCTCGGCGGCTACGACGGACAGTACTACCTGCAGTCGGTGGAGAAGTACGTGCCCAAGGTGAAGGAGTGGCAGCCCGTGGCGCCCATGACCAAATCACGAAGCTGCTTCGCCACCGCCGTGCTGGACGGGATGGTGTACGCGATCGGCGGCTACGGCCCGGCGCACATGAACAGGTGCGGCAGCAATGCATTCTGGGAATTAGTCGTTCCTTCTAAAAGTGCAGTGTGTGATATTTAGGAGGATCTGTTGACAGAAATGCAATATCATATACATAACGATGTTTTCAGTGGTGTATAAAGACCTTACATGAAGCGTTATGTGTTTATTAGCTTAGAATGAGGCGTTTCTCTCTACACACACCGCGGGTCCGCTTACATTGACATGTTTCTACGGTGGCCCTGAACGGACAAACGCGTTTCGTCACTGTTGTTCTTCGTGTAAAGAAGCGAGCTAAAGTCAGCGAATAAAACACTGACACAATGATGAACAAGTCACAATACATAGTTCCCACATGACGTCACAACATACGGGCATTTGCCGACCCGGCGCCATTTCTGTGGGCATGCTGTGGGCAGAACATTAGACGAAGAAGCTGAAACGAGTTAATTTCGTGATAAAAAGTGAAAATGGTCATCTCCTGCTGGGTCAATGGATGTTCAAATCGTGCCGGAGGTGCAGTTAAATTTGGATTTTACAGTATACCCGTCATTAGACTTCATGAATGTGACAAGACGAAGCTTTTGTCAGAACAACGATGGAGGTTATGGCTGGCGAGGATAAACAGGAAAGAAACTCCCTCAAAACACGCAAGAATTTGTTGTTTTATTGCGAGTGTACACAAATATAAGTTAACACTTTGCAGTTTGAATGATGTCCTGTTTGTACAAAATGACGAGGTATTAGAAACATACAAAAACAACATTGTTTGCACTGTTCGATCGCGCCCGCGACTCTCTCTCACTCACACACACAGACACAGACTGACGCACACACACACATTCCAGCCTTGCAATCTCAGATTATGTCCCTAAAGAACCCGCGTATAAAGTAGTTCCGCATTAACTGTTACATTAATTTGCACGCGAGTTTTATTTATTTTCATACCGTGTATATTCATATTCATGCACATATTTCCAGGCTCGGATTTGCTTACATGTGTTAAAACTCCTAGCCAATACCAGATAATGGTACACATGGAAAATACAGTATCTGAGCCAAAGCTGCAAAATCAGTGCTCAGTTTAGCGCATACGGATCCACACACCATTTCTGACTGAAATTTTCGCATTGTACCTCTCTCTGTCTTGTGTTAATAGAGTGTCTTTATAATCTCTGTCACTTTGTCTCTTCATGATTTTCGTAACATTATAAATAGGAAGAAATCTTCGAAATTTGCTTGTAAAACTTTGTAAACACAGCAGCTTATGCCCTCAAAGATGGCGTCTCCGGGGAGGTCACGTGACATTAATTGGCCTGTGGGAACTATGTATAATATTCACAATAACATCATTTTACTGAATAATCAAGTAAACATAACTTCTTAATTTATCTTTGTAAAGAAACTTCATTGCTGAACTGGCTACTCTCTGCTGTCTCAGACGACGACATCACTTCCTGTCGGCCACTGTTGGGTGCAATTCACAACATCACCACTAGATTCCGCTAAAACGTACACACTGCACCTTTAAGTCGTTTTCTTTTAATTCAGTAATTAGAGTTCAGTTCAACTGAAATTAAATAAAATACAAAAATTTCAGTTATTCATCAAATCATATCAGAGTGATTTCTTAAGGATCATGTGACACTGAAGACTGGAGTAATGATGCTGAAAATTCAGCTTTGATCACAGGAATAAATTACACTTTACTATATATTCACATAGAAAACAGCTGATTTACATTATAATAATATTTCACTGTTTTTACTGTATTTTTGATCAAATAAATGCAGCCTTGGTGAGCAGAAGAGACACTTTCAGAAACATAACAAAAATATTAATAATTTTCTCAAACTTTTGACCGCCAGTGTAATTTCAGTAAATATTTCAAATGTCTGTTTAGTTTGTTAAAGTGCTAAAATTACTAAAACTAAAATAAAAAATTATAAAAATTAAAAAGATATTTAAAAAAAAAATCGTATAAAACCGACAAAAAAAACAACATTATTACTAGAACTTTAAGAAATATTAAAATTAGCGCTGTGCAACAATTAACCATCCATTTAAATGAGAACTGTTCTACTTCAGCAGATGAGATCGTTTGAACACATTTGTAGTAAGAGGAGTTACAGTAGCTGGTTGCTGGAGGCTCATGGGAAGGTTCTGCTGTTGTCGTTGTGTCTCCCTGAACGGCGTCGCTCTCGTGAGAAGCGTTTCGCTGGAGTCGTCTCTAAACACGCGTGTTCAGGCTGGAAAGAACACAGACTCAGACTCATGGGACACTGTCATGGTTTCAAGCTGCCAAACTTTATTTGTCTGGTCATTAATGTCGGGTGATATTACATTCAATTCATGATATTTTAAGTCCTCCTGTAGTCAATCATTGTATCCCTTAAACTCATCTTTAATCACCAAAATTACATATTTAAATGTTTTTTCCTTGGAAAAAAAAAATCTTCATGCATCTTGAATGTAACTCGACACCCTTGCCTCATTTAGTATGTGCGGTTCTATGAATATGCAAATGAGCCCCGCCTCCACTCACTCACTCAGCTCAGAGATCCACTGGTTGACGATCACACGTTGATCTGATTGGTTACAAGGTAGTTTGTGACGTCAGAAACACCAGCGATTTCAAAGCGTGTTTTTGAGACTGTCTTTGGTTCACTGCAGTTTTAAGGAGGAAATACTCAGCAATGGAGTCGACTTATGAATTTACACAGGGGATTTTAAAGACTGTGACTGATGTTTGTTTCAGTGTGGAGAGATACGATCCAAGCAAAGACTCATGGGATATGGTGGCGCCCATGGCTGATAAGCGCATTAACTTCGGAGTCGGTGTGATGCTGGGCTTCATCTTCGTGGTCGGGGGTCACAACGGTGTGTCTCATCTATCCAGCATTGAGCGCTTCGACCCGCATCAGAACCAGTGGACCGCGTGTCGGCCCATGAACGAGCCGCGCACAGGTGAGACCCCCACACATCAGGAACAACATGAACAGATCATGTGCTCTTCTGAACATCATCAAGGGAATGGCACTAGGGTTGGGAATCGAAAATCGATCCCAATTCTGGAATTGGATACTTGTTATAACATTTTAATTTCAATTCCTCTTATCGATTCCTTTGTGAGCATTTATTCGCTAATATTATAACGCTAATTATATTATAACGCATATAACGCTAATATTCCCGCTCTATAATAACACTAATATTCCCGCTCTATAATAACACTAATATTCCCGCTCTATAAGTCAAGTCAAGTCAAGTTTATTTATATAGCGCTTTTCACAATACAGATTGTATCAAAGCAGCTTCACAGTATTAAATTAAAATAATACATCAATGCTTGTTTCTAGTGGAAAATGTCCACGTTTGGTAATGCTGATCAATAGTATTGTTGATTGATTAATTAAATTAAATATCCCAAATATCCCCAACTGAGCAAGCCAAAGGCAACAGTGGCAAGGAACCGAAAAACTCCATCGGGTGACCTAATGGAGAAAAAAAAAAACCTTGGGAGAACCCAGGCTCAGTCGGAGGCCAGTTCTCCTCTGGCGTTTATGAACTAGAGGTTGGATTTAACTGTAAGATTAAAAGTATTATATGAATGCCTGGCTGAAGAGATGCGTCTTTAATCTAGTTTTAAACTGGGAGAGCGAGTCTATAATAACTCTATAATAACACTAATATTCCCGCTCTATAATAACACTAATATTCCCGCTCTATAATAACACTAATATTCCCGCTCTATAATAACACTAATATTCCCGCTCTATAATAACACTAATATTCCCGATATTCCCGCTCTATAATAACACTAATATTCCCGCTCGATAATAACACTAATATTCCCGATATTCCCGCTCTATAATAACACTAATATTCCCGCTCTATAATAACACTAATATTCCTGCTGTATAATAACGCTAATATTCCTGCTCTATAATAACACTAATATTCCCGATATTCCTGCTCTATAATAACACTAATATTCCCGCTCTATAATAACACTAATATTCCCGCTCTATAATAACACTAATATTCCCGCTCTATAATAACACTAATATTCCCGCTCTATAATAACACTAATATTCCCGATATTCCTGCTCTATAATAACACTAATATTCCCGCTCTATAATAACACTAATATTTTTGCTCTATAATAACACTAATATTCCCGCTCTATAATAACACTAATATTCCCGCTCTATAATAACACTAATATTCCCGCTCTATAATAACACTAATATTCTTGCTCTATAATAACACTAATATTCCCGCTCTATAATAACACTAATATTCCCGCTCTATAATAACACTAATATTCCCGATATTCCTGCTCTATAATAACACTAATATTCCCGCTCTATAATAACACTAATATTCCCGATATTCCTGCTCTATAATAACACTAATATTCCTGCTCTATAATAACACTAATATTCCCGATATTCCTGCTCTATAATAACACTAATATTCCCGCTCTATAATAACACTAATATTCCCGATATTCCTGCTCTATAATAACACTAATATTCCCGCTCTATAATAACACTAATATTCCCGATATTCCTGCTCTATAATAACACTAATATTCCTGCTCTATAATAACACTAATATTCCCGATATTCCTGCTCTATAATAACACTAATATTCCCGCTCTATAATAACACTAATATTCCCGATATTCCTGCTCTATAATAACGCTAATATTCCCGCTCTATAATAACGCTAATATTCTCGCTCTATAATAACGCTAATATTCCCGCTCTATAATAACGCTAATATTCCCGCTCTATAATAACACTAATATTCCCGCTCTATAATAACACTAATATTCCTGATATTCCTGCTCTATAATAACACTAATATTCCCGCTCTATAATAACACTAATATTCCAGATTTTCCTGCTCTATAATAACACTAATATTCCCGCTCTATAATAACACTAATATTCCCGCTCTATAATAACACTAATATTCCCGATATTCCCGCTCTATAATAACACTAATATTCCCGCTCTATAATAACACTAATATTCCCGCTCTATAATAACACTAATATTCCCGCTCTATAATAACACTAATATTCCCGATATTCCCGCTCTATAATAACACTAATATTCCCGCTCGATAATAACACTAATATTCCCGATATTCCCGCTCTATAACACTAATATTCCCGCTCTATAATAACACTAATATTCCTGCTGTATAATAACGCTAATATTCCTGCTCTATAATAACACTAATATTCCCGATATTCCTGCTCTATAATAACACTAATATTCCCGCTCTATAATAACACTAATATTCCCGCTCTATAATAACACTAATATTCCCGCTCTATAATAACACTAATATTCCCGCTCTATAATAACACTAATATTCCCGCTCTATAATAACACTAATATTCCCGCTCTATAATAACACTAATATTCCCGATATTCCTGCTCTATAATAACACTAATATTCCCGCTCTATAATAACACTAATATTCTTGCTCTATAATAACACTAATATTCCCGCTCTATAATAACACTAATATTCCCGCTCTATAATAACACTAATATTCCCGCTCTATAATAACACTAATATTCTTGCTCTATAATAACACTAATATTCCCGCTCTATAATAACACTAATATTCCCGCTCTATAATAACACTAATATTCCCGATATTCCTGCTCTATAATAACACTAATATTCCCGCTCTATAATAACACTAATATTCCCGATATTCCTGCTCTATAATAACACTAATATTCCTGCTCTATAATAACACTAATATTCCCGATATTCCTGCTCTATAATAACACTAATATTCCCGCTCTATAATAACACTAATATTCCCGATATTCCTGCTCTATAATAACACTAATATTCCCGCTCTATAATAACACTAATATTCCCGATATTCCTGCTCTATAATAACACTAATATTCCTGCTCTATAATAACACTAATATTCCCGATATTCCTGCTCTATAATAACACTAATATTCCCGCTCTATAATAACACTAATATTCCCGATATTCCTGCTCTATAATAACGCTAATATTCCCGCTCTATAATAACGCTAATATTCTCGCTCTATAATAACGCTAATATTCCCGCTCTATAATAACGCTAATATTCCCGCTCTATAATAACACTAATATTCCCGCTCTATAATAACACTAATATTCCTGATATTCCTGCTCTATAATAACACTAATATTCCCGCTCTATAATAACACTAATATTCCAGATTTTCCTGCTCTATAATAACACTAATATTCCCGCTCTATAATAACACTAATATTCCCGCTCTATAATAACACTAATATTCCCGATATTCCCGCTCTATAATAACACTAATATTCCCGCTCTATAATAACACTAATATTCCTGCTCTATAATAACACTAATATTCCTGCTCTATAATAACACTAATATTCCCGATATTCCTGCTCTATAATAACACTAATATTCCTGCTCTATAATAACACTAATATTCCCGATATTCCTGCTCTATAATAACACTAATATTCCCGCTCTATAATAACACTAATATTCCCGATATTCCTGCTCTATAATAACGCTAATATTCCCGCTCTATAATAACGCTAATATTCCTGCTCTATAATAACACTAATATTCCTGCTCTATAATAACACTAATATTCCCGATATTCCTGCTCTATAATAACACTAATATTCCTGCTCTATAATAACACTAATATTCCCGATATTCCTGCTCTATAATAACACTAATATTCCCGCTCTATAATAACACTAATATTCCCGATATTCCTGCTCTATAATAACGCTAATATTCCCGCTCTATAATAACGCTAATATTCTCGCTCTATAATAACGCTAATATTCCGCTAATATTCCCGCTCTATAATAACGCTAATATTCCCGCTCTATAATAACACTAATATTCCCGCTCTATAATAACACTAATATTCCTGATATTCCTGCTCTATAATAACACTAATATTCCCGCTCTATAATAACACTAATATTCCCGCTCTATAATAACACTAATATTCCCGATATTCCCGCTCTATAATAACACTAATATTCCCGCTCTATAATAACACTAATATTCCTGCTCTATAATAACACTAATATTCCTGCTCTATAATAACACTAATATTCCCGATATTCCTGCTCTATAATAACACTAATATTCCTGCTCTATAATAACACTAATATTCCCGATATTCCTGCTCTATAATAACACTAATATTCCTGCTCTATAATAACACTAATCAAACAACAGAAGACAGAGAAAATTCACTCGTTCTTGATGATGTAAAGCTGTAAAGCAGATTATTGATCTCTGTGTGTGTGTGTGTGTGTTTCTGCAGGCGTGGGCTCTGCTGTGGTCGATAACTACCTGTACGTGGTTGGTGGTCACTCGGGCTCGTCGTACCTGAACGCGGTGCAGCGCTACGACCCGCTCACGGACAGCTGGCGCGACTCTAGCGGGATGATGTACTGTCGCTGTAACTTCGGCCTCAGTGCCCTTTGACCCCGGGCGCTCGGGTGACGCTCTGCCAGAGACCGTGAGGGGAAGGAGTGTGTGTTTCTCGCTCGCCGACGAGGTTAGCGCCGCGCGGCACAGGGACGGTTAGCGCCGCGGCTCCCGACTGACGCGCGGATGAACACGAGGCCGACAGCCTTCACTGACCGCTGAGATCCTTCCCCTGAACATTACAGGCTTCTCATGAGGGACGTGTGTGTGTGTGTGTGTGTGTGTGTGAGTGTGTGAGAGAGGAGGGGAGTCAGCGCTGCGCTCTGGAGGAGTAGCACGACACTCGTGATAAGGGCTGCCTTCTGTCACTCATGTGTGTGTGTGAGTGAGTGAGTGAGTGAGTGAGTGAGTCAGTCAGTGAGTGAGTCAGTCAGTGAGTGAGTGAGTCAGTGAGTGAGTGAGTCAGTGAGTGAGTGAGTCAGTGAGTGAGTGAGTCAGTGAGTGAGTCAGTGAGTGAGTCAGTGAGTGAGTCAGTGAGTGAGTCAGTGAGTGAGTCAGTGAGTGAGTCAGTGAGTGTGTGTGTGTGAACACTCTCTCACACTGTTCGGTGCTAATTTCCTCTTCAGGATTCAGTTGTTTTAGTTTTCTTTCATCGTGTGAAACTTGATTTCCTGTTTCAGTGACGTTTGTCTCTGACGAGGCTTCATGCAATAACATCCTCCATCTTCACCTTCAGTGTGACGCGAGCGACGGTGGTGTGTGTAGCGTCTCACTGAAACACAAACTCCTGTCACACACAGTGCCAAAACATTCCCATGTTCAGAGGAAGCGTCTCGAGGCCTGAACCCCTCGAGATCATCGGTCAGACACTGAGACACTGATGATGATGATGGAGTTGTGCTCTAACCAAACCATTTTCTACTGTGTAAATATGATGTTTGAGTTCCTTTGAGGCAATAAGACTTTTTCTTCAACTAGTTTTTTATTTGTTCTCATCTAATTGCCAAGGTGTTTTGGGGAATCCTGTGACCTGAACGGCTTGTGTCGCTCATCATTCTGGATTTACACACATTTAAAGGGAAAGTTCACCCAGAATCCTTCACTCACTCTCATGTCCTTCCAAACTTGCGAGAGACGATATTTTGAAGAATGTTGTTTATCGAACCGTTTTGGTTCCCATCGACTTCCACTGTAAGTTTGTCCATATAAAGGAAGTCAATGGGAAGTGAAACTCAACACACGTTTGGAAGGACATGAATTATCATTGTCCACTTTGTTTTGGCTTGATCTGACATCAGCTCAGTGTGTGTTGAGTGTTTCAGCAGAACGAGGAACGTCTGTCAGAGGCTCAAAGGGAAACATCTGTGTTTGATTAGCAATAAGAAATATTCCGTACATCCAGTGAATGTTCATCGCCGTCATTTATCGTGACTCTTCATGTCCGTTTGCAATATATCTGCTGATTTCCTCCTAAACTAACAGAAATGCGCTGACCCGTGATTCTGACATCCGTCCATCATCTGGCGTCGGATGAGGTCGTCGTTCCCGATGGATTCACGCGTGTGGAACTGCGGAAGGAAAGGGTTTGGTGTTTGTTGGTGTTCGTGTCTCGCCGCTCTCACCAAAGTGCTCTTGAGGGACTCAATCTAGAGTGACTTTCTCCGACCGTCTTAAACTTTGTTTTGCTGTTTTTCCTGATGATGATGTTGATGATGATGATGATGATGATGATGCCACTTCTGTTTCTCATGAGTCTGTCTGGCTTGTGTTTTTATAAACCTGTGGATTGTTACTGGAACTAAACCGATAACCTTAGCTACAAACACAGTATTTATTTTTCACATTTTATCAAGCGTTGAGAGACAGAAAGAGAATAGCGTACTTATGCCAGTTTATTTATGTGTGTCGCAGCTCAACCAGTCAAGAAATAAAGGCCTGGAAATGTTTCTGCGTTTCTGCTTTCATATTCTGTCCTTTTACAAAGTCTTGATGTTGTTTCAGGCTCTACTAGAACAGGTTTTCCTGCTTGAATGTTGATTATTCTCCTCATATTCTCCATTGTTGCGGCTCCTCTCTTCCCAGTCTAGCAGTAACGCTCTGTTTACCTCCTGTCTCTATGAAGCCCCTCCTCCTGAAAAGCACACTGTGCTCTGATTGGTCGGCTGGAGCAGTGTGTTGTGATTGGTCGAGCGCTTCGAGTGTGTTTGGGTAATTTCCCTCCCCTCTCCATAATCGCCAGTTTAACACACTACTAACTAACTCAACCAGGCCCCGCCCCTTTATTCTGCGCATGAATTATTATAATGAGGAATATTGTGACGTGTTCGTTCCCGGAAGAAACTCGAGATACAATGAGTTCAGAAACACTGACACTGATATAGAGAAAAACTGCAACATTACATACTATTATGTAATATTATAGACCTTATGCGCCAGAGAAACGAGGGCGCCGCCATCTTTAGAATATTGTCTTTTAACTTCCGTTTTTGCAGTCGCTCTGTATATTTCCATGGCATCGCTGTCCAGGAGTAATTAGCTTTTTAAGTGTATTTACTTAATGTAAAGTTATCATGAGGATTGTAATGTTTAAAGCAGATGTCTTAACAAACGTCAGTAGACCGGGAAGATTTTAAAACGAGCCGTTTATTCATAAATACGCAAGATCTGTGAAAATACAGACCGGAAGTACAGACGAGCGCAGCGCTTAAAAGGGGCGGAGCTACATAAGGTCTATAACACGAGTAATGTCTCGTCAGGGTGTTTTCATTAAATGACCTCATCAACACACGATTAGAAACAAATAGATTTATTTGCAACTAAAGCAGAAACAACATCTGAATAGTTTTTAATACTGATTATAAAAGTATTAAACTGCATTCATGATTATATTCACTCATTCTCATAGTAAACTAAAGATTAGTGTTTCCTAACTATCTACTCATGACAGCCGGAAGAAATAAAGTAAAGATTAAGAACTGAAAGATCTTGATTTAAGAAACGAGGGTTTTCCTCAGGAAAGTCAGATCCGCATCATCATCGTGTGTGTCTCTGATCACAGTGTTCAGTGTGTGTTCATGAGGACGACGGACATGAAGCGCTGATCTCCGATCAGTTGCATAGATGAGGGTCCGTCTGGTCACACACTGATCCGCAGTTTCTCTGAACTATTATAGTCCATGTACAGATTCTTGGATTCCAAGCAACACCGAAAACACCAGAGAAGTTAAAATTACAGACATCACTCTCTCATATACTGTACACACACATCACTCATATACTGTACACACACTCACATCACTCATATACTGTACACACACTCACATCACTCATATACTGTACACACACTCACATCACTCATATACTGTACACACACTCACATCACTCATATACTGTATAAGACATCAGCAGACACACACAGATCATTCTTGAAGACTGAGTGACTGGAAGTGTGTGTTCATGTGTGTGTGTTCATCTGTCTGTTGTCCTGATATAGACGAGTAAGGACAGGAGCAGGAGGTGTGTGTGTGTGTGTGTTTGTGTGTGTGTGTGTGTGTGTGTGTGTGTGTTCATCTGTCTGTTGTCCTGATATAGACGAGTAAGGACAGGAGCAGGAGGTGTGTGTGTGTGTTTGTGTGTGTGTGTGTGTGTGTGTTTTCATCTGTCTGTTGTCCTGATATAGACGAGTGAGGACAGGAGCAGGAGGTGTGTGTGTGTGTGTGTGTGTGTGTGTGTGTGTGTGAGAGAGTGTGTGTGTGTTCATCTGTGTGTGTGTTCATCTGTCTGTTGTCCTGATATAGATGAGTGAGGACAGGAGCAGGAGTGTGTGTGTGTGTGTGTGTGTGTGTGTGTGTTCATCTGTCTGTTGTCCTGATATAGACGAGTGAGGACAGGAGCAGGAGTGTGTGTGTGTGTGTGTGTGTGTGTGAATGTGTGTGTGTGTGTGTGTTCATCTGTCTGTTGTCCTGATATAGACGAGTGAGGACAGGAGCAGGAGTGTGTGTGTGTGTGTTCATCTGTCTGTTGTCCTGATATAGACGAGTGAGGACAGGAGCAGGAGGTGTGTGTGTGTGTGTGTGTGTGTGTGTGTGTGAGAGAGTGTGTGTGTGTTCATCTGTGTGTGTGTGTGTTCATCTGTCTGTTGTCCTGATATAGATGAGTGAGGACAGGAGCAGGAGGTGTGTGTGTTCATCTGTGTGTGTGTGTGTGTGTGTGTGTGTGTGTGTGCTCATCTGTCTGTTGTCCTGATATAGACGAGTGAGGACAGGAGCAGGAGGTGTGTGTGTTCATCTGTGTGTGTGTGTGTGTGTGTGTTCATCTGTCTGTTGTCCTGATATAGACGAGTGAGGACAGGAGCAGGAGTGTGTGTGTGTGTGTGTGTTCATCTGTGTGTGTGTGTGTGTGTGTGTGTGTGTGTGTGTGTATGTGTGTGTGTGTGTGTGTTCATCTGTCTGTTGTCCTGATATAGACAAGTGAGGACAGGAGCAGGAGTGTGTGTGTGTGTGTGTGTGTGTGTGTGTGTGTGTGTGTGTGTTCATCTGTCTGTTGTCCTGATATAGACGAGTGAGGACAGGAGCAGGAGTGTGTGTGTGTGTGTGTGTGTGTGTGAATGTGTGTGTGTGTGTGTTCATCTGTCTGTTGTCCTGATATAGACGAGTGAGGACAGGAGCAGGAGTGTGTGTGTGTGTGTGTGTGTGTGTGTGTGTGTGTGTTCATCTGTCTGTTGTCCTGATATAGACGAGTGAGGACAGGAGCAGGAGTGTGTGTGTGTGTGTGTGTGTGTGTGTGTGTGTGTGTGTGCTCATCTGTCTGTTGTCCTGATATAGACGAGTGAGGACAGGAGCAGGAGTGTGTGTGTGTGTGTGTGTGTGTGTGTTCATCTGTCTGTTGTCCTGATATAGACGAGTGAGGACAGGAGCAGGAGTGTGTGTGTGTGTGTGTGTGTTCATCTGTCTGTTGTCCTGATATAGACGAGTGAGGACAGGAGCAGGAGTGTGTGTGTGTGTGTGTG
>NC_139983.1:34822075-34824575 GCF_963993115.1 Abramis brama | reverse complement strand
ATGAGCTAATATTTAGAGCTTATTATGAAGTTTGAAAGTTTATCAGAAATCCGGCTGATAATAAGCAAAACTCATTCATTTGAATTCTTGTATTAAAAAAAAACTGCACTTGATTAGCTGTCCTGATTAATCCTCAATACTCGAGTGCTGTTGTTGCACAGATGTGTGTGTCAGTGTTTCAGAGCTCGTCATGTGATGCTCTCACCTCTCGGAGTGTGAGATGAAGCTCCGCAGATCCTCTGTGTCTGTTAAACAGCAGAAATCTCTCTCCATATTAATGTTTCGCACGTTTCGCACGTCTTCATCTCCACGCAGTAAACAAACATGGCATCTGTTTTCCTGGAGAAGCCCCGCCCACCTGATGACGCGACACGCACGCAGCGCGGACGAAGCCCCGCCCACTCGAGTCTTTTATTTCTCGCTTCTGTTAAAGTATGAATGTACTTGTGACCTATTTTTGTTTTGAAATTACTAAAAGTATGCTTTCAATGCCCATTTACATGTATAAAGATACGTTTAGAATGACGCTAGAGCCTCTTGTGGCAACGGTGATTGATGGAAATGGAAAGTTGTTGCAAAAAAACTTATTTCCCGAAAAATGTCGTTATAATGTGATAACGTCATCACGTTTCCTGTGTTGAACTTGTGTAGTATATTTCTATTATAATAAACCGACTTCTGTCTATAGTTACTACATCCGGGAGATTTGCGTCCCTGGAGACCAGTGGGGCGCAGTGTAAACACAGCAGAGCACCGACACACAGTTCGCAGTGTGTGAGAGAGTTTACTTTAATATAATTACTTTAGTTGTGTTTATTTGCTGCTTGATCGAGTCGACATGTTCATGTTCTGAGTAATTTGATCATATTTCACTTGAATACCGCTGTAATGACACAGATGCTATAAATGTGTGTGAATGTTGTGTTGTAGAAGCGGCAGGTGAGATGGAGGATATTCTCACAGTACAGACGGTGAGGAAACACACACACACTCACTGACTCACACTCACACACTCTCTCTCTCTCTCTCTCACACACACTGTCATTGGTGTGTTCAGAATGCAGAGGATCGGCGTGAGAAGAGGAACTCTGGCTCTCCAGCAGAGAAGCTGCTCTCAGATCAAGGTTTGACATTCGTCAGGAATCATGAACTGTCAATCACACCATGAACACAAGTATGAGACGTGTATGAGTGACAGCAAGTGTAATAACGCCAGGAGACGCTGCTGTACACTGACAGTCACAGGCGTCGCATCATATCTGGACTGTATATTGTCACAAAATGTTAAAAATGTCAGTATATAGAGTTGGATGTATAGCACACATGCAGATGTAATGTAAATGTAAATAAAGCGATCAGATGATGATGATGAAGATGATGATGATGATGTTGCAGTGTGTGTGGACTGTATGGACATCACGAAGGGTCGTTTGGAGAACATCTCTCGCCCGGCCTCTGGTGCAGCTCCTCTCTCTCTCTCTGAGATCAGGAGAACGAGTCGAGAGCGTCCCGGATCTCTGGAGCTGCTCAGCCCGGACCTCACACACACACAGGTGGAGCTCACACACACACACACACACACACACACAGGTGGAGCTCACACACACACAGGTGGAGTGTCGGAGTGTGTGAGACGGACAGAACTAATGTGTATGTGTGTGTGTGTGTGTGTGTAACAGGGTCAGGGCAGCGTAGCAGAAACCAGCTCTGATCAAGGTACAGTAATCTTTATAACCCTCCTCCTTCCCTCGGGTCATTCTGACCCAAACTCCTGTCGCACTCCTGTCGCACTCCTGCACTCCTGTCGCACTCCTGTCACACTCCTGCACTCCTGTCGCACTCCTGCACTCCTGTCGCACTCCTGTCGCACTCCTGTCGCACTCCTGTCGCACTCCTGTCGCACTCCTGTCGCACTCCTGCACTCCTGTCGCACTCCTGTCGCACTCCTGCACTCCTGTCGCACTCCTGTCGCACTCCTGCACTCCTGTCGCACTCCTGCACTCCTGTCGCACTCCTGTCGCACTCCTGTCGCACTCCTGCACTCCTGTCGCACTCCTGTCGCACTCCTGCACTCCTGTCGCACTCCTGTCACACTCCTGCACTCCTGTCGCACTCCTGTCGCACTCCTGCACTCCTGTCGCACTCCTGTCACACTCCTGTCGCACTCCTGTCGCACTCCTGTCGCACTCCTGCACTCCTGTCGCACTCCTGTCACACTCCTGCACTCCTGTCGCACTCCTGTCGCACTCCTGCACTCCTGTCGCACTCCTGTCACACTCCTGCACTCCTGTCGCACTCCTGTCGCACTCCTGCACTCCTGTCGCACTCCTGTCACACTCCTGTCGCACTCCTGTCGCACTCCTGTCGCACTCCTGTCGCACTCCTGTCGCACTCCTGCACTCCTGTCGCACTCCTGTCGCACTCCTGCACTCCTGTCGCACTCCTGTCGCACTCCTGTCGCACTCCTGCACTCCTGTCGCACTCCTGCACTCCTGTCGCA
>NC_139983.1:34779575-34807075 GCF_963993115.1 Abramis brama | reverse complement strand
TCTCTGGCTGACCTCATTATTGTGAGATGAAAAATGATGATTATTTGATGTTCCTGTGCTTCTGTGGGTCAGGGTGATCTTCAAGCTGGTGTTTACGAGCTCTTCTTCTGTTCTCATCTCCCCGCCACAGGATCTGGCCTCTGCGTTTACAGCGTTCTTCTTTCCTTTGCTAACCGGTTTCTGTAATTACTGTTGTGAAACCGAACGGGATCACAGATGCTCTTCCGATGGAAACGTCCTGTTATTGCAGGAGCTTGTTGTGGATGTTCAGCAGATGTTTGATGTTGTTTGGACTCGCAGCTCATTTCTCTGTGTGTGTGTGTTTGACTCTTTGACCCTGAGACGCACAGCCGGATCAGACATATTTCAGTTCGGTAGTAAATCGTTCTCCAGACGGAGAGAGTGACGGGTTGAAGGAGAGATTTCTGTGACTGAAGTCAATCAGCTTTATTTCTACAGGGTTCACACAAGGTGCTTTAATTTAAGTCTTGGAAAACCCTTGAAAACAGTAATATATTTATATATATATATATACAGCTTTCCTGGAGCTCAAACAGTGGAGCGCTAGCGCTTGCAACGTCACGGGTTCGATTCCCAGGGAAAGCAAGATCTGATAAGAATGTAAATGTGTAGTTTGAAATGCAGTGGAAGTTGCTTTGGATAAAAGCGTTTGCCAAATGCATAAATGTAAATGGTACAAAGAGTATACTTGAAAAGTGCTTGACTTACTTAAATACAATATATATGAATTTTTCATATACATTGAGTTTGTTGAAAAAACACAAATATCATCTTTTCCGGCAGAATGACACTGCAGCCCGTCTGATAAACCCCCATCAGACCTTTTCTTGATACGCCAACATTATAATATAAAATATTATTAATTGAACAATAATAGCCATTATAAACTTTGTATTAATATATTATTAAATGCGTTGTAAGTTGTGTTTTGGATGACTTATATCTGCAACTTATATTAAAAATTCTTTAAAAATACTAAAGATATTGTTTGATAAGTGCGATCTCTGATTGTGGTCCCTGAAAACTAAAAAGTAGCGCATGAAAAGTCCGATTTCAGTTGACAGTTTCTGTACGAACCCAGATCGATTCACAGTAATAAACAGAATCGATGATGCAAACTTCATCAGATATGAGACACATTCAAATTCTAGAAAGACAAATGAATTCAGTTGAAGTTTTGTTCTCCTCTGATTAAAGATCCTCTCTGACCCGTCAGTAATGCTTTATTGAATTGTAGGATACTTTCTGGTTATTTCAAACTCTCCAAACACACAGATCCTCTACTATTATAACAGATAAAGCTTCTTTTTGATCAGTTGGTCAGTTGTTGAAGTCGATTGAAAGTGAAGTTGCGCTGGTCTTTTCTCCTCTATTGTGTCGTATATACGAATGAAACGCTTCAGGAACAAGAACAAATGTGGGCGGGGCTTGATTGTGTCTGTGGGGATTTGATTGGATGGTTGTGGTTTGCTATTGGCTGATCTCCTGTGAGTGACAGGTTGCCCCGCCCACATCATCAGAGAAGAGAAGAGATGTTATTCTGCTTCAGGATTATTAACACAATAATGATGTGCACACATAAATCGATTAATATGATTTTCTGGTATTTTACAGCACGACTGCGGTCCGATATCTACACCTTCTGTTGGAGTCTCTTCTCAAGTTTGTGTAAACTGCTTATTCTCGGCTGATTTGTTCAGAACTGGATGATTGTGTTTCCAGCCAAACACTGATCGGTGTGTTTCAACAGAACCGTACACAATCATCACTTAAATGATCAACAAGATACACAATTTACACAACATAAGCCGTTTATATTACAATAAATACACTTCGTTAGACCGAATAAACGTTACACAACAATCCACACGTCTTATATAATAAGACTCTAATAAACTCTGAATCAACACGCACCAATGCTAGATTTTTCTAAATGTCATAATCATTTGTTAACAAACAAGTATTCATTACTTCAGTGAGCTCACTGTTTCTGCATTAAATTATTACATTGTTTAATTTAATGCATTTTTCGCTGTGATTTTGTATACGTGCATTTCTGAAATGCATAACTTGCACAGTCTCCTCTGATAACAGATCACTCTAATCACTGTAATGTAAAGCATTTTCTGTAAAGCTGCTTTGAAATGATGTGTATTGTGAAAAAATGTGAATTGATCTGAACTGAATATAAAGCAGAGCAAAGAAACAGTAAATGCACAGAAACATCTCTAGAAAGTCTATGTTTGTGTATTCACAGCTGATAAACCTTCCTCTTTACGAGCCTCGACTCATGATGTGCACGTTTAGCCCACAGATGTGGAGCTCGACTGATCCTGATGCCGAACAAAGAGGCTTTTGTCAGGCGTTTCCTTGGTTCTGATCCGGCTGTATTGTCCAACATGCAGTTCTGGAACGACCCAATGGAAATAAGCTGCTAATATCATGTGGCTCGTAATCTTCAGTCAGAATCAGTTCCTCTCGCAGCATCTCTTCTCTTCTCTGATGATGTGGGCGGGGCTATAACCTGTCACTCACAGGAGATCAGCCAATAGCAAACCACAACCATCCAATCAAATCCCCACAGACACAATCAAGCCCCGCCCACATTTGTTCTTGTTCCAGAAGCGTTTCACTCGAATACAGAAAAGACCAGCACAACTTCACTTTCATGACGACTTTTAATCATATTAAGATTATAGTTTGAAAACCTTCCACTGATTTTGATAGAACGTTTGGTAACGGCATCATCATCATGTATTTATATAGTTTGCCTCATCTTCTTTGCATGTATTTAGCCATTTAATGGTCCATTTCAGTCATGTGACTCTTCTGTGAAAATGTTTTTCAGAAAATGTGAAAATGCAGATTTTCAGACCAAAACCGGGCTTTTCTTGCACTGTCCAGTTATGCGTTTCAGAAATGTACATATAAAATCACAGTTAAGCTAAAAATCTACTAATTTAGGGCAGAAACGATGAGCTCACTGCAGTAATTCTGAGCCGCTGAGTTCCTCTGAGCTCACGCTCGTTATATTGAGATCTTTAATGACCCTTCAGTCGTTCCTGTGCGCGGGCAGCGGGACAAAGCTGACCTCACGCTCGCCGCTCGGCCTGATGGGAGATTTGCTCACTGGGAAACAGAAGGACATTAGTCAAGACTTAGATATTTGGCTTTAAAGGGATGGTTGGACGAGCGATCAGAATACAGTGTGACGTCCAAAAGCAAATGCCAGGTGCAGAAAATCTGTGACCAATATTGAAAGCAAATAAAATAAGTGTTATTGAGAAGCTTTCAGTCGAGTTGAACAGAAGTTTGCTTATGATATATAAAGCCTGCAGAAAATAATGTTGCTTTCCCATGAATCAAGAGGATTTTTCTGACCCAGTTGACAGATGTTCTTGTTTTAAGCACAAACTCACTTCATTTTGATACAGAAAACAAGATTTAAAGTCCCCTGTGGTGAAAGTCCAGCTTTTAATGTTGTTTATGTGTCTATGTGGTGTTTTTAATGTGCTTTAAGACAAACCATGTGTAAATTCATAAGTCGACAGCATTGCTGAGTATTTTCTCCTTAAAACTGCAGTGAACCAAAGACAGTCTCAAAAACACGCTTTGAAATCGCTGGTGTTTCTGACGTCACAAACTACCTTGTAACCAATCAGATCAACGTGTGATCGTCAACCAGTGGATCTCTGAGCTGAGTGAGTGAGTGGAGGCGGGGCTCATTTGCATATTCATAGAACCGCGCATACTAAATGAGGCGAGAGTGTCGAGTTACATTCAAGATGTTTTAAGACATAAAGAATTGTTTTTCAAGGAAAAAATGCTTAAATATGTAATTTTGGTGATCAAAGATGAGTTTAAAGGGATGAAATGATCGACTACAGGGGGACTTTAATATCTTCAATCATCTTGCTTTTTACAGTAAATGTGTCTTGATTTAACCCTCTGGTGCTCTTCACGGGTCGGTCAAAAGATTATTTTATTTTGTCAATGAAGTGAATGGACTAATTTTTAGTTTGATTTTGTTTTTTATTTAATACTTTGTATTTGTAGGGGATTTTTTTATACTAAATTATATTTGTTGCGCTGTATTTATAATCCATTTATTCACTTTTTGAGCATAGACCTGAAAACTGGTAAATCCTTTAGAGCAACAGACTGACTGAAGTTTGATCTCTTTTCAAAGACGACACTTTATTTCTGATTATTACAGCAGATTCTTTCTGAAGTGAAAAAAGTTCACTTAAAAAAAGTTACAGAATTTTACGTGTATTGTTATGAAAAATGCACAAAAAGACTATTTTCAGTTCTTTTATGAAATATATATTTTAAAAAACATGTTTTACTCTAAAACTTAGAAAATAAATCTAAACATGTCGTGTTCCAAATTTGAGCCTGATATCTCAGTAAATTATCTTTCAGTGAGTGTGTTCGGCTGCAGTACCAAACGCTTCCACTAGAGGAAACTCGTCTCTCATTCGTTTACAATGCTTCATTTCTGACCGCGAGGAGCTCAAGTGGGACTATTGTTATCAGGACCATTAAACCTGTTCAGATCATGTCTATGATTTTGTGTGTTCACACAGCAAGTGCAAAACCTTTACCAAGTTTCGTACCATTACGATGTAGTAATAAAACAAAACAAAAAACAAAAATTTGTGTCCGTTTTGATCATCCGGTGACTAATGTCTCTAACACAGGTTCTCTTGTGTTTTTCAGGCGTTCTCGTCGTCTCTCTCAGCCGGTGAGGGTTTCAGTCCCGAACCGTCTGAACTCCACAGTCTCCATCACATCGACTCCAGGCTTCAGCTGCTACTTCCTGTTCATCACTTCCTGTCTGTGAGGAGCCGCTGCTCAGAACACACTCCATCTCAGGTGCGGCCTGCTTTCACTGAGGTCCTCTTCACCTGTCACGTCACTCGCATTCAGTGTTGGGTGTAACTAATTACTATAAGGGTTTCTGTGAGAACGGTGTGTGTTAGCGGCCCCTAAGTTAATAACTAATGATCTTTACAACGGAAGTGAATCAGTCAAAACTAACTTTATCTGGACAATAACTTTATTCTAGATCTGCTGTAAAGCCTAAACGATCTCTGTTACTGTAATCTCCTGTTATCACTGTAAAGCTGCTGTGAAACATCTATATTGTTAAAGCGCTGTATAAATGACTTGACTAAGTAATTAGTCACTGTAATTTAATTACTTTTCCCTTAAAAAAGTAAAGTAAGGGATTACTCTTAATTTTTCTGTAATTTCTTTAGTAACTTCTGATGTAATTGAGCTAAATACTGCGTATAGACCAATCCGATCTCACGGCCATCATGTGTGTTCTATGAGGAGCTGGATCGCATGAGCTCACTCAAACTCAGACAAATTAGCCAAAAGAGATCCGACTGGTATAATAAACTACAACAATTCTATATAATAAAACAATAGTGGGTTTAACATCAAAATGTATTGTCTAATGTTAAAAAGTAGGGTATTTTAATGTAACCTTCTCCCTTTAAAGTGTTTGGTCAGTTTAAGCACGTCTATCCTCGTGTTATTCAGCTGGTTGAGGTTGATATGGGATTTAGAAAGTAATAAGTAATTAATGACGTTTTAGTAAAGAGCAATAAGTACAGTAACATAATTACACTGATGAAGATGTAATTAGTAACTAGTAATTAATGACTTTTTCAGAGTATTACCCAACACTGCTCTGCGGATCATTTATGGTGTTTGTGGAGTCAAGTCACCTTCATTATATAGCAGTTTATATATGTATATATATGTTATATATGGAGCAGTTTAATCCAGTAACTGTGATCTGAATCGTAATAAAGCGATATTTAAAATAGGCACATTAGTGTCTGAGCATCTGGAATGAGTGTGTGTGAATGTGCTCGTGATGAGCGTCTGTAACAGTAGCTCATCTCCACACCAGGCCAAGGCTGACGAAGGGTCGTAAATAATGAAATATTGAGCTTCATTTCTCGTGTGATTCGTCCCGGGAGCGTCTGAAACTCTTTCCCGGTGACGCCGGTTCTGGCGTGAGCTCGGCGTTCACTGATTCCATGAGTCTTCAGGAGAGAGGCTTCAGTCGCTCGCGTTCAGAACGAGTGAGAATCTCTAATTACCTCCAAAACAACGAGCTGATCCTGTTTCTGCTTCTCTATGAAGATTCACTGCAAAAAATGATGTTCTTCCTCAGTGTTTCTGTCTTGCACAAGTACCTAAATATTCTTAAAGTCCCCTTGTAGTCCATCATTTGATCTCATCTTTGATCACCAAAATGACATTAAACGTTAAACGTTCATGCCTTAAAATATCTTGAGTGTAACTCGACACCCTTGCCTCATTTAGTATGCGCGGTTCTATGAATATGCAAATGAGCCCCGCCTCCACTCACTCACTCAGCTCAGAGATCCACTGGTTGACGATCACACGTTGATCTGATTGGTTACAAGGTAGTTTGTGACGTCAGAAACACCAGCGATTTCAAAGCGTGTTTTTGAGACTGTCTTTGGTTCACTGCAGTTTTAAGGAGGAAATACTCAGCAATGGAGTCGACTTATGAATTTACACATGGTTTGTCTTAAAGCAGATTAAAAACACCACATAGACACATAAACAACATTAAAAGCTGGATTTTCTCCACAGGGGACTTTAAATCAAGATACATTTACTTGAGAAGCTAAATGACTAAAGTCATTATATTAAGTCTAGTTTACTGTAAAATAAAGTGAGTTTGTGCTTTAAAACAAGAACAAATATCTAGCAATGGGGTCAGAAAAATACACTTGTTTTCCCTGTGAAGTGTACTTTTTTGACTCCATTGGCAGATATTTGTTCTTTGTTCTCATTTTTCAGTAAACTAGACTTAAAAGGGGTCATCAGATGCAAAATTCACTGTTATATGGTGTTTGCATATAAATGTGTCTCTGCAGTGCGTGGACACAACCACCACACAATGAAGAAAATCCATTCACTTTTTTTAAATCCTCAAATAGTCTAAACTCTCAATAATCAAGCCGTTTGGATTTTCTGAGCAATATGATGTCATATTGCTCATGCTCCGCCCACGACCGCTGATGGACTGTCCCTTATTAGCATATTTCCCGTATTAGCATATGTTTTGAGGAGGTGAAGCGTGTTGTTTTACACAACCATTTAGGAATTTTAACCAAAGTATGTTACAAACTTTACATGAAGACCCTAAAGAATCACACAACTTGTGGAAAAAGGGCATCGATGACCCCTTTAATATCTTCAGTCATTGTGCTTGTATCTTGATTTAAGAATGTTTTAGATATTTGTACTGGAAAACGAGACAAAAGCACTAAAAGCAGCAGCTGATGGGTCGTGAGTCTCAGCACGCTGTGTCTAATCCACCAAACCAGCAGCGTTCCCATCTCAGATCGACTTCAGCTGGGAATGTGGGTCAGATCGAGAACAGGGACTGGATCCAGTTGAGATCGAGGATTGTTTTTCTCCAGGAGGTTGTTGTGTTCTGTTGTCGTATCATGTGTTCAGTGTCTGGACTGACAGACGCCGGCAGCTTCACTTCATCAGGAGCATGTGTGTGTGATTCTGGTCTTCAAGAGCATTTGTGTGAGTGTGTGTGAGGATCTGGGCTAGTGTTAGTCCTGGTCTGGCTGCTTTACTGCACAAAGGCTGTTCTTACTCAGTATTTATGTCTTGTTTCCAGTCAAAATATCTAAAAACTCTTAAATCAAGATGCATCTACTAGATAAGTTAACAAAATTAAGAGAGTTTGTGCATTCAGACAGAAACTAGATTATTTTTATGACCACATTGGCACA
Organism: Abramis brama; assembly: GCF_963993115.1. Classification (NCBI taxonomy): domain Eukaryota; kingdom Metazoa; phylum Chordata; class Actinopteri; order Cypriniformes; family Leuciscidae; genus Abramis; species Abramis brama. Next base: position 34,799,246 of record NC_139983.1, on the reverse strand, counting down.
TCATTTTGCTTGTTTTAAGCACAAACTCACTTAATTTTGATTTATTTCCCCAGAAAACGAGACGTAAACAGTGAGTGAGAGCCGCTTCAGTGCAGCAGAGCTGGTGCTCAGGGGAACTCTGGCGGTGTTCCTGCTTCCACGTGGCATCGGCTGAACAGCGAGATCTCAGACTCTGTGACTCACTCAGGCTCTGCTTTCATGAGAGAACGCCAGTTTCCAGTGCAGGACCGACACAGCAGAATCTGGGCTAGTTTAGTGGTGTTTATACACGATTATAGCATTTGTTAATAATTTGAATTCGCTTTAGTTTTGTAGTTTTAGTCAGTTTTAGATTTTTAATGTTTTTAAAAGAGTCTCTTCTGCTCACCAAGGCTGCATTTATTTGATTAAAAATACACAAAAAACAGTAAAACAGTGAAATATTATTCTAATGTAAATCATCTGTTTTCTATATGAATATATAGTAAAGTGTAATTTATTCCTGTGATCAAAGCTGAATTTTCAGCATCATTACTCCAGTCTTCAGTGTCACATGATCCTTCAGAAATCATTCTAATATGATGATTTGATGCTCAAGAAACATTTATGATTATTATCAGTGTTGAAAACGGTTTTTCAAAAAAATTCTTTGATGAGTAGAAAGTTAAAAAGAAAAAGCATTTATTTGAAATAGAATCTTTAAGAAAATTCAGCTTTAATTACAGGAATGAATTACATTTTAAAATATATTAAAATAGAAAATAGTTATTTTAAATTGTTATAATATTTAACAATATTACTGTTAGTTGACTGGTAGTGTGGCTTTAAATGATTTTTAAGTTTTTGTCATTTTAGTGCTTCAACTTCAACAAATTCCAGTTCTATTCTAGATGGACATCATTTCAAAGAACTTCATTTAAAGAGCAAGCGTGTGTTTAGTGGTCGTGAGCGCCAGTAAATGTGGACTTGATGAAAACACACGCGTGTGATAATGAGCTCAGATCCCATGAACACTTTCAGTTTCTTCCCAGTGCTTTTGACTGAATCACAGAGAATATAGAACAGAAACATGTCAATCAAAGAGACTTGAAGAGCCGGACTGGAAATGATCTAAATATATGCTTTATGTTTGTACGTGACACACATATCTATTCTCTGTGTATTTCAGGAGGAGAATCATTGTCATTTCATTAATTAATGGCCAAAGTGTCGTACAGTCAACATACAAACTCAAAACACAACCACACACACGCGACTGCTAACCGGTCTTCAGCGTTCAGCCGCTTGGTTTTGCACGTAACTTTGATTTATCGGCCCGTTTTTAATCGTTCTGTAGTTTTATGTGTGTTTGAGACTTCGCTCAACCGTTTGCCACAAATGACACCAAATCAAATCAACCCGAAACTTCACTTGTAGCTCAAACTACTTTTCCACAAAATTGTGGAAATTGTTTATTCTATGTTACTTTGGGAATAAAATCTCATGACTGTTCTTTAGGGGAGTCTGGAGGAGAACGTCGGTGACGGAGTCCTGTGGGACGCGAGACAGAGACGAGAAGAAGAGAAACGCCTGAGAGAAATCCAGCAGGAGCTGCAGATCCTGGAGGAGACCAGCGTGAGTTCAGACGAATCATTCGACTCATTTAGACGAATCATTCAACTCATTCAGACTGAGACGACTCTGTTCATGAGTTTATACGACTGATTCAGACTGAGCAGACCAGCGTGAGTTCAGACGAATCATTCGACTCATTCAGACTCAGATGACTCATTCAGACTCAGACGACTCATTAAGACTGAGACGACTCTGTTCATGAGTTCAGACGAATCATTCGACTCATTCAGACTCAGACGACTCCGTGTTCATACGACTCATTCAGACTCAGACGACTCTGTTCATGAGTTCATTCGACTGATTCAGACTGAGCAGAGCAGCATGAGTTCAGACGAATCATTCGACTCATTGACTTCATATGACTCATTCAGGCTCAGACGACTCCATTCATGAGTTCATACGATTCATTCAGACTCAGATGACTCTGTTCATGAGTTTATACGACTCATTCAGACTCAGACGACTCCATTCATGAGTTTATACGACTCATTCAGACTCAGACGACTCCATTCATGAGTTCATACGACTCATTCAGACTCGGACGACTCCGTTCATGAGTTCATACGATTCATTCAGACTCAGACGACTCCGTTCATGAGTTTATACGACTCATTCAGACTCAGACGACTCCATTCATGAGTTCATACGACTCATTCAGACTCGGACGACTCCGTTCATGAGTTCATACGATTCATTCAGACTCAGACGACTCCATTCATGAGTTCATACGACTCATTCAGACTCAGACGACTCTGTTCATGAGTTCATTCGACTGATTCAGACTGAGCAGAGCAGCATGAGTTCAGACGAATCATTCGACTCATTGACTTCATATGACTCATTCAGGCTCAGACGACTCCATTCATGAGTTCATACGATTCATTCAGACTCAGATGACTCTGTTCATGAGTTTATACGACTCATTCAGACTCAGACGACTCCATTCATGAGTTTATACGACTCATTCAGACTCAGACGACTCCATTCATGAGTTCATACGACTCATTCAGACTCGGACGACTCCGTTCATGAGTTCATACGATTCATTCAGACTCAGACGACTCCATTCATGAGTTCATACGACTCATTCAGACTCGGACGACTCCGTTCATGAGTTCATACGATTCATTCAGACTCAGACGACTCCGTTCATGAGTTTATACGACTCATTCAGACTCAGACGACTCCATTCATGAGTTCATACGACTCATTCAGACTTGGACGACTCCGTTCATGAGTTCATACGATTCATTCAGACTCAGACGACTCCATTCATGAGTTCATACGACTCATTCAGACGAATCATTCGACTCATTGACTTCATATGACTCATTCAGAATCAGACGACTCCATTCATGAGTTAATACGATTCATTCAGACTCAGATGACTCTGTTCATGAGTTTATACGACTCATTCAGACTCAGACGACTCCATTCATGAGTTTATACGACTCATTCAGACTCAGACGACTCCATTCATGAGTTCATACGACTCATTCAGACTCGGACGACTCCGTTCATGAGTTCATACGATTCATTCAGACTCAGATGACTCCGTTCATGAGTTTATACGACTCATTCAGACTCAGACGACTCCATTCATGAGTTCATACGACTCATTCAGACTCGGACGACTCCGTTCATGAGTTCATACGATTCATTCAGACTCAGACGACTCCATTCATGAGTTCATACGACTCATTCAGACTCAGACGACTCCGTTCATGAGTTCATACGATTCATTCAGACTCAGATGACTCTGTTCATGAGTTTATACGACTCATTCAGACTCAGACGACTCCATTCATGAGTTCATACGACTCATTCAGACTCAGACGACTCCGTTCATGAGTTCATACGATTCATTCAGACTCAGATGACTCTGTTCATGAGTTTATACGACTCATTCAGACTCAGACGACTCCGTTCATGAGTTCATACGATTCATTCAGACTCAGATGACTCTGTTCATGAGTTCATACGACTCATTCAGACTCAGACGACTCCATTCATGAGTTCATACGATTCATTCAGACTCAGATGACTCTGTTCATGAGTTTATACGACTCATTCAGACTCAGACGACTCCATTCATGAGTTCATACGATTCATTCAGACTCAGACGACTCCATTCATGAGTTCATACGACTCATTCAGACTCAGATGACTCTGTTCATGAGTTTATACGACTCATTCAGACTCAGACGACTCCATTCATGAGTTCATACGATTCATTCAGACTCAGATGACTCTGTTCATGAGTTTATAGACTCTGTTCATGAGTTAATACGACTCATTCAGACTCAGACGGAATGAATTGTGTGTTCACTTCAAGAAAATCTCATATTTATAGCTTTATTTTTTTTATTTTTTTTTCTTTCTTTCTTCATTCTCTCTCTCTCTCTATCTCTCTCTCTCTCTCTCTCTCTCTCTCTCAGATGTTTAGTGTGAAAGACTGAGTTTTTGTCAACAGTTTGAGGAGACTCGAGACGTTAAAAGCTTTGACTGTTTGATGTGTGTGATTGATGATCAGAAGAACTGCGGTATTTCTCTGTATCTCGACTCTTCTTCATGATGAGCTTCACAGGAGCCACTGAACGCTTGTGTGCTCAAGATCCAACATGTGATTTAGATCATGGATGAAGTTGCATTGAAGAATGTTCTCAGTGATCATTGGGTCATCATCCATCACTCTCGTGTCCTTCAGTGACCTTCATCTATATAACCTGATCTAAACACACTATTTCACCAGTTTAATATTGTGTGTGAAGATTAGAAATGATGATGATGATGAGTGAAAATGATTCTGTGTGTTGTGACTCGTGAATCGCTCACTCGTGAACTGAAGAAGATTCGCTGTGTTTCGGCTCACTGCTGTCGAGGACGCTAGAGGAGGTTTATAACGGAGTGTGTGAAGAAGATTCGCTTGATTCGGTTTATAACGGAGTGTGTGAAGGTCTTCACACTGTTCACTAGTATTTCACACGCGTCTGTGAGTGTGTTCAGCCGTCGTTCACAGGCCAGACGCTCACCGCTGTAAACACTGCTCTCGTGTTCACACACACACATCTGTGTGAGAGTGTCTGAGGGTCAAACACTGACGGGTTCATCAGCGACCGGAGATGTAGAGCGACTGGAGATCAGGAAATGAAGCGAGTTTGAGCTGAAAACAGGAGCTGATATCTGCAGTAGAGTCAGACTAACACACTTCATCTAAAGGGAAAACAAGATTATTTTTCTGACTCCATTGACGGATATTTTTTAAGCATAAGCATCAATAAAAGCACAAGTTTTCATCATAAACTCGCTTCATTTTGATCATGTTCTCTTCTTGTCATTGTTCTTCTCCAGTGAATGTGTCTCGATTTAAGAATGTTTAGATATTTGCTGGAAAACAAGAAGCTGTGTGTGTGTGTGTGTGGGGGGGGGGGGGGGGGGGTTAGGATGTGTGTGTGTGTGTGTGTGTGTGTGTGTGTGTGTGTGTGTTAACGCCTCTCGTGCCATTATCCCTCTTCTCTTTGGGCGATCTCTGGATCTCTGGTGTATTTCTGTGGGAAACGTCACTGTTGTTTTAGATCTTGTCCAGTTCCTCACGCTCACGATATCTTGTGTGTGTGTGTGTGTGTGTGTGTGTGTGTGTGTGTGTGAGTATAAGATCTCACGCTCACTCTTCTCCACAGGCGCTGGTTCTGTCGGAGGATCAGCTGAGGGATCTCCTGCTGGAGTGTGAAGATGAACTCCTCCGATCTCCTGCTTCTGGAGCTTCTCTCGGATCACAGATCTGACGGAGTGAGGGAACACAACAACGGGACAACACGGAGAAAAAGGCATGAAATATGACAGAAAATGTTCTTCTGTTTTATATTTTGCATAAAGCTTTTATAGTTACGCAATAATCACATGAAAGTGTGTTCGTCATTGTGTCTCTGATCTGTTTGCCAGCGTCATTATCTCAGTCAGACTGAAGGACAGATGAAAAATAAAATGTTCCATTTCAAAAATCAAACCAATATGTATTTTTATTCGTGTCATGAGCTTTTGATTAAACCCCCTAAAAAATGTATGGATCAAATCCATCTGAACATCTGACCTTGTTCTGTTCTTCCTTCATTAATGGGTTTGTTGAGAACCCGAGATAACCTTGTGTTGTGGCTCATTAACATCACATGTGCATACACTACTGTTCACAATACATCGTTTTAAAGAAATTCTTTTTATTCAGCATTAAATTGATCAAAAATGACACGATTTCTAATTCAAATGAATGCTTCTTCAAAATTTGTTAAATTTAAAAAAATAAAATGTATGACGGTTTCCTTATTAATATGAAGAGCACGACTGTTTTCAACATTAATAATAAGCATAAATGTTTCTTGTTCATCAAATCCTCATATTAGAATGTTAGTCCTGAAAACAACAGTCACACTTCTCGCTCTTCGTCAGAAATGAGCGCATTAGAAATGAATGTGAGACGAATTTCTGTTTCTGCGGCCAAACAGAATCTGACTGAAAGATGTCACGCTCAAACACGACTTGTTCAGGTTTATGGTTTTGATTTTCTAGCAGTTTTAGAGAAAAACTTGTTTTTTAAAATATGTATTTCATAAAAAAGTTACAGAATTTTACGTTTATTATTATGAAAAATGCACAAAGATACTATTTTGAATTTTTACAATTTCACTTTTTTTTCGTTTCTTTTTTTAAAGAGATCAAACTTCAGTCTGTCGCTCGAAAGCATTCAAGATTTACCACAGTTTAAGTTGGACATTTATTTTCAGGTCTATGCTCAAAAAGTGAATAAATACCATATTTAGTACCATAAAATCTCCTAAAAACGCAAAATATTTAATAAAAATCATTATCGAACTAAAGTATACTGCAATCATTTCATTGAAATAAAACAAAAAAATTAAACTCCAAAAAATCCGACTCGCAAAGGGTTAAAAAATCATACAATGTCCAGAGATGAAATCATACATATAAAATCTTGTAGATTGAGTGTAACGTGAGGTTCATAGTGTCCGTGTGCGAGCTGGTGTCATGTTCATATGGACGTGTTTCAGCGACTCCGACATTCCCAGCATTCCTGACCTTGAAGGTGAACCGTGTGTTTGTGGATAAATGAACCCAGGACTTCATGTGAACGATTGGGAGGAAATAAGAACACTCTTTTGACCAAAGTAGCTTTTATTGTCCCAGTAACCCATAAACCAAACCACAGCCATAGACAGTGGAATTAAAAACCACTGGATTTCTAGGTGAAGATTGAGGTTTCTAGTGTAAAATCAGGCCTTCAGACTGTATATTTAAGCTGAGCACGTCATGGAAAGATGTAATTTTAGCTGATTCTGGAGTTTAGAGTTTCTGTGAGCAGCTTGTGACCCGCTAAACAGAAAAACACTTCATTGTCATTTTTACTCAAAAGTTTTTATTATGATTTTACAAAATTATTGATAAAAATTTAACAACATTATTGAATAAATCTGGTAACAATACTGACATTGAAGCATCCATAAAAAACAAAGAAAATCCTCATCAGTGTGCAAACAGTTTATACAAATTCTTCCAATGTCAGGTTACAGTTCATTATAAATTATTTAAATAGCATATATCTACACATATGACATTAAAATAGAAAAAAAAAACTTTACCAATAACTTACTTTAAAAAAAAAAAGACATCAATTAGGCACAAACTATTCATATTAACAACTTTCCATTCATGTTCTACTGGGGCAGAGAAATGTTTCACTACGTACAGTCGCTCTAAAACAAAACAGATCTGACTTATAAATGGCACTAATATCATTTGTAATTTTTGTTGAGTTCAATTATAGAACAGTGAGGTAATATTTGTATGTTTATCATATTCCGTTCATATTAATTGAATATTAATCCTCCTGGCCTGAAGGAAACGCTTGTTCTCTTTGTGTCAGTAATAAGTGACTCTGAGATGAGTTCTCATTCTTCCATCTCAACACAATAAATAAATCACAGAAGTGCGCCTCTCTAATATCTCCACTTCCTTTTTCATTTATGCTTGTTTAGAACCACAAAACCTCTGAAGCTCATCTGTGTATTAATCTAAGACATGAACTTCCAAGTCACAAAGATCCTTCTAGCCCTGAGAAAGACTCCACTCTATAAACAGTGAAATTAAGACTCTTTGGTTCTGATTGAAAGCAGAAGGGGGCGTTTATGGAAAAACAAGCCTGAATCATTGAGTCCTGAAGATCTGGATGTCTCAGTGACAAATGAACATGCTTTCACGAAGTCCGTCGATCCTGTGCGTCATCCCTCAACAGTTCCTCCTGTGGGATCTCAAACCCAGCAGAATCAATCCAGGAGAAGCTCTTACTTCAGTTCATAAGCAACTCCTTTCTGTCATGATCACAGTCCACAGCGGATCTGAGGCGACGTTACAGAAGAGCTTCCCTTTACCCACCAAATGATAAGAAACAAGAAACTGACTGAGACTCCCACTGAGATTCGAGGAGATCGATGAAATGAAAGATGAATTCTCGATCTGCTTCTGTGGTTTGACAGTTCTTGCGCTCCGCGTTTGGTCCTTGATCCCACCACAGAAGAGAGTTATAACACACAACACATTTATACCGACAGAAAACAAGAGATAGCGGGCCGTCCTTCGGGGAAACAATGATGGGGTCGTTATACATCTGCAAGAGAGTGGAAAAACACTCATGAGCTTTGCTAGAACAACATTAAGAGCAATATTATTCTTTAAAGGTGACATATCATGCTTCTTTTCACAAGATGTAATATAAATCTACGGTGTCCTCAGAATGTGTCTGTGAAATTTCAGCTCAAAATCCCCCCAGAGCATTTATTATAGTTCGGCAAATTTGCCCCTTTTTGTGTGTAAGCAAAAACACGCCGTTTTTGTGTGTGTCTCTTTAAATGCAAATGAGCTTTAGCTCCGCCTCCGTTCAGAAGAGGGCGGAGTCTTTACACGAGCTTCAGAAACTCTGGCAATAACAGAACAGGCCAATCTCACTCATCCAGAATCCCAGAATCACCAGTAGCGAGTGCAGCCTTACGGAGAGACTCAGGAAGAGCTTCTGAATGTTAGTGGAGACATTTCTGTAGTTGTTGTGGAGTTACACTGATCATCTCATCATCATGTTTAACTTCTCCACAAGTGTCCACAGTTCCTGAGGTCTTTATAAGACAGCGGTGACATGTTCTGGTCAATAGTGTTCAGTGCTCGTCTGTGCTCAACCACAGAACAGCTTCAGGCTTTGCTGGATCTTTATCAGTGCGTTAGAACTGGTCTCTGTTGTCGCTCACGAAACCAAATGTCGGCTGGTGTGTGTAAACGTGCAGATTAAGGGCTGGTAATATTATAATAAGATCCTCTTCATACGTCAGAAGGGGAGCGAAATCTAATCGGCTTATTTTTAGACATGCTTGCAGAGAAAGGCTTATAAAACAAAGTTACTGGGTTTCACTTCGTACGTTTTCTCGATTGATAGATACACCGGTGACCCGATTATAACACTTTAACACGGAAAAAGTCAGATTTCCATGATATTTCCCCTTTAAAACCATCCAAATGAGTTACCTCTGCATTCGTATTTGAGGTCTGAGAAGTAAACCATCTCTTGAGAGAAGACAAAGAGGCCAAGTCTTCCTCCAGCGTATGTCGTGTCATGAATGCTTCCTGAATCAGCCATGACTTTCTTGCCCTCATACATAATAACTCTGGAAAGAAACAAAAGAAGAGGAGTGAGTAAAGCTGCTTTAGCTGTTGGTTAGTAACCAAGACCAATCTTGATCTAAATTAATCCACATGTACCTGATGTGTCCGGTTTTGGGTCTGTGGATCAGGTGCCATCTGTAGGCAGTGTAATCCTTCCAGCCAATGTTCTTGGGGTCGTGCCAAAGGGTACGCACCTGCAAACGGTCCAAAATAAGATGAGCGGACATTTAAAAAAAACTAAATCACTTGAACATTCAGCTTGAGAATGATACATACTTGTCCTTCGGTGTCTCCAGTGTGCCACAAAGCGTTCCTGAGATGTTCGCCCGGTCCCGTAGTGGAGTTCACTACTTTAATGGACAGTCCAGAGTAACCCTGGGCTTTGGTGGGCGTATAAGACCAGTAGGTCTGTGTGATCTGTTTCCACATCACCACATAGAAACGTGAGCTGGATTGGTAGCCAAACACAAAGCCGGCATAGTCGTCGTCACGGTCCGTGTTGATGAAGAACGTGCCGCTGAAGTCCACGGCATTGAACTCGTCATAACCTGAGGAACAAGAAGAATAACATTAAAGGATTAGTTCACTTCAGAACTAAAATCTCCTGATAATTTACTCTCCCCCTCGTCATCCAAGATCTTCTTGTCTTTCTTTCTTCAGTCGAAAAGAAATGAAAAGATGGGGGTCCAACGGTTCGAAGGTCCAGATGTGAGTTTCAGTGCAGCTTCAAAGTCTCGACACGACCCAGCCGAGGAATAAGAGTCTTATCTAGACAAACCATCGCTCATTGAAGAAAGAAAGACATGAACATCTTGGATGACGAGGGGGAGAGTAAATTATCAGGAAATTTTAATTCTGAAGTGAACTACTCCTTTAACACATTGATGTAGATGAACGTGTTTATCACGAGCCAGTGTCTTTAAACCACTTACCGACAGCAATGCCGGGATCACAGTTGACGGTCTGCAGAAGCTCTTTGCCCTGGTGACGGACGACCCAGTTGGGGTCGATTTGGGAAGTTCCTGTGGGATCAAGGGGAACCATCTGGAATCTGCGGAAATCTGTTTCACTAATGGCAAAGTTCTCCGGGCAAACATCATAAATATCTAGCACGTTATCTTGGTCAAAGTCGTCCTTGCAGACGTCACCTCGGCCATCACCTGGACAGGAGAAAATAAGGTTATTCTTGCACGAATTTGGATTATACAGAAAATGAACTGAAATCTACGCCAGTGTGTTTGACTCACCGTCCGAATCCAGCTGATCTGGGTTGAAGGCGAGTCTGCAGTTGTCTCTGTCGTCAGGTACGCCATCATTGTCATCGTCATGATCGCAGGCGTCTCCTTTGCCGTCCTTGTCGTGGTCGGCCTGGTTGGCGTTGGGGATGTAGGGGCAGTTGTCAAGGTTGTTCTGATGTCCATCCTCATCGATGTCTTGGTTGCTGTCACACTTGTCTCCAACGTTGTCAGAGTCTGAGTCAATCTGTGACATGACATCGATTAATGTCAGTCAAGTCAGCTTTATTTATACAGCACTTTTTACAACACAGAGTGTTTCAAAGCAGCTTTACAGAGATAACAGGAAAATAATGCAACAAAGTTTGTTTCCAGAAGAAAATAGCGTCACAGTCCAGCTTAAGTAAGTTCAGTGATGGTTCATTTTTGTTGTAAAAAAGTTGTTCATTTAGTTCATTTGCATAAGTAGCCGCTCTGGAGAAAAATGTAATGTCATCGTCCAGCTCAGTTCAGTTCTCATATAATGGTGTCAATGCAGGAGATCAATAATATTGTTGAATATTAAATTAAATGTCCCCAACTAAGCAAGCCAAAAGCCAATGGCAACAAAGGTGAAAATGCAAAGCCTTCATCATCTGTTCATGGTTCCACACTCGAGTCTTAAAAAGCATGTTGAAGCAACTCACCTGGTCAGGGTTGTGCTCCAGCGGGCAGTTGTCACAGTGGTCTCCAACTCCATCCCGGTCGGTGTCTCTCTGGTCAATGTTGTACACGTATGGACAGTTGTCCTTCTCATTCAGAATGCCTGGAGAAATCAATTCCAGTGTCACACCAATGATTCCTTACAATGGTTTCTATGTCCTTCCTGAGTCCCGGGTTACAAAAGATTCATGACGTGTGACTCACCATCTCCATCGATGTCTATGGCACAAGCATCACCCTCGCCATTGTTGTCGGTGTCGGTCTGTTCTGGATTACTGTCGTACGGGCAGTTATCGCATAGGTCACCAACTTGATCGCGGTCCTGGTCGTACTGTCTTGGGTTGAAGACGAATGGGCAATTGTCCTGGTTCAAAACAATAAGATCCAACCAAGTCAGAGATGAAAAAGGGGAAGGTAGAAAAACATCTGGATCCGTTCTCTACCTCCCCGGCAATTTTATAAATACATCCGCAAAGCACTAAACAAGATGAATGTCTTAAGCGATATGCCATGGACGTGATGGTTTGGGACACAGCTGTGCAGGAATCCAGCTTTTGGCTGCAAGACGCTGACTGTTTGTTTGCCCTGTCAAATTGTTTGGCTGAATTATGGATGTTAAATCAAGGGATCCAGCAAGGCTGGACTGAAGCCACCACAAAACGCTTTATGTATATGCTACTGGCAATGTTTCTTTCTTCTCTTTTGTTCACTCTGTTCTTTCTTTTCTAGTCAGTAACATGCTATCTCTAAATGCTTTTGCAGAAGAAGAATGTGTTTACGACTTACCCCGTCATCAGGGATCCCATCATTGTCATCATCACTGTCACAAGCATCTCCAGTTCCATCTTTGTCATAGTCTTCTTGCCCAGAGTTGGGAAGGTCTGGACAGTTGTCCTAAAATACGAGATGTTTTGATGAAGACTTTATAACCTTGTTGTATATGGGGACATGGTAAGGAAATGGTTGCATACCTTCTTGCAGTGGTAGGTGGCATTTTCCACACAGAGGAGGTCCTTGTTTGGCCAGCCGTCCAGGTCTGGGTCTTCTCCGCAGATGTAACCGTTCCCAGCATAGCCTGGTTTACATTCGCAGCGGTACATGATGTCGGAGAAGACTCCCAGGTAGATGCAGTTGGCATTCTTATTACAGTCATGGGTGTTGTCCTCACATGGGTTTCTAGGCGTGCAGACCTATAAGAAAGTCGAGTTTATGGAGGTTAGCACTTCATGAAACAAGAAAGAACTGTCCCTTCCCATTGTTGACATTGTTCTAGACTGCTCTAACCTGTTTATTGGCAATGGCTTGCTCTGTTCCCTGGCCGAAGGGTTGTTGTCCGGAGTAGCGCGGTGGGCAAGGCAGGCAGTTGTAGCCCGGTTCTGTGTTCTCACACTGATGGACTCCATTGAGCACAAAACAGGCATCGGGAACTTCTTTGCACTGCAGATACCAAAGAATATTTAGAAACACCAGTATCTCTATTTAGAAGTCTCCATCTCATTAGCATGACAGTCTCACCTCATCAATGTCCTGACAGTGGACTCCATCCCCAGTGTATCCAACCGGACACTCTCCGCACATCCAGGAGCCGTCGGGGAAGCTAGTGCATTTGGTGCTGGCGAAGCACGGGTTGGAGAGACATCCATCTGTTCATGATAGTATGGAAGTCTGTTATTTTTGTGCTTCAAGAATCTTTAGCTTGATCCTTAAAGGTGACGTATTATGCCCCTTTTCACAAGATGTGACACGAGCTTCAGATACTCTGGCAATAACAAAACAGGCTTACTAAAATTAAGTTACTGGGTGTCACTTTTCACGTTTTCTGGGTTGGTAGATGCACAGAGGACCCAATTATAGCACTTAAACACGGAAAATGTCTGATTTTTATGATATGTCCCCTTTAACAATGAAGCATGTCTCACCAACGGGACACGACTGGGCGTTGCACAACCGGCTTCCTTTGGAGTCACCCAGGCATTCTTTTCCACCGTGTTTGGGAGCGGGGCTGTTGCACAAACGGTGTCTGCGCTGAAGTCCTCCACCACACGTGACGGAGCAAGAGTCCCATGGTGACCAGGGTCCCCAACCTCCATTCACTGAGACACAGAGAAATGCATTGCAGTGTCAACTGGGATTTCAGGTTAAATGCTACAGATACTCCAGCAGTCATAAGGCAGACACTCACCTGGGCACAACGGCTTCTGGCATGGTTCGGTCTGGCGACCATCTCCCTCGCAGTCTTGGCCACCCATCTGAGGCGTTGGGGAGTTGCACAGCCGGATGCGAGTGATGACGCCCTCGCCACACGTCACTGAGCAAGAAGACCAGGGAGACCAGTGGCTCCAGCCCCCATTCTGCATGACTGCATGAAAACAGGAATAAGTGTTAAACATATGCATGTAACCAGTCCTAATTGAACCGCTCCGAGTGGGATCCCAGACAGCAACATAGTGTCTGCCCAGATCCGGCCCACATCCGGTATGTGTGGATTCCACGTGTACCAGATGTGGGCCGAATCTGGGCCGACACAATGTTGCTGCCTGGGATTCGAACCGGAGACACTGGCATGGGAGGCAGGCGCACTAACAAGGATGCAAGACCGCAGTGGATTTTTTAAATTAATCATAACTAACATTTATTTTTCTTTCAGGATTAACAGTTATATGCTTTTGAAACCTGAAATGTCCCCAAACACTCAGTGTGTCTGAATCATGTCCGAATATAATAAAAGGTGAAATGAAACTAGACAGATATCTAAATTTATAAACTCAAGAAATTTCTTCTACCTAGTAACAGAAGGGTTTGCTGGATTATACATATGAAGAACCAATCATATTGTAGAAAAATGATGTAATGTATCATGTCACCTTTGCCATGCTCCTATTCTATAAGACCTGTTGTATTCTTTTTGCTGGTGGGATTCTCTCTGAAACTGGTAAACTCAAGTCAGGTGCGTAGGGGATAAATCTACCACAACGCACAGGTCTTACTGGCTTACGTTACATGCATGATGGTCTGAATATAACCAGTGACGGATGCCAAGTCAGCGTATTGTTCAACTCACATCGTTTGTCGCATTCTTGCGTGTAACAGTCTCTCGTCTGGACGGACGTGCCATCACAGTTGCTGTTGATTCGGTCACAAGAGCGTCCACGCTGCTGAATGCCTCTTCCACAGGTCACCGAACAATGAGTCCATTCGGACCAGGGCGACCAGCCATCTTCTGCACTCGCATCACTCGCTTGAGGAAGAGAATCAGAGAACAGCGACACCAAATGAGTTCAACGAGCCACCAAACACTGTTGTCGTGCAAATGAACGACCAGAACACATTAAAAGTTTCTGTTTTCTGTTAGAACAGTGTCGTGTTAGCGGCCCCTAAGTTAATAACTAATGATCTCTGCAACGGAAGTGAATCAATCAAAACTAACTTTATCTGGACAATAACTTTATTCTAGAGCTGCTGTAAAGCCTGAACAATCTCTGTTACTGTAATCTCCTGTTATCACTGTAAAGCTGCTGTGAAACATCTATATTGTTAAAGCGCTGTATAAATCAAGGAGACTTGACTTGAAAGATCAGACGAACATAATGAATAATGAATGTTGAGATTTAACAGCTGGACTCACGTGTTCCACAGCGCGGGCAACATTCGCCATCCGGGACAGTGGCGTTGGCGCAGGGCATGAGCGGGCAGGAGATTTCACGACACACAGTGGCCGAGTTCTGTGAAATATTTGAAGCAAGTTTAATGGGACGATCCCAACAGCTGCACATAATGGATGAGAAATAAACGTCTCTCTGCTGGCTTTCGGTTTGCCAATAAAGAGTGACCCCTGGAAAATCTTGTGGTGATATAAACTATAAACACATCTGACCGGACTAACAAAGTGTTTTTATGTGGCCAACATGAGGGTGGAGAATACAGACTGAGTCAGCGGCCACAACCGCACACACACTAACACACACACACACACAATGGTCTCACCGGAAACCAGAGTCAGCGGGTATCACTCACCAATTAAAACATTCCTGAATCTCGGCCATTTAGATGCATGTGAAACACAGAACAGACTGAGAGAGTAAGACCTTCAGCACCTGTTTCCGTCCTCCCAACACTTTCCACCAGGGCTTTTGACTAAGTTACCCATCCTTGGTCAAATCTGTTCTGCCCACTAAACCAGTGCTAACCAGTATAAAGTAAGTGAAAAGCGCAGTTGAAGAGTGAGAAGAGCTGTACCTGACATGTGCAGTGTGTGCAGCTGTCCACCGTCCACTCGCTTTTGTCTTGGTAAACAATTCCGTTGTGCAGACAAACGCCTTTGTGGACTTGAATGCGGTTCATTATTAAGCTGTTGTCTGCTTTCTGAATGGCAGGAAAGAGCACAGAGAAACTCATTAGAAAGGACATTAATTTCAAAGTGACTTGAGGAAGAAATATCTGGCATTACAAGAGCAACAGGGTGGAGAGACGCATGCATAAACGTCGACAGCTGGATTTGATCCTCACCACTTCGCGGAGCTCGTTCGACAACTGCTTCACCACCACACCGAGGCCCTTGAGCTCCGTGAACATGCTGGTCAGATCGTCGCAGGAGAACCCACAGATGTCCTGCAGATCTGAGGGGAAAAGCATTCTGACGTTAAAGCCATGAGTCCACGCCGAAACATTACATCACAAACGCATGAGGATCACCTGACCTTTAGACTTGTGTCCGGTGTAGTCGGTGCGGATGGCCGGACTCGACCCATTCACAGAGTTCTCAAAGCTCATGACATCTGTGATGAAGGCAGCTGTCAAAATATGAATTCAGTGGTTAAGCTTTAATACAATATTCATATTTTCATTTTAGTGCTGGGCATCCAAAATAAAAGCTTGTGTTTACATAATATATGTGTGTGTGTACTGTGTATAATTATTTTGTAACTACACACATGCATGTATATAATTAAGAAAAATTTGATATTTATATATAGCCTAATATAAATTATGTATAAATATATATACAGTATATACATGCAAGTATTTCTTAATGCATAAGTGTGTATTTATGTATTCTTTATTTGAATCAAATAAACAGTGTGTTTTTATAGCATTTATCAATCAAATTTTATATCATTCACAAAGTTGAGCCAAAGTGAGGACTTACAGTTCTCGCATCCTCTATTGCGTAAAATCGCGTCCAGCGTCGTTCCAAACACAAACCGCACATTCTGGAGAACTCCCTGGAAGAAATGGGATAAAGGTAAAAAACTGAGACTGACAAGAAAAAAAAGGTAACACTTTATTTCGATGGTCCACTTTAGACATTCTGCTAACTATAAATAACTTTGCAACTACATGTCAACATTAGAATATTAGTAGTCTGTCTGCTAAAAAATCTAACAGTTTATTTTGATGGTCCCCAAAAGACTATAAGTAGCTTGGCAACTACAAGTCAACTTATTCTACCAACCCGAACCCTAACACCTAACAGTCTACTAACAGTCTACTAACAGTCTAGCCTTCTACTACTACTACTACTAATAATAATACATTTTATTTGTAATGCGCCTTTCTCAAACTCAAAGCGCTAAAGCTTGTACAGAACAAAATACTCTATATGAGAGTATTACTCTATAAATACTAATACTCTAATGAGAGTTAGTTGACGCGTAGTTACTTATAGTTAGTAGAATGTCTAAAGTGGAACCGAAAAAAACCCTCGACAGTCATTACACGAAACATTCAGAAAGAGACTGTAAAATTTCGCGCGTCTTTACGCGTTTCCAAACTCCTCATTAGAGGAAGAAAACACGCATTAGATGGAAATAGATGAACTTCACAATGACCATGCAGCTGTGATCGATCAAAGCAAGCTCTTCTCACCAGGAAGCGGTCTGATTTGGCGGCTCCTTTAGCGACCCTCAGGCTGGCGATGTCCGCGCTCTCCTGACTCAGAATCTGCTGGATCGGAACATCGAGTTCTTGCGTGTTGATTTCCTCGCATCCCACATAAACCTGAGCCCGATCCTCCTGCACGAACACCGTGATGTTCCTCCAGTGCCCGTTCGCAACATTCACGTCATCGATGGAAACCACATGCTGCCCGCGCGCGGTCCGGTACACCAGGTCCACCGTGTTGGCTTTCCCGTTGGATATGATCTCAAACACGGACCCGGTCCCGTCGGTCCTCTCCACGGAGATCAGGCTTCCCCGAGTGCGCTTGGCTTGCTTGAGGCTCGCGGTGAAGATGAAGCCTCTCTCGCTCTGGATGGAGTAGATGAGGTCCCTGAAGGAGAGCTCGGGCACGGAGGGGATCAGGTTCGGGTTCAGGATCTTGTACGCGGGACTGTTTGGATCGGGTCCCTTCACTAAACTCACCCCGTGATGCTTCTTATGCAGATTGGAGAGCTCGAACAGGTCGAACACGGAATCATCGTCCAGCATTTCTGTGGATTCGGAGACACGTGAGCGCGCACGAATATAAAACAAGTAAACTCTCCTTCATTTATAAAGCGCTTACAGTACAGAGTGTTTCAGAGCATCTTTACAGAGATAACAGGAAAATAATGCAACAAAGTTTGTTTCTAGAAGAAAATAGCGTCATATTCCAGCTTAAGTAAGTTCAGTGATGGTTCATTTTTGTTGTAAAAAAGTTATTTGGTTAATTTATATATACAGTATATGTCAAAGTTCAGTTCTCATATAATGGAGTCAATGCAGGAGATCAATAATATTGTTGAATATTAAATATTGGTGTATATGACACACCATGGTCATAAGACACACCACAGAAGCGAATAAAAGAGTGTGTTCTCACCTGCATATCTGCTGCCCTCGGAACTCCACAATAAGAGACACATAACGAGTCCTCTCAGAGTCATGATTCCTCTGAAGCTGGAGATGAAACACTCCTGTAGAGAGACACACTCTAATAATACTCGAATAACTCCCTCAGTCTCTGACTGTGTGTGTGTTGGAGATGTTCTGCTCTTCTGCGCAAACGAGACGCTATTTAAGTCATTTCACACATTCTTCAGCCGCTGTCTCGACCAATCAGCGTTCAGCAGGACTCGCGCATGCAGCATCAGGAGAAAGAAATGCACATTCCACAGCAAACTTTCCATCAGGCAACAATCTGCTGCACACACAAACACACACACACACACGCACACACACACACACACACACACGCTCACACGCACACTCACACACACTCACACGCGCGCGCACACGCACACTCACACACACACACACACGCGCGCGCGCGCACACTCACACACTCACACTCACACTCACACTCACACACACACACACACGACACACACACACATGACCTACATATATAACCTTACACTAGCGTCTGTAAAATGTAATGTTTCTGAAAGAGTCTCTTCTGCTCACCAAGGCTGGGTTTATTTGATCAAAAATACAGTAAAAATAGTGAAATATTATTATTATGTAAATCATCTGTTTTCTATGTGAATATATAGTAAAGTGTAATTTATTCCTGTGATCAAAGCTGAATTTTCAGCATCATTACTCCAGTCTTCAGTGTCACATGATCCTTCAGAAATCACTCTAATATGATGATTTGATGCTCAACAAACATTTATGATTATTATCAGTGTTGAAAACTGCTTAATATTTTTGTGGAAACTGATACATTTTATTTTTCAGGATTCTTTGATTAATAGAAAGAAACTTAATTTGACATAATGATCTTTTGTAACATTATAAATGTCTTTACTGTCATTCTCCCTCTGGGCTTCTTCGCCCGAAAATGGGCGAAAACTTGAACGTTTCGAATTGTTTAATTTTTTTGCTTCATCGGATGGGGGTGAAACTTGGTCACTTTTGTTTTATTACCTATATGAACACACAAAAAAATCAAGGAGATGATTCTGATATGTTAAAGGGTCGTAAAAAAAAAAGTCACACTTAGCTTCCTCCCGCCCGAAAACGGGCGACATAGGAAATGAATGGGAAATACGAAAAAATAGGAAAACTCAGAGAAACTTTTGGTGGTACAAGCTACAGATCAGCCACTGTGCTGAAAAAAAGTGTACAGCAATGAAGGGGTGACACTCTAAAACATCAAGAGTGCAAATAAGACACCCCCCCCACACACACACACACACCCACACACACAAACACACACACACACAGAGAAATGAACTGGTAAGACTGAAACAGCAAATTTTGCCCCAAACTATATAAAAATTATATAATCATAATAACTCCAAAACTATAGCAAGGACAGTCAAAAGGTAGGTATCGTTTGAAATAACTCTTTTTTAAATTTTTTGAAAATATAAATTACATTACATTTGGACATTGTCCTGCCAAGAAACGGCGGATAAAAGACAATATATATATATACTTTTTATTATGATTTTGCATATCTTTCTTATTTGTCATGGAATAACTCAGGAAGGAAATA